>NC_138759.1:73676064-74227364 GCF_965113315.1 Podarcis vaucheri
GTCGGGGCGCACAATGCGCCTCCTCCCCTCGCTAGTATCTGCCCCGGAGCCGCAGCAAAGGTGTAAAAGAGCCACATGCGGCTCCGGAGCCGCGGGTTGCAGACCCCTGTTCTAGGTCAACCATTTATCATGTATCTCAAACGTATTTTGCTTTCCAAGTTGCTGGTTTAACCTCGCTTTACTCCCTAGGTTTTCTTCTGTTTAACTATGTTTTCCTTTTCTGTATTGCCTCACCTTGCTATGGTTACCAATGGTTGCCATATTTGGAGCCAGGAAGAAATTTGCCCAGCAAACAAATTGGCCCCGTTTGCAGGTTTTGTCATCTCCATAGCAAAATGTCGCAACTTTTGGCAGTTAGGGCATTGGGTAGAATCCTAGTCATCAGAAGGTGGGTGAATTGGTGCAATACCCTGAGAGCAACCTGCGCCATATTCAGGGCACCTCGTTGGTGGAAGCCAAGAAGCCAGAAGCCAAGCAATACAAATCTCCACTAGAAATCCCCACTCCCACCATACAAAGATTGTGAAAGCCTTTCATCAAGGGTGGCGGAGAGTGGAGTCTCACTCCATTCATGTTATCATCTCTGTAAATCCTCCCACTCTTGAACTAGGGCTGCAAAGATAAGTAGCAGTGGTAGAACTTCACTCTCTTTATGTCATATATTTAAGCAATTTACAGTGCAATAGGTAAATAGCATTTTAAACACGCTTGTAGCATTTTTTTATTATTTATTTGCATACCGCCCTTCATCTGAAGATAACAAGGCAGTTCCCACAAACATAAAAAGCCATATAATGTTAATCAGCTAATTTTTGTCGGGCATTATCTATTTAATGATGATGACGGGTCAGCCTTCCTAGGGAGAGTATTCCACAAACAGGTAGCCACTGCAGGAAAGGCCCATTCTCATGTTGCCACCTTCTGGACCTCTCATGGAGAAGGCACACGAAGGAGAGCTTCAGGTAATTAAAATCAAAAGCAATAAAAGTAAAATAAAGGTCCCCCCCCCCCTTGTAATAGAGACAACATTAACAGTTTCTAGCTTACCCACACTAAGCCACAATAGTTCCAAGTTAGTTCAGAAAGCAATTTAAAAGCCTGCATAAATATAATGGTCTCACCAGGTGCCAAAAGGTCTGCAGAGAAGGTGCCAGGCAAGACTCTCGGGGGAGGCAATTTGAAGGCCAGGGTGACATCACTGAAAAGGCCCTATCCTTAGTAGCCACTCACCATAACTCACGATGGGCCCAGTCTGTTCTGGGCTGCCAATAGGATCTTAAGGTTTGGATATAGGCACATGCAAGAGGAGGTTTTAGGTAACCTGGCTGCAACATGTTTAATGCTTTATAGGTTAAAACCAGCATTTTTAACTGGGCCTAGAAACGGACAGGGTGATAGTACACCTTACTCCAGTTCAAAGACTTAAAGAGAGTGTTACAAAAATGAACACCACTCTATTTACTCCAATGGGTAGCATAAGAATGCACAATCCAAGAGAGGATGCTAAATACTATTATATATTTAAAAGTATGTTTTTAGTCAAATAGTGCATATATAGTCTACAAAAATACACCCTTGAATTTGTGTGTGTGTGTGTGTGTGTGTGTGTGTGTGTGTGTTACAGGTGACAGTCACTGTCTATTGTTCTTCAGATTCATTCCCTCTGTTACAAAGCTCATTGTTCATAAGATAAGTTGCAATTGCTTTGCCAGGCTTGGTGCTTATATAAGTCATTATTCGGTTTGGAAAACGTGGTCTGGCTGAACAGACTTGTTCCTTTTGTAGGGGATTACAATAACACACGGAAGCTTATGAGTGCTTCTGACAGATGTGTTGGCGGTCTGCCACTGCATGAAGGGTGCGGCTCTGACTGACAACTTGCAATTATGGTATGATAAATGGTTCTGATGTGTGTTCAAGAGAAAACCACTTTCTAGAAAGTGAAAGTCATGCATACGGTTCCTATAAAATAAGCCTTAAGAAAAGTATTCTTACTTTCACATTCTGGTCGGATAACAGATTTAGAAGCCCACTCTTCTTTCAAACTTTCCCCCCTGGTTTTAATAAATAAAAGCCCGACTTAAGCTTATGTGGAGAAAATTAGCTTGACTCATTTTGGCTTCAAAAACGCTTTGTCTGCATTTTCAGTCAAACTGACATCACAGTAGCCATCTACACACATGCTCACATAAGATTCTTAAATACATACATATGACTTGTGTAGTAACCAACACGTTTATCAAATAAAAATATCTATAGGCAATAAAACAATAAAACATTTCAACCCTCGGTAGCCCTGTGTAATACATGCTAGTACTAATGGAAGTTACACTAATACAATCACCCTAAAGGAAGACTGTTAACACATATTTGTGAGTATTTATTTCACTACAGTATGTACTATAGTTCATAAGTTTATTGTTATAGCCAAAGGCCAGTATCTACTACTAAATACTCATTTTGTGCCAGTGGTGTGATACATGCTGTACAGAACACAAACGCCCATGTCCTGAAGAGCTACATTCTTCATTAGATGGACAAGACAGAGAGATATTGGGGACTGGTGATGAGGAAAGTGAATGACAGTATCAAATGCCAAGAGGAAGGCTGTAGCGATTTGCTAATGGCTATGATTGGTGAGATGTTAAACCATAAGAAAATAGTAGATAGGATAACCTAGGACATCTTATTCCCATAGACCTGATTGTAGTACTGTTGGGAAACCTTATGAGGCTGACTGAAGTAGCCAAGTTCACATTGGGGTGCAGCTAGAGAAAAGCCCTGGAAGGGGATGGGCAGATCTTTGACTTTTCCAGCCCCGTTTTTGGCACTATTCCCACTCCCATCTCCCTAAACGTCTCTACTGAGAGTCAAGTAATTCAGATGAACTTTCACAAGGGGATGGGCTGAAGGGGGATCCTTAAAATTGGGAAGAGGGACTTTTGGTGAACTTTTTAAAGGTAGCAGTATTTAAATCGAGTGCTTCTTGATTTTTCGGTTCTAGAAAAATGGACAACCTCATATGCTCATGCCCTGGAAACATGACTTGCTATGTACAGGGCATTTAGAGTGAAATAGCTGGACCATAAAGAAAGCTGATCACCGAAGAATTGAATTATGGTACTGGAGGAGACTCTTGAGAGTCCCATGGACTGCAAGAAGATCAAACCTATCCATTCTTAAGGAAATCAGCCCTGAGTGCTCACTGGAAGGACAGATCGTGAAGCTGAGGCTCCAATACTTTGGCCACATCATGAGAAGAGAAGACTCCCTAGAAAAGACTCTGATGTTGGGAAAGATGGAGGGCACAAGGAGAAGGGGACGACAGAGGACGAGATGGTTGGATAATGTTCTCGAAGCTACCAGCATGAGTTTGACCAAGCTGTGGGAGGCAGTGGAACACAGGAGTGCCTGGAGTGCTCTGGTCCATTGGGTCACAAAGAGTCGGACATGACTAAACGACTAAACAACAACAACATAGCTCCCAAGGAAATTAAAAGGACCTTTGCCATTTGCTATAACAGGCCAAGAGCCAATGGCTCTATGATGCATGAGGCGTAGCATGGGGCGGTGGGGCTAACAGGGTCATCGCACTGCTCATGCTGCCCTCCCCAGGTCAGCCCTCCCCCACTTTGTGAGACTGGAGTCAAAGGGCACATGGCTGTTATGTCCTTCTCACACAGCCTTTCCCAGATCCCAGTCTTGCAGAGTCGCTCAGGGAGCGCAGTGTGAGAAGGATGCAACAGCCATGCACCCTTCAACCCCAACCTCACCTTTGCTGTTTTTATATTGTAAACTACCCTGTGTTCCTTGGATGAAGGATGAAGGATGAAGGATGGTATAGATGGTATAGAAGGATGAAGGATGGTATAGAAATTTAATAAATAAATAGAACACATAAGCAATTTGTACACAAGTTCCAAAGCAAGAAAAACAAACAGTAAAATTAAATGGATTTTGAGCAGGGATATAAATATACACAATGAGAAAAAAGTGTTTGTTTTAATTAACTGAAGAAAGAGACTTCCTATATTTTCAAGATAAAGCAGAGAAAGCTTTTTGCTTTTCTGATTTACTGCTATATTATTTAGCATTTGGCATGAATGAACACAAACTAGTCCAGTGTCTACTAAATCTGAATGAAATGTATTATGTTTCACAAGTGTCATGTGGTAATCTGACATAAACTGTGTTAATCGACATCATGTTTAAACTAATGCTGTATATATATGAACACAACATATGGTATCAAGTAGAAAATAAAAATGAAAAGCTCTTTCTGGTCCACACACATGCTATCAACCAAATGGCAAGTAGCCAAACTAAATTTCAGGTAACAGATGGCTCCAATACTGTACATGCATGACACAGGCAATTTCAATTATCTGTGAACAGTTAATAGCGATGAAAACTTGGCAAACCACATTTTTATTAAAAAAAACAGATTTGATAAATTACTATTGTGCGAAGCATTATTGAAAATATAAGTGTACAAAATTATACTGATACCAATAATAGTTTCATAACCTGATAAGGAGTTATAAAACATATATATAATCTGTCCCTAATATTCAGCCTTGCTTAGTGGAACAATTAATTATTCCAAACAGAAGGTCATTCCTGGGAAAAGAGCAGCAATTCATTTAAATTATTATTTAAAGAAATGGCTGACTAAACTCACTCACATAAGTACTCCCACTGGTTTTATTGTAACTAAGCCTTCCTGAAGCTGGTGCTCTCCAGATATTTTGGACTACAACTCTAATCATTCAGTCAGCATGGCAGTGCTGGCGAGGGCAGATGGGAATTGTAGTCCAAAACATATGGAGGGTACCAAATTAAGGAAGACTGCTATAACTGCTGATGCAGGGAGAGGGGAGAAAGTAGTAGTGAGTAGAATTTGGATTTTTCAATTTTTGTGAGCAATAAGCAAAGGTGATTTCATACAAAACTACTCACTGCAAGCCAGATACAGCTAAACGTACATCAACATCATTATTGTTTTATTTATACCCCGTGGCTTATAGCATATATCAAACCATAGTAAAACATCAAACATTAAAAACTTCCCAATACAGGGCTGACTTCAGATGTCTTTGTACAGTTCTTTATCTCCTTGACATCTGATGAGAGGGCGTTCCCCAGGAAAGGTCCCACTGCTGAGAAGGCCCTGTGCCTGGTTCCCTTTTACTTCACTTCTTGCAGTGAGGGAACCGCCAGAAGACCCTCAGAGCTGGACCTTAGTATCCGGGCTCAGAGATGGGGATGGAGACGCTCCTTCGGCTATACTGAGCAAAGGCTGTTTAGGGCTTTAAGGTCAGCACCAACACTTTGAACTGTGCTTGGAAACATACTGGGATCCAGTGAAGATCCTTTAGGACCATAGTTATATGATCCTGGTAGCTGCTCCCAATCACCAATCTAGCTGCCACATTCTGTATTAGTTGTAGTTTCCAAGTCACCTTCAAAGGTAGCCCCATATAGAACACATTGCAGCAGTCCAAGCAGGAGACAACTAGAGCATGCACCACTCTGGTGTGATAGTCTGTGAGCAGGTAGGGTCCCAGCCAGCATACCAGATGGAGCTGGTGGACAGCTGCCCTGGACACAGAATTGACCTGTGCCTCCATGAACAGCTGTAAGTCCAAAATAACTCCCAGGCTGCGCACCTGATCCTTCAGGAGCACAGTTACCCTGTTCAGAACCAGGAAGTCCTCCACACCCACCTGTCCCCCCAAAGCAGTACTTTTGTCTTGTCAGGATTTAACCTTAATCCGTTAGCCGCCATCCATCCTCCAATCACCTCCAGACACTACAGAACAGTCAGCATTATGTCTTTAAAGACCAACCATTCAAATTTTTTTAAAGGAAAGCACTGAAGGACAAATGAGGTTAAGTTTTGATCTACATGAACAAACTGGGATGCTGTAACATTTTGGGGAAACATTTACATCAGCATCTGAAAAGGACCACCAAGAATAATGCTTTTAGTGATGAAAAATATGCATTAATAGCAACATTGTTTCATAATGAAAAAGGAGGACAGCAGGAAGGAATGCACGTATAACTGCCATAGCTCCAGCTATTTCAAATTTGTGCAGTCCCATGAATCTGCACACTGTATGTGTGGCAGGCATTGTAACTGCAATGAAGTACACATTAATTCAATTATGGCATACCTTTTTTTTTTAACCCCTCAACAAATAGCATACACAACTGAAAAGGAAATGGAAACATGGACCATTATATTAGAAACAGTTTTAATTTAGCAACTGTAGCAATCTGAAAGCCGTATTTTAATTAGCACCCCTACCTAATCCGTCAATGGGCTTGCTTCGCAAGACGAAAAAACCGCTAGACGAAGAGAATCACAGAACGGATTCTTTTCGTCTTGCGAGGCACCCCTGTATATGGATGAAATAACTAGCCCCTTAACTATCAACTTCCATATCCTCTTCAGAGCAAACAGGTAGAAAAGGTAGCTAATACCCAAGTGCCAGATCCACCTTTCAGTATCAAGTAAAGGTTGATTCGAACAGCAGATGAACAAATGGCCCTCAAACCCAAATATTTAAATCATTACAAAGTATGAATTAAACTCTTATTATTCAGCTAAATAAGATTTATGCAGTCTTAGAGGCTTCTACTCCACTGAGGGTTCCCAGACTAAGTTTCCTGACTTTTCTCAGCCTTCTCCATGAAGCTGCACAGAGCACTGGAGTAAAGAGGGAATGCTATGGCTGCTGTATCCAGAGAAGGGGTGGACAAGAAGGTGACTTTCCTGCCCTTCCTCTCAGCAGGCCATTGAAAACCATATCTCATACCTCTGTCATCTACCTCCGCCATATTTGCATATTCATTGTGTTGTATGCAAATTTGTATTCTCTCTTGCATGTCGGGTAGAGGGCCCCAAAATAAATAATGGGTAACACACAAGTAATAAGATGTCTGACAGGGTAGAATGTCAAGGGCTGGAACATAATTCTGTTTCCATACTAGGAACCTAACCTGTTGAATTTATCCTGCCACACAGCTATTAAAGGCACAAAAGCCCTGCTCTCCTCCAAACCCACTTTTCTTAAGGTGTTATGTAGATCACTAATCAATTGGTCTTAGGATGACAACACTGTTTTTAATGCAAGAGCAGAGATGGTGCTTCATATGGCAGGGGTGGTGATGGTTAAGAGAGATTTAGGATTTACAGTGGTACCTCGGGTTACATACGCTTCAGATTACAGACTCCGCTAACCCAGAAAT
Source organism: Podarcis vaucheri (assembly GCF_965113315.1). Lineage (NCBI taxonomy): Eukaryota > Metazoa > Chordata > Lepidosauria > Squamata > Lacertidae > Podarcis > Podarcis vaucheri. The sequence goes on from NC_138759.1 coordinate 73,683,322, forward strand.
AGTACCTCGGGTTAAGAACTTTGCTTCAGGATGAGAACAGAAATCGTGCTCCGGCGGCGTGGCAGCAGCAGGAGGCCCCATTAGCTAAAGTGGTGCTTCAGGTTAAGAACAGTTTCAGGTTAAGAATGGACCTCCGGAATGAATTAAGTACTTAACCCGAGGTACCACTGTGCAGTAGTCCAGTGGCGTAGTGTGGGTTGCCACTTGGGGCCACGTAGAGGAGGGAAATGGACAGAGTATGCATGCACATTCAACTGCCTAACAGCGTCTGCATCACTCAGGAGCCACAAAGATAAGAATAGAAGAGTCATTCCATTGTCTGGAGGGGTGACTTTCTGGCTTGCATGGAGAAGCTGTTTTCAACAGAGCAGCAATGGAAGCATGCAGCTGTATTGAGTCTAGCGCCCCCTAGCCAAATTAGCTCTTCGTTCCACCTCTCCTCCACCCCCCTCCACCCATTCAATTCACCCTCTATTTAAAACCATTTCTTATGAGGCAATAATCAATATTTATGGACATGTTTTTAGCCAATTTTGCAGCCCACCCCCAAGATTAAATTGTTTAAAAGCAAGAAATGTATTTTAGCAACATTTGTTGTAGTAACTACAGCAATGTTATTGGTACAAGTTATTGGTGCAGCCACCCTTTCCTTCCTCTTTTCTTCCGCACCCACACCACAAAGGACCACAAAGGAAACCCCTCGGCCACCTTGGAAATGTAAATGCAACAAAAACTCTGCACCTTGCCCATGAGAATTTTTCCCTTTTTGATAATTTTCAAATGCAATTTCTTTTCTCATTAATTGCATGAGAAAATTTTGGCACAGAGCTAGTGCCTGCTCAATTTGTTGCCCACATACAAACGGTTGAAGAGCAACTTCAAGGCCCCTGCTCTCCCTTCTTATGGTTCTTTATTTTTAAAGCAGACTTGGATCAAACAACCCTTTCAAAGACAGGACTGTTTTCTATAACATAGTCTAACTATCAGAAATGCAAAATCAATAAAGCATAACCATCAACACAGTACACCACAATACCTATCTGGTGGACTGTGATCATATTCTCGTATCAAGTTGTACAGGTCGCACACTTGAGGGAGGAAATCCACAGTTTACAGAGTTATTACCATCATTGGGCTGTTTACATTCACAATCTGATATACTAGATTGTAGCTGATCCCCAGCCCTACAGAAGTGGCAGAAAGTATAAAAACAAAAACACATGTGTAACAGTTCTCCCAGATATTTGTTTTATATAAGCTCTTTGCTCATGTGGAGGATTAGGAAACGGGTCCACACCTCCTGGCCTTGTCTGAACATCACACGCTCAGCTGGCCCTTCTCCTGACACCCTCACATTGTCTGCAGATGTCTGGAAAGTGGGTGGGGGACCATGCACTAGATATCATCAGGTGCAAAAGAGAGTTTCATAGGGTTTGAAATACCCTGCAAAACTTTTTGGCCTCATTTTCTCTTTTTCACAACATTTCATTTCTGTTTGCTTCCTCTATTGGCAACTGCTTTGGTGATTTTGGTCTTTAAAGAGAGTCTTTATGTTGCCAATCAAGGATCATGCAGCCAATCAAACTTGGCTATGCGATGACATTCTGCCCTCACACTGAATGGAAGAACATCCTCCAATTATCACCATAATGAGAAAGGGCATTTGGAATGGATGCATTTTGTCACAAAACATTGCACTCCACACACTCTTATTTTAACACTGTCCTAGGTTTAGGTACTGGTATCAAGTTCTAAGCCTTTGTTTTTTGCATACCTGTTTGACAAATAATCCATCCATCCAGCTAATTACAGGTATCCAAAAATCTACCCCAATTATCTATCCCATATGTTCTCAAGGTTTGGGGTAGATGAGGGTGAACAAGCAGAGACTGAATCTGGACAAGATACAGGTATCATGGGCAGAGAACTAAACTGCTCTAGATGGAGGTTTACAACTGGAGAGCCAGTGTGGTGTAGTGGTTAAGAGTGGTAGTCTCGTAATCTGGGGAACCGGGTTCGCGTCTCCGCTCCTCCACATGCAGCTGCTGGGTGACCTTGGGCCAATCACACTTCTTTGAAGTCTCTCAGCCCCACTCACCTCACAGAGTGTTTGTTGTGGGGGAGGAAGGGAAAGGAGAATGTTAGCCGCTTTGAGACTCCTGAAGGGGAGTGAAAGGCAGGATATCAAAACCAAAACTACTACTACTCTTCTTCTTCTTCTTCTTCTTCTTCTTCTTCTTCTTCTTCAATGGGGTTGAAGTATGGACTTTGGGAGTTCTAAGTGGAGAAGTTCAGCTGGAGTGAACAGGAATGCTTTTTTACCAGATGAGACTAGTTCACCAAATGTGGCTCTATCTGTAGATGACAGAACTGGCCTCAGTTATCCATCCAGCCGTGATCTCCAAGCTCTAATGAACTCTAATGCAATCTAATGCAATGTGCTCTATGTTGGGCTGCCTCTAAAGACAGTTGGAAAACTTCAAATGGTGCAGAACTGTCATAGCAAATTCATTTATATGTCACATTTCCCAAAATTACATTTGTGCTCAAAGCAGTTCAAAGAAAATAAGCATTCTACAATAATATACATAAGAACATAAGGCTAGCCAATTTGATCAGGCAATGGTCCATCTGGACAAGCATCCTGTTCAAGCAGTGGCCAACCAGATGCCTATGGGAAGTGTGCAAGCAGGATCTGAGTCCAACAGCACTCTCCTGTCCTGCAGTTTATAGCTACTGGTTTTCACAAGCATGCTGCCTCTGACAGTGGGGGTAGAACATAACCATCATGGTTAGTAGCCATTGACAGCTCTACTCTCCATTAATTTGGCTAATCCCTTCTTAAAGTCATCATGTTGGTGGCTTTCACTGCCTCTTTTGGGAGAGAGTTTCATAGTTTAACAAGGCACTGAGTGAAATTTCTTTGTCTGTCCTTAAACTGCAAATACTCAGTTTCACTGGATGATCTTGAGTTGTGAGAGAGGCTGTAGCGGACCCATCGCTAACCCCCAGTTAAATTTGGCACCCACACCTTATGGTACGCTATTTACACAAATGTCTTCAATTTACCACAGGCTACCTTGTGTGAGGGAAAACTCAGTGACTTCAAGTATCAGGCAGGAGTTGATCAAACAAGAAAAGATTGGTGAAACAAAGTTGGGTCAGGAAATGTGTTCTGTTGGGTAGAAGTTAACTTATTGCTTAAACTAAATATAAAGATGTCTCAGGCTTAAACACAATAATGAATGCACAGCTTTTCTTAAACTTCACTCTTGTTCCTTTTCTTAGTACAGTTAAATGCTTTTAACACAGCACAGTTTCCATCACAATCTAACTATTTGGCTCATGAGTGAGGGGCACTTTCCATCAATTACCCCCTCTCTTAACAATCCCACTCCTGAGGTATTGCAGTTGGTATAACAGACTCACCCCTTGTTACTGGTTTGGAAGTCTTCTTTACCTAGAAGCACTCTCCCCTCCTGGCTACACTGAGACCCAGATAGTCTGTATTCCCACAGGTTATAAGCTATGAGGCTCCTTCCTCCAGCTATAGATATCCTCCTCAGAGTGAATCTTCATCTCAAATTCAAACCAACTCTTTCAGACAAATCCTATCCTTCTCCCAATCTCACTCCCTGTGGCATGCATGTGGAACCCCCATTGTAACAACAAGCAACAGCAGCTGTGTGCAGGATAACAGTCTTAATTCCTTCCTCCCCCACTCCTTCATTTTTAAAATTTTGTTGGCTCTCAGACTGTGAATATTAATAGGCACAATTTGAGGTTAAAGAGCCAAAAATGTGTCCTTCATCCAAAGTTCTCAGAAACTGCTGAAAGGAAACCCTGAGAACTTTTCACATCGATCTAATGTGGTACTGTGTAATTCAAAGATTAACTGGGTAAGGGGAAGACTCAGTCTTCTCAATATGGAAAGTATGTTTTCACCAACACAAATTACAGAGAGCTAATTTTCAGTGTATACTAAGCTGCAATTCACAGATTATTATTTTATCACCTTTACACTAGGTGTGAAGGGCCTAGAACATCTGAACACTTATCATAAAACTGAAACTCTTACTTCTCTTTTATTTGTTTGTCTGTGCATCACTAAAACATAGGATCCCACAGGACAACTGATGGGCAGCAGTAGTTCAGGAGAGAGAAGAGAAAAGACTACTTCACACAGTGCATAATTTAGAGACTTTACTGCCACGAGATGTGGTGTGGCCCCTGGTTAGGCTCCTTTAAAAGGGAATTAGACAAATTCATGGAGAACAATAGATATTTATCCAATGGAGGCTTCCCTTAAAATTCACCCTTTTGGAGGGTGGCTTTATTTTCCTTTTTTTTTTTTTGCTGGGACCATGGAAAGGGGGTTAAACTTCCCTCCTCATCTCATGGTCCCAAGGCTTATCAAGCTTTCCCAGAGTTGCTTAACAAAAATGTTCACATTAACTGCATGAAAGCAATTCATATCACATCCTTAGATTAGCTAAGAATTTGCTGAAGGCTCTGCTATACTACACAAACCAAATGCTTTGATATGAAAGTATAAGGGGGGGGGACCAGGGGCAAACTTACAAAATGAATTGGGGTTCATTATCACTGTCAAAAGTTAAAATTTAGAAGAGTCTTTAAACTGCAGCAACAGTACTCAGACCAAAAATGTTTGGTGCTATTGCTTTGGCCCTGGGCCTACTTACACATGCAATGCATCATATCATTGGACCATAAAGGTAGTTCCAATTTTAGCACTCCACAAAGCACTGGTGTTAGATTTTGTATGGAATGTTGTTTCACTAAAATCTGGAGCAAGGTGCATATATCACTAGCCACCCAAGTGGACACCTCTGTTGGGAGAGCATGAGGCTTTTAATCTCAGGGTTGTGGGTTCGAGCCCCCTGTTTGGCAAAAGATTCCTGAATTACAGGGGGTTGGACTAGATGACCCTTGTGGTCCTTTTCCAACTCTGCAATTATATGATACCCAAATCCACAAGCTAGCTAAACAGCACTGCAGTTTATAACGTAAGGAATAAGTTATTTTGTTAGATGAATTAGTACAAATGAAAGACAAGCAAATCCCAGTCTCCCAGTCTTGCAGTATGTTAGTGACACAGAGTAAGTGAAGCAAGCCTATGACGTAAGCACTCACCATAAATGCGTGCTCAGTACTTTAGCAGCAGAAACCATCCAGTTTAACACCTAACAGCATCTCTCCAGATTATATCTTGATGGAATATTCATAATTAACTACTAGGTAGATAAGTGGGACGAAAAGGAAGCAAGTCCTTCCTTTGGAACAAAGGAATCTTTGGATCCAACCCAGAGGTGATGATGATGATTCCCAAGGCTATCCTGAGACATTTAATATTCCTCTGATACTTTACTTGAGATTTCCAACATCTATTAAAAAGAACAACTTATGTCAATTGATTAGTGAACTCACCTTCTCTTCTACCATGAACAATTCTGACATCTTGTAGCCATTTGAGGATTAGCACACTTGGAGCCAGATCCAAAGATCCCCTTGAATTTTCCACTAGACTTCTTTTTCCTTATTGGAGTTCCTAGTATAGTGCCAGAGACCATTCCCAAAGGCCATTCATGTTTCAGGAGAGATCTGTTGGTTGGCATAGCACTCAAAGAGAGGTTTCAGGCATCCCATTGCATTGTCCCATATGACCCCTTGAATCTAGACCCAAATAATATAATTCAGTGAGTTTTTTCCTTTGTTAAAAGCCCCTTAAAATTGAATTCTATTGGTTTATTTATTTTCAAATGGGAAATAATTTAAACAGAAAAGCTTTCCTTCTGTTAAGCGTAAAAACTCTGTGTTGTAGTCCTACTAAGACACAACCTCCGAACTGAACTGAGCATTCGTATGGAGATCCAGAGGACAAAGGAGATGTACTGCATTGTAATTGCTGCTCTGAGATAAAAAGTAAAAATTAGCTCTATGCGGCTGGATTGTTCTGATCTCATTTTCTGAATATTTTTGTACTCATTTCAGATAGAAATATTTGGAATTGTTACTGACAAACTTCTCACCAGTTCATTTTTAAATGCTTTTAAACACACACACACACACACACACACACACACACACACATCCTGCCTGCCTGCCTCTATGACTAGCACCTTGGCATTCAAACAAGTACTGTGGTGAAAAAGAGAGGTGGAGGGAATAAAACCTGTATAAATGACAGAGTGTTCAACCATGAACACATTGTCTTTTATGAATATTATAATCACAGAATCAATAAGCCTACAAAGAAAAAACAGGACACAAAACGTGTTTTGTCATTTCTGACGAAGTTATAAAAACAACAGACATTCAATATGCCAAGTGTTCTTCAATCCTTCATAATCATAGCCTTATTGAAGTGAGGACAAAAAGGGTCTAATTGCATAGGAGCAATCTCAACGTAATAGGTTATACACCCAGGCACTGCTGCACAATACAACAAAAACAACGTTCCCTGTGTATAGCAGAATGTCATCTCTCATTTTCAGGCAATTACCTTCTTTCTTGTCAACAGTTTTAATAACCTCCATCATCTCTAAAAGACTTTTGCTTCAGTTAAATAATTTTCAGCTTTTTAATATGCAAATGTGCTTGTTCATATGCATGGGTGAAGTGGTGCTGCTACTTGAAATGTGTCAGTACATTGTGGAGCACCTGCACCTCGGGGAAGCTTGATTTAATTGACACCTAATACTATTCATTATTCCACTTAGTGAGCAACTCCTATTAGTCACCTGTAGGTTTTCCTATAAGCAGCGCTTTGGCCACCAATAAAAATATGAATATTGCTATAAATAGAATGGCCATATATAGTACAGAGGATTCACTACTGGTGTATCTCTCTAGGAATATTGCTCTCAAAAATGTTATTCTGTCCTGCTCTCCCCTTCTCTTCCCACTACTTGTTTTCTTGGATATGGACTCTAAAGTACATGGCAAACCTGTATGACAATTGCAGATTAGCATTTCAATACAAAGAGAATTGACTTTAGCTACAGAGTCTGTGAAAGAAGCAACAAGGATCGAAGGCAGTAAGATAGATGGGTGTTACTTGGTGCAGATGGGGTTAGGGTTCACATTCTCATAATCGTAACAAATGAGCAAATTCTCCATTCTCAGTGCATATTCTGACTATTCAGATTCCACTTAAACCAGACATGAAGCCAGGAATTATGTGAGTTATCAGTCTTGCTTTGATTCAATAGTGAAACAGACCTGCACTTAAGAACACTGAAAATGGGATTTTAAAAAAATTTACATCCAGGAATACAATTAAAATATATTTATACAAAAGAAACAAGTTGAAATCCCATTGTTATGTAACACTATGTGAACTCTGCTTCATTAAATCAGGCTGCTTTTGCTTCTATATATTGCATGGTCTGTAACCTTATTGTTCAGGCCACATTTCTTTCCAACATTAATGCACCTGTTAGTCCCAAAAGGCTTAAACTACAGATGTTTAACATCCTGCTTATGGGCAGATCATCTGGAATATGAAGTGAGAAATCCATACCGCTTATTGGTATATTTTATGAGTGTAACATACTTCATAGTCAGTGAAACTTGATTAGTGATAGATTAGACAATGAAACATAACATACTGAAAAATGGGGAGAAAACTATGTGTGTTTTTCACAAATTATCAGGACAATGCCATTATTTGTGTTCTTTAGGTTGAAATGTATGAAATGTGAATTATATTTTTCTACATCTAAACGCTGTTCTTTAATAGAAAAGTACTGTGAAAATAGTGGCTCCCTTAAGGGCTTTCCGGCAGTGAATTAAAAGTGATGATAAATTCAGTTAAAATCTCAGCTCTCCAAAGGCAACAAAGAACATAGGCAGAAAAAAGACTTACTAATCCTAAAATCCAAATATTTCTCAAGTAAGTGGTGTGAGAGCGCTGGTCAAGTAAGACCTTTGTTGGTATCCCCAAAAATGTAATCTCCAAGCTGAAGAATAGCAGCTTGCAGAACAGCTGGTGAATAGGATTAATGTCAGAAGAAAGAAATAAAACTCAACATATGTCCAAGCCTGCGGTGCTGGGACTGAGCATGATTGTACCCCGACGGATACCATGTGTACAGCTGGAAAGTGCCACTGTGCCATGCTTCCATACCCCACAAGGTCATTTCTAAGTACAGCTAATAACCAAAGAGCAAATTAAAGTTTTCCTAAAGAACTCTGTGACTGATTAAGGAAGGAACAAGCAACTCCCATTATTGCAAATACTACAGCATGGCTTTCATCCACTGCAGATACTTGGGTACAATGCCCCATCAAACAAAAAGCAACAGCAAATTAGTATTAATAAAGCTAACAAATTGCATTAAGACAACTGCAATTTTTAATTGTTTAAACATGCTATTCATGGCACATGCTAATTCAGGGCCTATTTATGTAAGGCCCAGACGTCCTGTGCTGGCTTCCCAGTTTAAAAAAACAATCAGAGTCCATAAATATGTCACTGATAACCAGTGATTTTTAAAAAATATGTTTAGGGGTACTCTCATTTTGACTCAAGAAAATCACAATTTTATAGTTCAAATCGGGGAAAAGAAATACAGTAAATGGACAAAAGTACAAAGATTCACTAAATGTTTAGGGGTATGTGTACCCCTGCGTACCCCCAGAAAAAAGCACTGCAGATAACTATGACTATGCAAGACAAATGATTTTTTCACTGAAGCGTAATTTAACTTTTTTTGTAATCTATACCATTTTAAAATAAGCCTTTCATTTCTTTAAACAATAAGCAAGAAGAGCAGTACCTGACCTGCAACATATTTATCTGATACAAATGAGAAGCCCAGAAATGTAACACAAAAACCTATTTATTTAATATTCAAAGGGAAAATATTATTTAGCAGCAGCCTACCTTTATTGGATGAATAGTATAATAAAATAGAAACCTGGCTCCCAACCTTCATGAGCTTGAAGACAAAGTTTTTAAAAATACAGGGTAAGACACTAAGTAAAGAATCCTATGCATGATGTTTATTAAGTAGTAACTCTCTCTTAGTTCAATAAGACTTACTCTTTGGTATGTGTGTATTCAGAAATGCAGCCTGCTATAATTTTGCACAATGAAATGTCTGGCAAAAGCACTGAGCAATGTTTGCCGTGAAGTTCAGAATCATAAACCAATGATCAAACTCTGGGTCATGTTTGAAGAGGTGGTCTCTTCAGTTCATAAAATGGGGTGTGTGTGTGAATTTTGATCAGTTATATGGATGGTCCATAAAAGTCATAATCAAAGCACTGTCTGCAACTTTTTTTCCTTTTTCTTTTTTTGGCAGTTCATCAAGGACCCTGCAGTGAACTGTGACCCAACACATTTTGACCATGTGGAAAAGATATACCTTTGGAAGGATGCAAGCGTGTACTGGTATCTCCAGATTAAATACCCAACAGAGCATCCATCTGTCACCATTAATTCAAAGTAGCAACAGGCACACGGAAGTGACATTTTAGTTATTCAGATTTTAAAAGGTTCATAAAGTGCAACATGATTAGACGGGGCTTTCAAGGTGTGACTAGTTTCAGTCTTCAAAGTGAAAGAAGTAGTAGTTGGGTGAGAAGCAGCAGCAGCAAACAAATATAGAAAGTAAAGAGATGTCTTTGTCCTTTCTGTATCAGGTCTGTTCTATATTTCTATCCTGCTTATGTCATGAATATAGCATGAGTATAGTATCAAACATATAGATAATCCTGATTAATTTGTAAACAATCAAGCTAAGGTTGCAGTCCTATACCCAAATCCAGAAGTAAACTCTACTGAATTCAATATGGTTTACTTCTGTGGAAAATGAATTATTAAGCAGAATTCACTATAATGTGTCAGGATTGGGTTGTTGTTGTTGTTTACATCACCATTTCAGAGATAACAGCCTGATCTAACTGTTTGGAGAGAGAGGGGGGTGCTATATTTGGGACAGAAGCAGCCCCAAAAATACAAAGTTCAGATGCTTAATTTTGTTACAAAAGTTCATCCCATGTTTTAACAGAAAACTGACTTTAGCCCTTTGAATATATTTTAGTAACCCTATTTAGATTTGCAGTAACAAAAGTTACTGTGCATTTTTATCCTACTCTGTCCTTCATGATCATCTGGAAATATCACTTTGTCTAATGTGTGATTGCCATCAGTGATTGCTGGATGCCCCCCCCCCCAAAGTAATCCACTTATATTGATATGTAAAACAGTAAGAATGAAATGTTATATCGAGTCTATATTGTGCATTTGCCTATTCTCTCCAAATACATCATACTTTCCAGAATTCTCTTTCTGCAAAATTGTTGTCCTTCTAGAACACAATCCAAACAAATCTAAGCATATTTTACATCCCACTAGTTTCAATGGGATGTATCAAAAAGTCCTTTGTTTAAAATTGGCTGGATTGAGTTCTATTTTCTAAACTGCCCTGTGATCCTATGAGATGAAGTGAGGTATAAAAAGCATGCTAAATAAATATGCAAATAGACCAAGACTAAACCAGCTACGCATATAATGTACTAGGTTACAGCAAGCCCCTTTCCAAGGTGTTTCTTTTTCTATGAACAGGGCTGTGAAATCACAAAACAATCATTAACTATCTACTGGAACTTTCTACTGTTTTCTGTAAGAGCAATTCTGCGTTCTCTGATCCAGCACGCCACAGAAGTTAATATGGGATGTCAATATGTTTTTCCTATTTAGCATTTTGTTCTTCCCCCCCCCCCCAGAGAATATTTAGCTGTTTAAACAGGATTTGGATGCAGAGCTAACAATATTATACAAGGTTTTATTTCTCAATGGAGAAAGTAGAAAGAATGTGGCATGACATTAATATCCATTTAATTGTTTGAAGGATTTTTAAGATATTAGTTAAGGATTTCATAATTTCAATTTCTCCTTTTTCATTTAATAGTAGACATTCATTAAGAACCACACACTGTAATAAATTATAATAATTTCAAACAAGAATTAAATTACTAGGTAGCTACAGAAAGAGCCATTTTTCCTTAGGTAACCTGTAATCTAACTGTCAAATTTAAAATCTTTTCCCAATCAACTCTTCACAACATTCACATTTATTCATCTATGTTAAATTAATAAAAGGTGTGAATAATACTGACAAAATTGATCATTATTGTTCATGCAGATTAAGGAAAATTATAAGGTAATCTAAGATGTAAAAGGAATAGAGGAAATCTATTAACGATCTTATAAATAAATTATTTCTGTTCCTTTTTAAAAAAAAACTAAAGAAAAACTTCAACAAGACTTATTTAAATTGGCCATGGAAGCTATTTCACAAGTTGTACATTTTAAACCATTAAACACTTCGTTGGCCTTTTCTTTACAAAGGATGTAAAATAGAATGGTACTGTAACGGGGTGATTTTTTTAAGGACGATATAACAATAATGGAGTTTTGACAAGCTGTAAAGATATCATGCTGAAATAATGCTAAAGATTGGCAAGCATGATACTCTGTTCGAACTCCCATAGGTCTCATACACTGGGATGTTACTGAGTATCTCTTGAAGAAAACTCTTCTCTCATACATCTTCTTAGGAATACAGCTCTATTATCAATATATTTTAGTAAAAAAATATTGAGACGATTCCCCATCTTCTCATATGGGGCCCTTGTGGTGTCTTTCCAATATATATTTATCAAGTAAACTGACAAGACTTTCCAATAAAAAGCTGCCAATTGTATTCCAGCCCCTCTTTTTATAATTATATGCAAAAGTCAGTCCACTTCTTGGAGCAAGCTATCTTGTTCCCTGCCTTATTTGCTATTATCTAACCTTGATGCCCTTCCTCCCCCTCTCAGCTGAGATCCCTGTAGATAAAAGTAAAGCATGTCAACATCTGTTTTCATTCACACCAATTTTAATTTACAAAAGAGAGAGATTTGCTATTTTCAGAATACACTCTAAAGCACAGATTTAAGGACATTAATGCGACTGCAATTCCAGTGCATCAGATTTCCATGCATACTACAGATACATTCTGGAGGGGGTTGCATGAGGAGGTGCTGTGGAGCTGCATATACTTTAAATATCACCAAGTTATTTAAAGTTATTTTTGCCTCACCACAGTCCTATTCTGTGATAATGTGAAAAACTTTTAAGTCGTTTAATAAGTTACAGAAGATGTTAGTAGTATAACAGTTCTGGTCCTCAGATAAATTGACATTTATATTTCAACAGCACAGAGAAGGCACAATTCTAGCAATCCCCTGCTACTATACAACAGCACTTCTCCTTCCCCTTAGATTTCAATTCAAATGCTCCAGAATGCAGAAGGACTTGTGTTTTAGTCCAAAGGCATTTCAAACAGACCTCTAAAATAAAAATCGTAAAACAGACCCATAATATGGCCCATTAAGAACATGCAAACCACTGGGGTGACCCACAACACAACCAAAGTTTTTTTTTAAAAAAAACACAAAACACTGTATTACTTCCAGTATGTAATGTGTACTGCAGAAACACACAGAATATTGAAGGGTAAAATACTTTAAAGTGCTCACCTTGAACCTAACAATGCTTTCTTTGAAGCCACTGGTAAAATCCTCCTGACTGCCATGGAAGCCAAGTTTGGTCACCACTGATTGCCTTTCTCAAATTCCTCCATCTTTCCTCCCCCAGCTAATATGCTGGTAGTTATACTAATGACTGCCATTGCCCTGCAAACATCTGAGTAACCTCCACGTATTTACAGGCCATATTCGTTGTGGATATCAAACAGCTTTCTTCTCTTGCCACAAAGTTGTAGAAGCAGAAGCAGGGGGGTGGGTCTTGCTCCAATGTTTACATCTCTATTTGGAAAGCATCACAACAGTCTAGTCCCCTAACTGAAAATAAAACTTCTCAGTCTCCTTGGAGCTCTTTAAGACATATAGCCTGAAGAGAAACTTGAAGGGGGGGCGAACAATACATAAGTTGTGTTGTAATCACATCGAGCAGCTGAGCCCAAGGCAGGCAGGCAATGGAATGCCATACAGTAATCAGCACTGTTGACTAATCAGAATTTGAGACACTAGAAGGTAATAAGGGTATTATAAAGAATGGCTTATTGAGGGAGCAGCTGTTTACGGTTAGTTCACTGTTTAAATGAGTTTGTCTAGATTGCTGTGGCACGTTTTTGGTGTGCGCGCACACACAACTTTGCTCCTTCATAAATGATCATTAGACCAGGAAAAATCACAGAGTTACTGGCAAGAATTCAGATCGAGATAGTCCCTTAGAAGTAATTACTTGGGTTTAGGAGATTTCTAAAGATTGACAAACTCAGTGCCTTTGGCAGCTTCTATTAAAAAAAAAAAAATCTCCACTGATTTTGTTGCCATGGGCACAAGAGCTGAGGTAGCAAAGAAGGGTAGCAGTAGCAGGCAAGGAGTGGGGGGGGGGATGGCGAGGGAGGAAAGAATGCCATAAAAGAACAGCTACCAGTATTTACAAAAAGATATGTAGTGTGGACCACTTGTCCAATCAGCATAATAAATGAAATTATAAAACATGTACCCTTTTAATATCCCTGAATGCAAACATACTTTAAAAAAAAAACAAAAAACACCAACACTGCTGCAAACTCAGCAAGGAAAATTAGTAAATGTATGTTAAAACAGAAAATATGAAAGCTTTTTTTTTTTAAGAAGAAGAAGAAGAAGAAGCACACACATTGAAAAGAGACAACTCACCATAACTCAGACAAAAACCATCCTGTTCAAATCTATTTGTCATACAGTTGTTCAACTGTTTGGGGTTTTTTGGGGATTTTTTTTTTAATTCTCCTTCAGGAAACCAAATTCTGGTTTGGCATCCAAAAACATCTACGAAGTCCTCAAAGCATGAAGGAAGCCAAATAATACTAATGGAAATTTATCATAATGCATTATTTAAACATATTCTACTTTGGGCAACAGCCGGCTTGGTAATGTTTAAAAGCAGTCAGCAAGCAGTGGAAACTCTGATACCTTTTGTAACAGTTCACATGTCAAACTGGCAAAGTGCCCACAGCGTACAGCAGGAAAAAAAAAATCTATTTAATGTCTGCCCCACAAGGCGACATGAGGTTTGATTGGCAGAAAGCAGAGAGTGGCTTTTGATCATGTGTCCTAACAAGCAGTTCCAACTCCTGTCTCTTCGGCTGAACAGCTCTACATTGCCTATTCAAACAGAAGTGACAGGCCACTGCACTACTCCTTGGCTCTACTCTTGCACAGTGGGAACTATGCTGGAGACAGAGCCACTGATTAAATAGAGCACTTTTTTCCCAAGACAAGCAGGTTGTCTGAATCAAAGTTGGGCAGAATCAATTCAACATTATTAAAAGAGGATATAAAACTGAAGCTGAGTGATGTTAGGCCAGTTTGTACAACCTCAGGGATTCACAGAATGATGAGCAGGATAAGGAATGGTAAGACCTACAAAGCTAGGTTAAGAATTAGCTGCTACACCTTGGCCATTTTCCCATTGCTTCAGGTTCCCCTTTTTTTCAGTCATTTCTTCATAGGTTTCTTTTAAAAATACACATACATATATGCATATACATACAATGACAGAATTCAGACATCTCTTCTTAGTAGAATTCAGACATCTCTTTTTAGCATAACTGTACTGTTGTGGGCCCTTGTTATTTCCTTTCCCTTTCCAGTTCTGTCCCTTTCTAGTTAAATACAGCAACTAGAATTTTTTGGGTAAAAATGTTCCAGCATGCCTATTTCAGATTTATTTATTTTTTTAAAAAAAAGGGCATGCCCACCAAATAATGAAATGCTTAAGCATAGAATCATATAATTGCACAGTTGGAAGGGATCCCAGGGGTCATCTAGTCCAACCCCCTGCAATGCAAGAATCTCAACTAAAGTAGCCATGACAGATGGCCATCCAACCTCTGCTTAAAAACCTCCAACGAAGGAGAGTCCACCACATCTTGTGGGAGTCAAGAAGCTCTTATGGTGAGAAAATTCTTTTGATATTTAGCTGGAATCTCCTTTCTTGTCACCTGAAGCCATTCATTTGGGTCCTAGCCTCCAGAACAGGAGAAAACAAGCTTGCTGCATCCTCCATGTTACAGCTCTTTAGATATTTGAAGATGGCAGCATATTTCCTCTCAGTCTCCTCTTCAGCAGGTTAAACATAATCAATTCCCTCAACTGTTCCTCATAAGACTTTGTTTCCAGACGCTTGATCATCATGGTTGCCCTCCTCTGCACACGTTCCAGCTTGTCAATATCCTCCTTAAACGAAGGTTACCAGATGTCCCCATTTCCGGGGGACAGTCCCCAGATTTACAAATCAGTCCCCTGACAAAATCCATCTATTTAGTAGGAAGTTGAAAAGTGTCCCCGGATTCATTGAAAAAATCTGGTAACCTTACCTTAAATTGTGGGGCTCAGAACTGGACACAGTATTCCAGGTGCGGTCTGACTAGGGCAGTATAGATTGGGACTACTATTTCCCTTGATCAGGACACTATACTTCTGTTGATGCAGCTTACAAAAGGATTAGGGGTTTTTTGCTGCTGCATCATACTGTAGATTCATTGTAAGCTTAAAGTCTACTAATACACCTGGATCATTTTCACATGTACTACTGGCAATCCAGTGTCCCCCATCTGTGCAGCTGGCTCTTCCTGGCTACGTGTAGAACCTTCATTTGTCCCTATTGAAATTCATTTTGTTAGTTTTGGCCCAGTTCTCTAATCTGTTCAGGTATATCTTGAATCCCAGTTCTGCTTCCTGCAGCATTGGCTACCCTTCCCAATTTAGTGTAATCTGCAAATTTGATTAGCATCCCCTCCTGGCATTGATATCAAGCTCATTGGTCGGTAGTTACTGGGGTCTTCTTTTTTCCTCCTTCTGAAGTTGGGGACATTTGCCCGCCTCCAGTATGCAAGGACCTCACTGTTCTCCAGGAATTGTCAAAGATTATAGACAAAGTCACTGAATTACATAATGCCTTTGGGTGCAGCTCCTCAGGCCCTTGTAACTGCTTTATTATGAAGCATTTATGTGGTTCTCATTTGATAGTGGCCATTAACTAATTTACCATTTTTCAACAGCATGCCAATAGTAATCTGTGGTTTGCTGGCGATACATCAAATAAAACCATCCATTGGATATCCACCAGTTTTAGTGTTATGAGAGCAGGGAGAAAAAACTTTCCTCGTCCACTTTCTCCATGCCATGTATAATTTTGTAAACTTCTATCATGTCACATCTAACTCAGCCTTTCTCTAAACTGAAAAGTCCCAAATGCTGCAACTTTTCCTCATAGGGAATTGCTCCATCCCCTTGATCATTTTGGCTGCCCTTTTCTGGACCTTTTCCAAACTCTACAAGGACTTTTTTGAGGTGAGACAACCAGAACTACAGCCAGTATTCCAAATATGATTGCACTATAACTTTGCATGACAACATTATGATATTGACACTTTTATTTTCAATTCCTTTCCTACTGATTCCTAGCATAGAATTTGCCTTTTTCAAAGATGCTACACAATGGGTAGCCTTCATTGAACTATCCACTACAATCCCAAGCTCTCATCAGATATGGGGGCAAGAGATCAATGTCTGTATAGATGTGTTGCGTTAATACTATAGAATGCTACAGAATAAAATACCTTTTATCATATTGCTTCATTAAATGTTTAAAACTTTCAGATTAAGGCATCACTAAAGAGATAGATTTAATTACAACTTGTCATGTATCTCCAAGCTGATGACAAACAGGGCTGATCCAATCAAAAGGCAGGCTGTGGCAGCTGTCTCAAGCCGTGGAAGACCATGAGGTGGTGCGGTTTCTGGCAAGATCTCGTCAGATCACACCAAAATTTCGTGAGATGTCATGCACTACAAGAGATCTCACAAAATCTTGCCCAAACCCACTGTTGTTGCTTCGCCGGTACCACCACACAACACAGGAAGGGGAGGCTTTGGCACGGTGGCAAAGCAGTAAAATGAGATGTGCCACCCCTAGTGGCTAATCTTGTTGACTCTTCATGATCTGCTTTAGAACTCTGATTCTTACCCAGGATCCATTGCTATAGCTTCAAGGCAGTCTCCCATCCAGGTACTTGCTAGACCTTCTGTGCCTAGCAAGCACCAAGATTAGCAACCAGTTTAATGAAAAATGCAGCTATTAAGCAACCAGCTAACACACTAAAATATCACCTATCCCAAGTCAAAAATCCAGAGTAGAATAATCCTTTCATTGGGACCAGCTAAATAGTGCCAAAGCAGCAAGCAAGCTTTCAAGTTCAACAGAATGCTTCTTCAGGCTGAATGTTATACAAAAGAGAGAGAAAATGAGTGAGCAAAGTAGTAAATTGCTGGATATGATGAAAAGCCCTAGTCTGCAGCTTGTAAGTGTCTTTAAATGGAATGGAGGAGGTGTTATGCAGACTTAATTAAGTTAGATTATGCCTAGTGCAAAAAGATCTCAGGTTGCAGCATGGTATGCTGAGGCAAAGAAGCAATGGCTACTTAAAAGGGACCAACGTGCTGCAATTAACACTAGAGGCAAATCCAAGTAACAGCTAGCATTTGTAGTTTCAAAGGGGGAAATTAGCTATTGCTCCTCAACCCCAGCATGCCACACTGTAACCAGAGATCATTTTTGCATATTCTAATAAGTATATGCTACCGTTGCTATTTGGATTTTATTTTATCATTCATGGCTGACTGCAAATTTGTTAGTGTATAAGCAGAAAGAAGGAGCTTGCTTCCAGTTTTCAGAACGCACACATAGGTGCTTATGGGATACTGAGTAAGAGTTCTGACCATGGCACAAGGACACAGCTGGTGCCCTTTCACTGGACCTTATCTCCAAAGAAGTAGCAGCTGCAGCATTTGTCTCCTGTTACACAAGGGCAGATCTCTAATCCTAACTACAACAGGATTCAAGGGCAACATATTCCAGAACTCCTCTGAAGATGAGATCCAGCATCCAACCTTGTACTCCAAGGTCAGTGATTTTTGAGACTGCAGGCAGGAAGTGCCAACAAGTGCCAACAAGCCAAGAACCCTCATTGCTAGCAATGGAAGACAACACACTTGGGTTTGGAACTTGTAAGTGTATCCATTTAACAATTGATATCAGAGAGAGAGTGGATATTAGTACGGTGGTACCTTGGGTTACAGACACTTCAGGCTACAGACTCCACTAACACAGAAATAGTACATTGGGTTAAGAACTGTTCTTCAGGATGAGAACAGAAATTGTACGATGGCAGCACAGAACCCCTTCATGGATCACTGCCTTGCCGTGGCGAAGGGGCTTGAAGAACTCAGGGAAGCTATGAACTACGCCGAGCAGGGCACACAAGATGAACAGGTCATAGTGGAGAGTTTTGACCAAACGTGATCCACCTGGAGTAGGAATCGGCAAGCCACTCCAGTATCCCTGCCAAGAAAACTCCATGGACAAAGACAACAGGCATATAAAAGTTATGACACTGGAAGATGAGCCCCTCAGGTCGGAAGGTGTCCAACATGCTACTGGGGAAGAGCGGAGGACAAGTACAAGTAGATCCAGAGCTGATGAAGCGGCTGGGCCAAAGCCGAAAGGACGCTCAGTTGTGGATATGCATGGAAGCGAAAGGAAAGTCCAATGCTGTAAAGAAAAATATTGCATAGGAACCTGGAATGTAAGAACCATGAACCTGGGTAAGTTGGATGTGGTCAAAAATGAGATGGCAAGAATAAATATTGACATCCTGGGCATCAGTGAGCTAAAATGGACGGGAATGGGCGAATTCAGTTCAGATGACTACCATATCTACTACTGTGGGCAAGAAACCCGTAAGAGAAATGGAGTGGCCCTCATAGTCAACAAAAGAGTGGCGAAAGCTGTACTGGGATGCAGTCTCAAAAATGATAGAATGATCTCGATACGAATCCAAGGCAGACCTTTTAACATCACAGTAATCCAAGTTTATGCACCAACTACTGGTGCTGAAGAAACTGAAATTGACCAGTTCTATGAAGACTTACAAAACCTTATCGAAGTGACACCAAAGAAGGATGTTCTGCTCATTATAGGGGATTGGAATGCTAAAGTAGGGAATCAAGAGATAAAAGGAACAACTGGCAAGTTTGGCCTTGGAGATCAAAACGAAGCAGGGCAAAGGCTAATAGAGTTCTGTCAAGAGAACAAGCTGGTCATCACAAACACGCTTTTCCAACAACACAAGAGACGACTCTACACATGGACATCCCCAGATGGGCAACATCGAAATCAGATTGATTATATTCTCTGCAGCCAAAGATGGAGAAGCTCTATACAGTCAGCAAAAACAAGACCTGGAGCTGACTGTGGCTCAGATCATCAGCTCCTTATAGCAAAATTCAAGCTTAAACTGAAGAAAGTAGGAAAAACCACTGGACAGGTAAGATACAATCTAAACCAAATCCCTTATGAATACACAGTGGAAGTGAGGAACAGGTTTAAGGATTTAGATTTGCTGGACAGAGTGCCTGAAGAACTATGGATGGAGGCTCGCAACATTATACAGGAGGCAGCAACTAAAACCATCCCAATGAAAAAGAAATGCAAGAAAGCAAAGTGGCTGTCCAACGAGGCCTTACAAATAGCGGAGGAGAGAAGGCAAGCAAAATGCGAGGGAGATAGTGAAAGATACAGGAAATTGAATGCAGATTTCCAAAGAACAGCAAGGAGAGACAAGAAGGCCTTCTTAAACGAGCAATGCAAAGAAATAGAGGAAAGCAACAGAATGGGAAGAACCAGAGATCTGTTCAAGAAAATTGGAAATATGAAAGGAACATTTCGTACAAAGATTACCATAATAAAGGACAAAAGTGGTAAAGATCTAACTGAAGCAGAAGACATCAAGAAGAGGTGGCAAGAATACACAGAGGAATTATACCAGAAAGATATGGATGTCTCATACACCCCAGATAGTGTGGTTGCTGACCTTGAGCCAGACATCCTGGAGAGTGAAGTCAAATGGGCCTTAGAAAGCACTGCAAATAACAAGGCCAGTGGAAGTGATGGTATTCCAGCTGAACTGTTTAAAATTTTAAAAGATGATGCTGTTAAGGTGCTACACTCAATATGCCAGCAAGTTTGGAAAACTCAGCAGTGGCCAGAGGATTGGAGAAGATCAGTCTACATTCCAATCCCAAAGAAAGGCAGTGCCAAAGAATGCTCCAACTACCGCACAATTTCACTCATTTCACATGCTAGCAAGGTTATGCTTAAAATTCTACAAGGAAGGCTCAAGCAGTATGTGGACCGAGAACTCCCAGAAGTGCAAGCTGGATTTAGAAGAGGCAGAGGAACCAGAGACCAAATTGCAAACATGCGCTGGATTATGGAGAAAGCCAGAGAGTTCCAGAAAGACATCTACTTCTGCTTCATTGACTATGCAAAAGCCTTTGACTGTGTTGACCACAGCAAACTATGGCAAGTTCTTAAAGAAATGGGAGTGCCTGATCACCTCATCTGTCTCCTGCGAAATCTCTATGTGGGACAAGAAGCTACAGTTAGAACTGGATATGGAACAACTGATTGGTTCCAAATTGGGAAAGGAGTACGGCAAGGCTGTATATTGTCTCCCTGCTTATTTAACTTATATGCAGAATTCATCATGCGAAAGGCTGGGCTGGATGAATCCCAAGCCGGAATTAAGATTGCCGGAAGAAATATCAACAACCTCAGATATGCAGATGACACAACCTTGATGGCAGAAAGTGAAGAGGAATTAAAGAACCTTTTAATGAGGGTGAAAGAGGAGAGCGCAAAATATGGTCTGAAGCTCAACATCAAAAAAACGAAGATCATGGCCACTGGGCCCATCACCTCCTGGCAAATAGATGGGGAAGAAATGGAGGCAGTGAGAGATTTTACTTTCTTGGGCTCCATGATCAGTGCAGATGGTGACAGCAGTC
This sequence comes from Podarcis vaucheri, assembly GCF_965113315.1. Classification (NCBI taxonomy): domain Eukaryota; kingdom Metazoa; phylum Chordata; class Lepidosauria; order Squamata; family Lacertidae; genus Podarcis; species Podarcis vaucheri. The sequence goes on from NC_138759.1 coordinate 73,704,262, forward strand.
ACGAAATTAAAAGACGCCTGCTCCTTGGGAGAAAGGCGATGGCAAACCTAGACAACATCTTAAAAAGCAGAGACATCACCTTGCCAACAAAGGTCCGTATAGTAAAAGCCATGGTTTTCCCAGTAGTGATGTATGGAAGTGAGAGCTGGACCATAAAGAAGGCTGATCGCCGAAGAATTGATGCTTTTGAATTATGGTGCTGGAGGAGACTCTTGAGAGTCCCATGGACTGCAAGAAGATCAAACCTCTCCATTCTGAAGGAAATCAGCCCTGAGTGCTCACTGGAAGGACAGATCGTGAAGCTGAGGCTCCAATACTTTGGCCACCTCATGAGAAGAGAGGACTCCCTGGAAAAGACCCTGATGTTGGGAAAGATGGAGGGCACAAGGAGAAGGGGACGACAGAGAATGAGATGGTTGGATGGTGTTCTTGAAGCTACTAGCATGAGTTTGATCAAACTGCGGGAGGCAGTGGAGGACAGAAGTGCCTGGCGTGCTCTGGTCCATGGGGTCACGAAGAGTCGGACACGACTAAACGACTAAACAACAACAGCACAGAAGCAGCGGGTGGCCGCATTAGCTAAAGTGGTACCTCAGGTTAAGAACAGTTTTGGGTTAAGAATGGACCTCCAGAACGAATTAAGTTCTTAACCCAAGGTACCACTGTACCAAGGACTCAGCTGTAAGCTAGACTTTCCTGGAGTAAAGGCAGGCTGCCCCAGCTAATAGTCAAGGCTAGTCTCTTTGGTTATTTTTTAGCAGTTAACATGACTGCCTTCCACTCATTCCATCAGATTCTCAGTGTACCTACATTCCTAGTACCATAGTATGCTTTTAAGCACTGCCTACTTTCTTTTCTGGGATGTGGGTGGTACTGTGGGTTAAACCACAGAACCTAGGACTTGCCGATCAGAAGGTCGGCGGTTCGAATCCCCGTGACGGGGTGAGCTCCCATTGCTCGGTCCCAGCTCCTGCCAACCTAGCAGTTCAAAAGCACATCAAAGTGCAAGTAGATAAATAGGTACCGTTCCAGTGGGAAGGGAAACGGCTGCTCTGGTTCGCCAGCAGCGGCTTAGTCATGCTGGCCACATGACCCAGAAGCTGTACGCCGGCTCCTTCGGCCAATAAAGCGAGATGAGCGCTGAAACCCCAGAATCAGCCACGACTGGACCTAATGGTCAGGGGTCCCTTTACCTTTTTACTTTCTTTTCTGCATCTTAAATAATTTGCAACATATAGCCTCCAAGCCCTCGTGTGCACATTTCCACAGGTACCTGGAACTCAAATAAACCTTCTCCACAGCTCATGCAAGATACATGCGTAGTTTTGCCACTCACCACTACTGCTTCTCCATTCAGCCATGCACTTGCACCAAAACAATCCCCTCTTGGGTTTTAGGGCAATATTGTGTTTTTTGTGGCTCATAGGTGAGATGGTATATATTAAGCAAGGAGGTAAAAAGACAAAAGACAGCACTAATGAATTTGATGAATTCGCCACTGAATTTGAATCCAAGAAAGTTTACACAATTAAAACAAGCTATATACTGAAAACAACCAGCAGATAAAAATAGAGCGGTTCAGAAGATTTTGAAATCTTGAGAAGGGACGTTTTCACTACAAAAGAAGAGGATTAAAACAAAAAGCAAAAAAAAAAAAAAAAACCACAAAAAACCAGCATGCTAAAAGCTAAATGAACAGTAGGACATTGCTCCAGACCTGATTCCGATTTGAGATTTCCAGCATAGTTCATCCTTGGTACCTCCTCCCTGGGCCAAGCAGCACTGGGTTAACTGGCTGGCATTCAGGATTTCTTAAAGCATCATAGACCAAAGAGCCAATTACCCAAAGTCTCACTGCTCTGAAGCTTCTACCTTGAGCCAGGCACAAAAGGAATGGCTTTAAGGATGATAACACCTCAAACACAAATACTCTCCTCATTCTTAGAAAAAACAAAACAAGGAAGTAAATATTTGTGCATACGATTACCAGCATGAATTGGGATTCTCTGGCTCAGAACAGACAAATCATACTTGATCTAACTGTGAACAACGGAAGTGCTTCACAGACCCATGTATTTCTCTTCCTCTATCCTTCGCTAGTACACAGCAGTCAAACTGACCTTCCTTTCCGTTTTGAAGTTTACTATGGTTAGCATTACATCTGCACTGGTAACTTCATCAACCATAGTCACTACTAAGCCACATTTAACAACCTTGGCTAGAAACAGGTTTGCAACCTGCCATCTAGGTAAATTACGACAATGTCACTGCAGATAAAAGTCCTGCTAGATTAGGCCAAAGGCCCATCTAGTTCAGCATCTTGTTCTCACAGTGGCCAACCATATGCCTACCAGAAGGTCACAAGCAGATCATGAACGTAACAGCACACTCCCCACTTGTGCTTCTCCAGTAACAGGTTTTCAGGGCATACTGTCTCTAATACTGGACGTGGTACACAGCCATCAGATCCAATAGTCATTGATAACTTTATTATCCATTAATCAGTCTAAGCTCCTTTTAAAGCCCCCCAGTTGGTCCCATTCCTACACTTTATGGCAGTGGATATAATAAGTCTATTGACTTTTGTATGGCTTTTATTGTAATGCAATTTCCCAGTTCTCCCCTGCTTATCAATGTTAGCTCTAAAGCTAAATAGCAGTAAGGATTTCCCTATTAGAGAGAGGAAAGGTAAAAAGCCCACAGACTACTCCAGATCTCTAAAACCATTGTTAGGAGGTTAAGCAGAGAATCTAGAATCTGGAGGTGTCTTTGTAAACAAATATTAACTTTCATTTTTTTATTTTTTGATAATAGTGCAGGGATAAAATATGAGATTTATTTAGGAGATATGGCAGACTTGTGGCTGCATTGAGCTCCCACGCCCAACGTAGAAATCTGCTACTAATAGATTAAAAACAAACATTTGTAAGAAGGCACAGCACAATGTTATTATTCAACTTGACAGTTTATACTATAGTATATAGTATGGTAAATATCAGTCACAGTCAAGTTCAAGACTGGTTTGTCTAGCAATGTTTAGACCATTCCTGCATTCATTATTATACCGTTATGACCAGTAGTGCATAGTAAGAATCACACTGCAGACATGGAAATCCTGGGGTACCTAACTCCTTTCCTTTATGCAGATATCTGACACGTCCCTTTCCACTTACTTCACTACTTTGCTGTCACTGCATACACCTGTAAACTTAGCTTAATGCAGTGTGGTATGAATGATGTTCAAATAATGTACAACTCAACAAAGGTTGTGCTAGCAAACTACACACAAACACTTTGGTGCTGCTAATGCAGCAAAAGCAATACGGGAGGCAGCAGTTAAAAGTTACTGTCTCTGCAACCACAGCAGGCACTGTGATTCTCCAGGTTTGATTTCACCCTTGAGGCATATTCCACTGTCTCTCGAGAGAAAAGGATGCCAAAAACAAAATATAGATATATGGGGACGGGGACACACACACACACACACACACACACTTATAGATTGAATCAACACTGTACTTATCTAATTACCTAGGGAAAGCAACAATTGCTACAAGACAGCCTGACAATCAAGTTGTACTGCGCCACATGGGCAGGTGAGGATGGGTGTGCTTGTAACATTTTGTGGGCTGGTTCTAATCTACAAGTCCAGTGTTTTGTTTTTACAGTTTCAAATGTAATTCTGTGATTTGTTCTGATGGTTTTTCTTAGGTCTGGAATTTGAACAAAAGAAGATAAGATCTTGTTCTCATCAATCAGGTCCTTTGTGTACTCAGTTTAGCTCAGAAACTGCCACCAGATGTCCAAGGTCATATCTCTAGTATCCTGTAGGCTGGATTTCCCAGATCTGGTACCAGGGTTTGATTTGAAATGCTGGAGAAGACAATGGGTGGAATTCAACCAACTTTTACTCCGAGTAGACCCACTGAAATTAATGGACCCAACTTAGTCATGTTCATTAAACAGGTATACTCTGAGGAAATAGCTGAATATCCATTATTTAGCATTTATAATGCGGCATTCACTGTGCTGCTTCATTATTTGATTATTTGATACTTGAAATAGCCACTTTCTAAATATTGAAAACATGAGTAATATGTACAAATGATCTCATCAATTATATATATATAGCATTAAAATAAGTCAGTGGAACATTGGAGTAGAGTTTCTTCCTTTCATTCATTTTGCTGAAGTTAATCTCAAAATAATGCTTAATCTAAATGGCTTCATACTCTTGACAGTAGGGAGGAAGATACTTCTCTGTGTTTCCTGCTCTGCCTGCCAGCATTGCTTTCAGAATTGTCATCTGGCAGCTTCAGCCTACAACAGAGCAAAGTAGCAGCTATTTTATTTACACACATTCTGTCCATCCTTCCATGCTTCCTTACCAACTGAGCAGGTCAGATCTTACATGCAGTCACACAGAGAGTGAATGTATCTCTATTTCATCTGACAGAAAAATAAAGGTGTCAAAATTATTATTTTGTAAGTAATGAGAAAGGTATCAAAAGCCACATAGCCTACTGAAAACAAGAACTATATTAGCATTTAAAATATGTAGCAACGCTGACCATTTTTACTGTCATTTCCTTTAAAAAAAGCTGATCTAATTAGCTATATTTCCAAAGTGCATACATAGCATTTTTAGTATTATCATAACATTTTGCTTAGAGTTGACATTTTTATTCTGACAAGCACTGTCTGGAGAGCTCTCAATAAATAATACATTTACAATTTTCCGTAAATAAGCAGTGGACACAAATCGTTATCCTTACTTACAGCTGCCCCTCTCTAATAGTGCTTTTACAAGTAAGGTGACTATTCAGTCTAATGCAATCCTCCCAGTGCTCAAAAGACATTTTCATTCATTACCACGGTCACAAGCACTTAAAGCACTTTTAGGCGCTGTTGCAAAACAGCAGGAATGGCAGAGCAAATAAGACTAACTAAAACCAAAGTTCATCACCAAAGAAACCAGAGGTTATTCACCTAAACAAATTGAAGATTGACTTACGTAAGGTCAACATACATACAGCTAATCCACACACAGACAAGTTTCTTAAAACATTTTCTTTTTATTAAAAGCTAAAAGTCATAGGTGGGAGTACAAGATTAATTTGTAGATTCTAGACCCAACCACAGCATATACTTTAATATTCACTGGTAATGGATTGTCTCATCAAAATATTGTTTCCTATACTGTCAAAACTGATTGCAATGAGGTGTTCATTTTCTCTTTTGCCATGCCCATAAAATTGAAATATATTATTATTTTATTAACTCAGTATGGAACATAAATTTCTTTCATTGCAAACTCACCTCATGTAATATGTTGCACTAATGATCAGAAAGTGGCACTTATGCAACAGATCCCTTGAAGAGAGATGCAAAGCTAGGGCAGGAAATTGTTTTAAGTCTATCTATGACAATATAAGTCCTCACACTATGAGAGTTGTGGATCAGTTCTCCATGTGGTCCCTTCTATTAAAGCTTAGAATTCATTTTCAAAGCAGAAGTAAGGATAGCAGCAGAAAACAATATCAATCCCAGACCCAAATAAATGTGGGTTGGCATCACTTGCAATTGCTGTACAGCTTGAAAAATGCTTTGCAACGATTAAAGCTTATCTTAGCAATCTAGACAATAATGGATACCGAAAGGGAAATCACTGAGATATGAATACTAACCTCTCTAAGACAGAGGAATGGTGCTTTCATTAATGGAAACTATGTGGGTGGGGATGTGGAGGAGATGGACAGGATGTAACTGTACAACTGGAATTAAACCTAGATGCTTCTCTTCAGAAAAGTTCAAGGGCATTTTTAGTGCTTGTCAGTGCTAGCCAGCTTTGTCTCATCCAAAAGATAAAATCTCCTGCAACAGGCTCGCACTTTGTATAAAGCACTACAGTGCTTCCAAGTTCCTTGAGCAGTGTGTGTCATGTTAACAATCCACTAGCAGCAAAAATGAGTAAATGTGATGGCTAAGCACAGGAATTTAAAAACTTCCAAGCACTTTTTTCCACCTAGGCAACACTGAGTAAAATGTTACAACATTATAAAGACTAAACCAAACAGAAATATTCTAAAATAAACAACGTTATGGAAATCTCTGCAAGCCTTCTTTGAAGTTCAGCCTGATATTAAGGGTAAAAGGGACCCCTGACCATTAGGTTCAGTCATGACCGACTCTGGGGTTGCGGCGCTCATCTCGCTTTATTGTCCGAGGGAGCTGGCGTACAGTTTCCGGGTCATGAGGCCAGCATGACTAAGCCACTTCTGGCGAACCAGAGCAGCACACGGAAACGCCGTTTTACCTTCCCGCCGGAGTGGTACCTATTTATCTACTTGCACTTTGACATGCTTTCGAACTGCTAGGTTGGCAGGAGCAGGGACTGAGCAACGGAAACTCACCCCGTTGTGGGGATTTGAACCGCCAACCTTCTGATCAGCAAGTCCTAGGATCTGTGGTTTAACCCACAGCGCCACCTGCGTCCCATGCTGATATTAGAAAGGGCCAATATCATACGGCAAACCTTCATTTGACCACACCAGCAGAATTACCACAATAGAGGAAATATCCCTACAGATGTATTTATATACTTAAACTACTTTATCCTTTCAACTATGTGTATGCTATAGAAAAGATTTGCTGTTATATGTTTATTGTGTTATACTGAATGATGGCCTTCAACATCGAAACTGGAGTGAGAACCTGTTTATAAAAAGTTTTGTTGAAATATGGTATTGTACTCTTAATGCAGAATCAAGGGAGAAAGTGAACTATGAATGTGGGTCCTGAGTAATTGGGTTTTGGGATTTAGCATAAATGTGGAGTTGAGTTTCCAGTGTACCAAATGACTAACCAGCTTACCGTTCCACACTGCAAGCATTGTACTGAGACTTGGAAAAGAAATATACCCTTCTGGCTACAGACAAGTCAGTTGCTAGCTATTACTTGTAAGGATTTGGGATGAATGATAAAATAATTAGTATGAACCTATACCTTCATTTACAAAGCAAATAAGGCTTTTTCTTTTTTAAAAAAGTGAAAACAGCATCAGAAAGCATGCATAAAATATTATATTTAGGCCAATGGTTCCCAAACTTATCTTCCATGGAACACTTGAAAATTGCTGATGGCCTTGGACCAATTAATGGTTTTTCTTCCTGTTTTAAGCAATTGTAATACACTGTGCTAAATGCTGTATGATTTTTAATAGTATTTTTATTGTTTTTATTTCTTATATTTCAACTTGCATTTCATAGAATGCAAAAAATACATTATAAGAAATAAAAGAAACAACAAAAATACAATTAAAATTTTTAATATTCCTTTAAAAGGTGAAGTTATCTTATATGGGATTTTGAGGAGCCTGGTCCCATTGTTGCAGAAGCTACATGACTGAGGGGTATTAAGGCATGGAGAAACTACCTGTCTCTGCAACAGTGGAGGTTGTATAATCTTTTGTCTCTTAAGCCGTATGGAGGCTTCTGTCCAATTCTGAAGCAGTGCCAGAGGTTCCTATGGGGCAAGTAATGAAGTTACCATCAGCAACTTAATACAGAGTCATGTTACAAAGGGATAATTTAGAAAGCTTGCTCTCCATGAATTAATCACCAGAATGGGTTAGCTGCCTTTTGCATGGCAATTGATAATCTCAGTACAGAGAAATGTACCTGCCAGGCAGCAACTCCAGTGAATAGTCCTTTCTATGGGTCAACTGTTATCAGAGCAGCAATTTATTCCTGGCCCAGTTGTAACAAGGCAACGTTTTCTGAGTACCTCAGTGCAGGGCCACAAATGTGTTGAGTTTGCAGACCTCACTGGTCTTTCAAAAGTAAAACCCCCAGGAAGACAAACAAGTAGTTCCTTCTGCTAAATATATGAACTATACCTTGATCAGAATATAAAGACCCTTAAAATAATATTTTCCCACTGCTTTTGGCAAGTGGGGGAAAGGTCAAGCAAGGGGGCTCAAAAGGTATAAAGGAAAGGGAAAAAGACACAGATGAAAGCAATATGCAACACTGGATATCAGAGTTTACTACCAACATGTCGGGTGGTGGTGTATCCCAAACCCAGATCAGATCCGGCACCTAATCAAGTATTTTGATAGAGTCTAGAATGCCTGTAGTTTGGCTACAATACCCATGCTGTTGAATGAAAACCAGTTTAGGCTTCAGGCAGCCAATAATGTCAATCAAATGACTTGGGTGGAAAAGAATGGAAGGCTATGCTTCAACAACTGGAGGCAATGTACAGCTTCCTATATATTATTCTAATGGTTTCCACTGGTTTGGTGACAGAGTTGGGCATGATACCGGCTGAAGTGCTATTATTAAGGACAGATTAAAACAGCTGTACATTATGCTGAAGTACTCAATGTTCCTTTTACAGACAGACGGTCCTGGATTACAAGCAGCACTTGACCATTTAAATCACTACAACAACCAGATTTAACCAGCTGGGCCATATTCTCTTAGGCAGGGCCTGTTGACCTCCTCAGTCACAGCTGCTCAAGTGAAATTTTGATTAGACAACTTATTTCCAGAAGCCAAAGGACTCTGATTAAATAGATTTACTTAGACATGTTAAAGTATTTAAATGTGCATTCATTGGTTCAGAACTGCCAGTTGTAGTAAGCAAGGCACCAGACCCTAAATGCAGTAAGAATGATATAAGATAGCTAATGATGTAAAGATACATCTGTGTGAAGCACGTTGCTACGCATAGAAGTTTTTCCACAGGATGACGGACAATATGTTTATTAAAGGTAAATGATGATTGGAAGGATGTATTGATCTAGGGGTGGACAACCAGCTCAGCAGTGAAATCCACTTCAGAAATGTAAGACAGAAGGTCACAGCTAATTTGCATATGCTAGTTGCAATATTTGGCCTCATTTGCATACCATTTTATGAATCTAGAAGATGGCAAGCTACAGCTTAAATTTCCAGCACTTATTCCATAATGTGCTACTCTGAAATTTATATCCCAAAATGTGAGGGAAATACGTCAGTTTAATTTTATTTGCAGAAACCCCCCAGCAAACCAACTTAAGAATGCGTGTTTGCCACTCCTGTTCCACAGGTTCGAATATGTAGGGATCAAAGAAGTTCATTTCCAAAATATGTGACCCATTCACCTCATCTAGACATTTTCTCTGACATGACTGGCAACTATCACAGCCAAGAATAAATTATTTATTTGTAATAAAGTATATAGTATGGATTGCAACCTGAATTCATGCACAAAATTATTTGCAACAACAACAAAAGTTTTAAGAACTTGGTTATTTTAGTTCTTGAAGGAAACACGATACATTACTGAAACTAATGGCTTAAACTATTTTAATGGCACCAAAGGCATATGACCTCACACAAGCACAACATGCAATGGGCGACCTCAATCTTTGGCGCAACTTGGCACCTCTGGTCCTATTACAGCCCATAATTGCCTCCTGACACTAATCAAGCACCTACACTGCTTCACCTGACTTAGATGACAAGAAACAGAGCCAGCTATCATCTGTATACTGATGGCACCTCATCTCAAATTGCCTGATGACAACTCCGAGAGCACACATAGGCAAACTCCGGCCCTCCAGATGTTTGAGACTACAATTCCCATCATCCCTGACCACTGGTCCTGTTAGCTAGGGATGATAGGAATTGTAGTCCCAAACATATGGAGGGCTGGAGTTTGCCTATGCCTGTCCAAGAGGCTTGTTGAACTTGTTGAACAGTAACCAAATGAGCAACCAAAACATGAGCAACCAAAACATGTCTTAATGATTTAATATTCAGTGTCTGAAATTCTGTAGTATTATACCATAGGGCTGACACTATCTGTTGTAAATTAATTTTTTCATTGTACATTCTCAGTGCTTACTCCTCTTCATCCTGGAGAAGAGTGACTAGTGGGGTGCCACAGGGTTCTGTCTTGGGCCCGGTCTTATTCAACATCTTTATCAACGACTTGGATGATGGACTCAAGGGCATCCTGATCAAATTTGCAGATGACACCAAACTGGGAGGGGTGGCTAACACCCCAGAGGACAGGATCACACTTCAAAACGACCTTGACAGATTAGAGAATTGGGCAAAAACAAACAAGATGAATTTTAACAGGGAGAAATGTAAAGTATTGCACTTGGGCAAAAAAAATGAGAGGCACAAATACAAGATGGGTGACACCTGGCTTGAGAGCAGTACATGTGAAAAGGATCTAGGAGTCTTGGTTGACCACAAACTTGACATGAGCCAACAGTGTGACACGGCAGCTAAAAAAGCCAATGCAATTCTGGGCTGCATCAATAGGAGTATAGCATCTAGATCAAGGGAAGTAATAGTGCCACTGTATTCTGCTCTGGTCAGACCACACCTGGAGTACTGTGTCCAGTTCTGGGCACCACAATTCAAGAGGGACACTGACAAACTGGAACGTGTCCAGAGGAGGGCAACCAAAATGGTCAAAGGCCTGGAAACGATGCCTTATGAGGAACGGCTAAGGGAGCTGGGCATGTTTAGCCTGCAGAAGAGGAAGTTAAGGGGTGATATGATAGCCATGTTCAAATATATAAAAGGATGTCACATAGAGGAGGGAGAAAGGTTGTTTTCTGCTGCTCCAGAGAAGCGGACACGGAGCAATGGATCCAAACTACAAGAAAGAAGATTCCACCTAAACATTAGGAAGAACTTCCTGACAGTAAGAGCTGTTCGACAGTGGAATTTGCTGCCAAGGAGTGTGGTGGAGTCTCCTACTTTGGAGGTCTTTAAGCAGAGGCTTGACAACCATATGTCAGGAGTGCTCTGATGGTGTTTCCTGCTTGGCAGGGGGTTGGACTCGATGGCCCTTGTGGTCTCTTCCAACTCTATGATTCTATGATTCTATGATTCTATGATTCTATTTCTAGCAACAGGCACTTAAGTTCCCTCATTTGCAAAAGCCAGCCAAGAATGTAAAATAACTCAACATAAATACAATGGTTTGAATCAAAACTTGCCCTTCCATGAATGGAAAGAGTCCTTCTGTCTGCAGAATTGGCTAAGATCCAGCAGAGACTCACTGCTAGAAAGAGGGAAGAGACAATTTCCACTGAAATTGGTCGAAAGGCGGGCAGAGATGGTGCCACCTCCCATGCCATCGTAGAGGGTTCACTAACCCTCCACAGTAGCTTTTCAAGAGGTAGAGGGGTCTGCAAGAGGAAGGAGCAAAAAAACACATTCCCTTTCCTCCAGCAGGAGCATCCTATGAATGTAGTTCTGCTCATTTTTTTTTAATGGGTGGGGGAGGGAATGAAATAAGGCTTACCCCTGAAACACAGGTCTTGCGGATCTTTGCATGCACACTGCTATACAACAGAGCATCCAAAACACTCTTGAAACAAGTATTAGCTACCTTGCAATGTGATCAACAACATTAAAAAAAAAAAACTTCTGTGAAAAGTGAGCCAGAACAAAATTAAAATTAAAATAGATTCCATCCAACTAGTCTAGCCATCCAACTGAAGCCAACAATTTATTTTGAATGGGGGCGGGGGGAGAGAGAACATCAAACCTCTAAGTCGGAAGACAGATGGCTGTGAAAAATCTGGGACATTGTATCACTGTAGTGATGCTTAAGACACCTATACAAAACACATTTAACTTTGCATTTGTCATATAGAAACCAAGCCAAGAAATGGATGTAGAATCTGTCATGGAGCTACTTCTACATATAGTTTTTTCTCCATTTATAAATGCAGTGTTTGAGCTTAACCCTGACGTTTTGGATTTTTCCCATTTTCCTTTCCCTGCCATGAAAATGCATGGGCCTGAACCTACTATCTGAATTTTGAACCTCCCCTAATCTGGTGCCCTCCAGAAGCTTTGGACAACAATTCACATCAGCCCTACCCTGCATGGCTCTGCTGGCTGGGGCTGATTGGAATTGTCGCTCAAAACATTTGGAGGGCACCCGATTGAAGAAGTCTGCACTAACATCTGGCAAGGCTGGCATATCTCAAACTCTGTCACGCTAAACTAATCCCGGGGAAATTCTAACAAATATATTCATATCTGAAATAGATTGCATGCAATAATTTCCAATTTAGCACAATTTTTTTTTGCTCCAGTGTAATATGTAAGCAGATATCTTACATATCTCAGCAGATATGTAACCCAGATATCTGTTTATGCTTAAGTGGGGAACTGTTTCTTCCTCTTTCAAGGCCCCACAGTTGAACCACAAATTATACTTTGAAACATAGGGAACTTTTCATGAAGGGCAGAAGCCACAGAATTAATTTCATCAAATAATTGCATATGCTTAAATCCTCCTTGAACCAACGAGGCAAAAGCATATACAGTAAAACACTGCACTGGGATTGTGGCATAAATATACAAAGGCTCTGTTGGAAGCTATCTACCTAGCTACCAAACATTTCAAAAGTTCAGCCTGATTCAAGAGCATTTTGAATTTATGGAAGCATAATTTAAGAGGCTCTTGGTGCCATTTTAAAAGCAGATCTCATATACCAAAGAAACACATAGCCCCAAATGGGAGATGGGGAATTGTCAGAGGCAATATATTTCCCTCACTTGCATTTTTTCAAATCCTGTCAACTTTGGCCATGCATCAGAATTTCCTGAAAGTGCTAAACACAGAATGGCAAATAAATTGAGATCCACTTACTTACTAGATGAAACCTGGTATCATAAAAAGAAGGTATTGTACAAGTACCACCATACCATTTAGTATACCATTTTACAGAATTCTCAAACAAAATCTAGTCTAATTAATTACATTGTACAAAACTAATTTATAAATAATTTCATGTATTATTTCACACTATGAGTGGTGTGTGTGTGGTGTGTGTGTTGACTATGGGTGAAAACAAACATTCCATATGAAATTTATCAGTAGACCTTTAAACATGGGTGAACTAAAGTCTTAGGTGTAAATCCACCTTACCAATTATAACCTTAAGGGCTGAAATCAACTAAAGAGAAGGAAATCAAAATATGTTATGTCTGTACATACCCTCCTGTTCAGTTCTGGTCATTTCCTCGAGTTTCTTCTGCTTCAGTGTGTCCACCACATCGGCAAGGCTTCCTTTGCGGCGTTCTGGAGTTCCGAAATTAACACTGGTCATTAGCTCGCTGCGGTCACGACCTCCTTCTTCGGGCTTATGTGGTGAGGTAGAAGTATTTCGGAAGGAATATAAGGAACATAACTTATTACTTTCTGACTCCTGTAAAGAAACAAGACAATAATGCAAGAATAAATGAAGCCCCACGATCTCAGAAATATCTGTTATTACATAACAGCAACTGAACATTAAAAAAACCTGACCTAAGCCAAAACAGTCTTTAGTTTTATTTTTGCTTTTGACAAAAAAACCCAGACACCTCAATTTTTCAGTAAGGTGTTCTTTTTGTTGTTGTTGTTTTGTGCCTCCTAAAGATTTCTTACATACCTATTTATAAATCTAGGCTTCTAGAAGAAAGTGTGCAATGACTCCAAAATCTATACGCGAAGACTCTGGGAAACGAGGGAACCCACACAAAACAGTTCAGGAAAGTTATTTATTTATTTTATTGAATTTGTATACCAACCTTCATCTGAATATCATAGGGCAACATGAAAATACAAAATGAGAACCCAAAATACATAATAAAAACAAACCAATAACAAACCAATAACCCCCCTAACATTTAAAGGACATAGAATGTTAATCAGCCAAAGGCCTGGTTATTGAGAAACATTTTTGCTTGGCACCTAAAGATATATAATGAAGGTGCCAGGTGAGCCTGCCAACAAAGATGTGATGTAACCTGACTGACCAACAAGAGGAAGCTCTCTGACTAACTGACAGGGACAGGCAGGACTCTGACGAGTATGTGGCAGAGGAAAGTAGGCCGGAGAGGGCGTCAGTAATATATGGGGTTTGGTAACACCTACAAGGCAAAAGCCAGGAGGGTGGGGGAGATAAAAGGTTGGGGCAGTCAGAGAGCAGAGGTAGGGGCACAGGATGGTTCAGAAGCACAGAAAATGTTGTTCAGGTGAGGGGCAAGTCAGTCGAATCCCCACCACCCCCTGCCCTGCAGGGGGTTCCTTCCTAGAACCAGGAAGGAGAAAGAAGAAGGAAGAGCAGCTATGACTTCTATACAGAAGATGTCTCAGGTTGCGTGCAAACACTCCATCAGATGAGTGGAATACTTAAGGCCAGCTGCGGGCAATAGCAGCATGTGTGCGTGTGTATCAAGTGCACCTTAAAAGTTGTTGTAAGTGCATGTGTTTGTCAAGGAAGAATTAACCATCAGTCGGTTGCCTTCCTTGGCTTGGTGGGCTCAGGAAACTAACTGAGCTATGGCTTAGGCAGAAACCCTTTAATATTGTAAACCCCTGCCCCCCCTTGCGGGCTGACTAGTGACAGCCCCCAAGTACTCTTTGTGGCCACATAGGCTTGGGAAAGGGCATAAGGAACGTATGCACAGCAATTTAAATATGATTTAGCTCAGTCAGGTCAGCAGTCTCAGAAACTGCACAGCTCCCTTGCTCCCAAGGCTTAGGACTTTCCCTGAGCTTTGCCCTGTGAGCTACTTCAGTGACCATCTAGTTCTACCTAGAACCTTAAAAATCAGTGTTTGGGAGCTTTTACATGGCACCTACTAAGCTGTGATTCATGTCCAGGACTCAAAGGACAGAAAAAAAATTATGCAATTTCCTTAGTTGCTCCACGTAAAAGCAAGTCTGAAAACAGATACTCAAGAAAATTTGGTTATCTCTATGAAATACCCATTGAGGTCACCCCAGTAGAATGCTAGGCATCTTTGTCTCTGATTTCCATGTAAAATGGTAGGTTCTTAAAAATCATGGTCTGCAAAATTTCCCCAGCAGCAAAGAATTAAGGGGCTTCTAGTTAATACTAGTTAATGGTATTGAAGAATTTCAATCTTTGTTTTGATATTTGCTCATAGCCAAACTATACAGCCTTAATCACTGTTCACATTTTTCAATTACTTCTTGTGCATGGCTGGGGGAGGGGAGAAATCCTTCCTTTCTATTAAATCTTCAGTGATTTTCGCAATTTAATAGCAACAAAAAGGGCTCCTAACATTTAAGTAATGTACTATTTAGGGTACTCCAGAATCTGAAAGCTTGATAGAAATAAATATTATCAAATTAAAACCTGATCAGGTATAGCCTTTCTTTCTTTTATTGAGGTGAATTCTAAAAATCAATTAATTCCAAAATATGCTACCTTCCACAATTTCCTCCCAAACTGCATTTGCAATAATAAACTTTTCCAGTAGTAAGACAGCCATTTGTGCTATCTGTGCATGAAACATCTTTGTTGTGAACACTGTTGACCAATTAACATACAGAGTGGAAGTGTGAGGACTAGGCAACCTAATAAAAATGTATATGTACATGAGGTACATATACATTGGGCTTGTATATGTACCTCATGGGACGTCAGCTGCAACAATGCCAGAGGCATACCTAAGCTCCCTTGTGCCCTTGGCAAGAAGCTGTATCAGCACACACACATATGGTTCCATGCACCCTTGGCAAGGAGATGTTGGTAATGAAATACAGCCTAGGTGTGCATGGACAGCCAGGCTCCGAGCTACTCTGAGCCAGATGGAGAGGCACAAATTTTTGCACACCCCTGGGCATGTGCCCCTGGTGGGGGGCCAACCTAATCAACCCCTAGGTTCACCCCTGAATGCTGCACATAGCCTCTCCTATATTAAGGCCCAGGCAAACACAGCTTCTTGACTGTTGGGCAAACATTACCTCAATATAAAGTTTTGTGGACCAACTGCAAGACTTTCAATCTTTCCTCTGTTGATGGAGTCACTGAGAACACTTGAGATTGTAAATGCAAAATGTAAAAGTTGTGACACAACTTTTGATGGGATATGGATTTTGGCTACACTTCTGTGATACCAATATTGTGTGAGCGTTTTAATAGTTGATCATGCTTGACAAGCATGCCTTCAAGACCTGGCATTCATCAATGAACAAAGCTTTTTCATCCTTATGAATTCAAACAATGCCATCTACCCATTTGGATGCTAAATATGTTAAAAACCCAATAAACCCACAGCAAAGTGTGAGTGGGCAAGGGTTGGTTGAAAATACCATTCACAATGACACTGTATTGGTATTGTGTGTTGTAGACAACACTTAGGAACAGATTATGACCAGGATTTTCCTTGTGTTTGTTCGCATACAAATGGGGGAATCCTTGTTTTGAAAAGACCTTTGTTGTATGTTCCAAGAGCATGTGTGTTGCAAGAAAATTATTGTTGCTGTGACTGCCTCTAAGATTAGAAACAAATGTGTCCAGTTGATAGCAGTTTCCGGTCTTGCCGACCATCTGTATTGTTAAACAGTATTGTTAAAATAACTCCAAACTGTATATCCTGTGCTGTGTTAAATGTCCTAAGAGTTGCCACTATCTCAGCAGCCCTTCACATTTTGTGAGTATTAAGTTTCTTATGTTGTTTGACTGTTATATTGTTTCTTTGGGTTATCTCTTTGTGACAACCTTTCATTATAAGCAAATAAAATGAATTGAATCTTCCAACATGCTAATTCAGCACTGGTCATCATTTGTTTTGGAAAAGGCCTTTTAGTGCCTTGAAACAGATAGAGATAGGAAACTTAGAAAGCTGCCGTATACCAAATTGGAACATTGATCCATCTTGTTCTGCACTGCCACTCTACAGCGTGGGGAAGGGGGCTCAGGCCCAGGGGCCAATTTTAGCCTTTCAAGCCTCTATGTCAGGCCACACTCCCTATCCTCAGGCTACAGCCCTCACTGGCCTTGTTTCAGACTCTCCCTGAGTACTTCTACCTACCAAAATGTGCCATGGAACTCAGATAATGACTCCTGCTTGCCTGGACAGATGATAAAAAGGGGTGTATGAGTGTGCAAAAAGTAGCCTACTACACAAAGGTAAATTTTTAATTTACTGCTTCACCCACTTATGTCACACATCCCAGAAATGTGCCCCCCCCCAAGGTTCCCAGAGGGGAATGCAGCCCTTGGGTTGCAAAAGGTTCCCCAGCCCTGACTTGCAGCAGCTTTCCAGGGTTTCAGGAAACCCTGGAGCTTTTGGAATGCAATGTACGTGCTGTGCCATCGAGCGGCAGCCATTCCCTGTCAGGTCACATGATCCTGCTGCAGGTTTAGCATTCAACACCAGTGATGTCTTAATCTTATAGAATAAATAGCTCCACAATTCATTTTCACTCCTTTCCCCACCGAAAACAAAAGCTCATTTGCAAATGTACATTACAGAAAGCTAGTCAAGTTATAATGGCATCCTTTCAAAATGAGAATACAATCATTTCCATTTTTGGATGAGAATATCATCAAGTGAGTATCCCATGGACATAAGCCATAGGTCAAATTAAAAGTCTCTAAGTTAAGTGTGCTGGCAAAGGTTAGCTGCTGGCAACATTGTGAGGCATGCATTCTTACTGTAAACACGTAGAGATTAAGGAGTGGCTGTGTCAAATAGCAGAATAAACAACAAACAATGGGCAACTGTGGTTACTAAGGGCCACTGACCTCGGAGATGATGTTGATGAGAAACCATCATTCATTGGTGCATTATATGCATAGCATGGCTTTGTTGCCATCACCTACAAAGGAGGCAGCACTTGTAAAACTGCTGGAAATGCATTCTATTTACCAATATAGTCATTTAAAATTCATCTTTGCATCACTGAGAATGCACTAACCCAGTCAACCATACAACATGGTTCAACACAGTCATGCAAAATCTCCACAACTATCTCTCTGCTTTTAATAATCTTGTTTTTAGAAACTCCTACCTTTATAGGGAAAGACACTCACTGAAGTGAATGGGACAGAAGCAATTGGCTGTCTTTTATTTCAATGGAACTGAAGAGTGCTTCAGTTCATCTATATAAGCAAAGCACAATGTATGCTAATGCTTTGGTGCAGTGCTCGAAGAAACAAAAAGTAAGGTTTGGCTGAAGAAGACATGTGCCCATTTACAGTATTAGCAAAAGAACCATACTTTAACACGTAACACTTAGTTTTTCCCATAGCCAAACCAACCACAAATTTGTGAACTCCCTCCTTCCACACTCCAATTCACCTTTTCTAATTTATGCAAACAAGAGTTTTCTAATACATTTCCACCAGCAAACTGTGGTTTGCAAGCTTTGCCCTCAAAACCCAGGATTTAAAGCAGTGGTTCTCAAAGGGTGTAGTACACCACACTGCTGTGGCAGGCGAGGGTGGCAAGTGCGGTGAGAAGATTCAAGGGCAATCAAAGAAATGTTTAAACATTTATGTAGTATAATAGTTCTTTCTTTTTGTTTCCGAAGTATTTTTTATCAATAAAAAAATTGGTGTGGCATGCATGAGCGTAGCCGAGGGGGCAGGGGGGCAGCTATCCCCCTAAATCAATAAAAATCAATACAATCTGAGGTTATGGCCCCCTAACATAAGCCTGCCCCCCCTTACAAAAATCCTGGCTACACCCATGTTGGTGTGAGCAAATTTTTATTCTGAGTGGCCAAGAGAAAAGGTTTGAGAACCATTGATTTAAAGTGTAAGTTTCAATCTGGTCTGAAGGTCAACTACAATTTTCTGGTTCTTATGTGATAGAAACTTTATTTTCCCAACTAAAGAAGTAAAGGAATTTGGAGCGCATAAATCCAAAACCAAACCATGACCATCCTGTGTTAACCAGTTCTCTGTATTGAAAAGCCAGATGATTTATTTTCTATAAACTATGCTTCAGGGACACCACTGAAGAAAGGTTGTCATTTCTGTATGATAAACCCAAATCACACTGAAATTAATGGACTTAACTTAGTCAATGTCATTAATAATAATAATAATAATAATAATAATAATAATAATAATAATAATTTATACCCCACCCATCTGGCTGCATTTCCCCAGCCACTCTGGGCGGCTCCCAATCAAGTGTTAAAAACAATTCAGCATTAAATATTATAAACTTCCCTAATCAGGGCTGCCTTCAGATGTCTTTTAAAGATAAGATAGCTGCTTATTTCCTTCACATCTGAAGAGAGGGTGTTCCACAGTTTCCGGGTCACCTTCAAAGGTAGCCCCAAGTAGAGCACATTGCAGTAGTCCAAGCGGGAGATAACTAGAGCATGCATCACTCCGGCAAGACAGTCCGCAGGCAGGTAGGGTCTCAGCCTGCGTACCAGGTGGAGCTTGTAGACAGCGGCCCTGGACACAGAATTAACCTGCCCCTCCATGGACAGCTGAGTCCAAAATGACTCCCAGGCTGCGCACCTGGTCCTTCAGGGGCACAGTTACCCCATTCAGGACCAGGGAGTCCCCCACACCCTGTGCAAGCCTGCTCTGAGTAAAAGGAATTTCCATCTATTCATATAGGTAAAGTTAAAGGGACCCCTGACCATTAGTTCCAGTTATGACCGACTCTAGGTCATGCTTCCGGGTCATGTGGCCAGCATGACAAAGCCGCTTATGGCGAACCAGAGCAGTGTACGGAAACGCCGTTTACCTTCCTGCCAGAGCGGTACCTATTTATCTACTTACACTTTGACGTGCTTTTGAACTGCTAGGTTGGCAGGAGCAGGGACCGAACAACGGGAGCTCACCCCGTCGTGGGGATTTGAACCGCCAACCTTCTGATCGGCAAGTTCTAGGCTCTGTGGTTTAACCCACATTGCCACCCACGTCCCTCTATTCATATAGATCATGGCAAAAATAATGATTAATCTTAGTGCCCTCTTCCTTTCCGGAAAACAACAATGTCCAGTTCTTTGCATTGGATCCATTATCAAAACAACCTCATCCTAAATTGATTTGGAAGGAAATTGGTCCTTTAAACATTGGAAAGACAACCTTCACTTCAGATAAATACTGCCCCTTTAAAAATACCAGGCACCAAGTGGGTTTTCTTTCTGATCTTTATTTGCCTCTCAAATCAGCAACAGAAGGCATGTAGTTGAGAAGAGAACTGCACAGGGAGAAAGGTATTCAAGGGATTAAGCAAGCAAATGGAAGGACTATTAGTTTATCTAATAATAGCTGAAGTATATTATCAAAATCTAAATTAGAAGCAAACACATTTTTCCTGCAGGAGAACCAACCAGCTCCCAAGAATTTGGAAGGACATTGTCTGAAACATCTAAAAATGAAAACAGCACCAATATTTAAAAACATGCACGTAAGGATATTTTAAAGCTACTTCACAATTTGACAGAAGAGAGATGATAATGAGGCAACTGGACACTCTTTCTGCGTACCAACAACAACTAGATCTGAGCTGACAGAAAATTGCAGGTGCAAACTGGACAGGTGGGAAATAGAGGTGCAAGGAAGGACTTTCCTTGACATTTCCTTGGAAATCTGACCCACCTATTAGATTAGCTACTTGAAAGGCAAATCACTTCAGCAATAATTGTGTTACATGCCTGACACAAATGTCTGAAGGATTCCCAGATATTTGATCAACAAAGTCTAAGGTTATTTTCCTTTATTTTCTCTCAGTGTCCTCATACATTTTATTTCAAGACAGAGAGAAAGTAACCTTGCTGTTGGTGGAGGTTTGGTGTTTCCCATATGCAGACAGGCAATGTCCCCATACAGACAGTGACGAGAGGAGGAAGGACTGCTGGAAGGGGCACAAAGAAAATAAACACCATGGTGCACCTGCAGCAGCACAATTGGACACCTTCATTTGCCCCAGCTGGAAGAAAACATGTCTCTCCCATATAGGTCTCTACAGCCACAGCAGGCACTGTAACCTTCCAGCAGTTTGACTTCACCCTCACAGGCACACTCCTCCATTGTCTCCCAAGACACAGATGCCAACAACAATGTTGTTTTCCAACAAAATATCAATGGAACACACTTTCTGCATGAAACAACCATCTATGCTTTGCCAATTGGTCCTCTTAGCATGTGATCCCCATATGGACACGCAGCTAATTCCAGGTTCAGAGACTGAGTGTGGCTATTCCCTCCGTACAAATCCACTTTACCAGACCTTTAGCGAGTTTCACTGAGAGCATCCACAGTCATGGTTCAAATGAAACCAGGTACAGTCCAACTCATGTTAAGAATGCCAGTTAAACCAGTGGCTGTTACACACACACACACACACACACACACACACACACACACACCTTCTCTCTCTCTCTCGATATATATGTGTGTGTGTGTGTGTGTTTCATTCTAATCACAGTTGGATGTACGTCACTCCCTTCAATATTATGGGGTCAGTCCTGTGAAACTCACCCCCCCACACACACACACACCCAGATGATATCAGACAGGCTCCTCCCTATTGAACTTCTCCAGACCAGTGAAAACATTTTAATTTCAGCAAGTTGTCCAGTTAGTTTCAACTGATAGTTGCATTAACCTTGCTGTATACCACTGAAGCATTATGGTGTTAAGTGGTATATAAATTGCTAAAAGAACAACCTAAGTACAGCACCGATGGCGTAGCAAATCCAAAATTCTGTTCTCACAGTAGCCAACTGGGAAACCCACAAACACGGCATGAATGCAACAGCACTTTCTCACTCATGATCCCCAGCAACGCATTTTCAGAGACATACTGCCTCCGCTAATGAACGTACATGGTGCTGAAACAAGGCAGAAAGATCCAGAATAAACTGGTGCCTAAGGCTGGTTCTGCAGCCTGATCCCAATGTAAACCAGTATCTCCAAATCATATAGCATCACTTTATTTCACATGCTTTATAGTTCATGGAAATAAAATATACTTTATTGCAACCTTGTGGATCCTAGAGCTAATTTATAGCCACTGAAACAGGTTCTGGTTCTATGAGCCCCCAGTGATCCTAGTCTCAGTTAAGCACTAACTAAATATACACTTTATGAAGGGATCACTACAGCAAGCTGGTTGTCTTTACTACCTTAAGAGCAGAATCAGATAAAAAAGCATACTCCTATCCTGTCATGATCTCCTGTTCATTGGAAGAATATCTTAAATTATAACTTTGTGCATGCCTCAATCTTATCTGAGTAAGCCAAATCCTGAAAAATACCTTTCAACAGGCTGTAGACTGTTGGCAAACTATTGTCTGCTTCTACATATTAAGAGCAGAAAATAGGAGGGGCGGTGGATCAGTAAAAACAACAAAATGAAAAACAAACAAACAAACTAGTCTAAAATGGTAACTTGTACTTTAATTTTCAATCATAAACTGGAAGTTGTTAATGCTTTCCTGTTCAGTAGCCAACAAGAACACTTGCAAACACAAGGCAACTGCTATTTCTATAGGAGTTCAAAGAAAGCATTTGCATGTGTGGGCAGCAAAGCAGAAAATAAATATTACTAACATGAATGAGTTGCTTGAGTCCTCATTTCTATGCAGTTGAGGGGCCTCAGTTATGAAGAGATATTTATCAATCCTTGCATTTAATAGGACAAAAGCATCTAAACACCCAAGAAACGTTGGATATTCAGAATGGTTTTTATTCCAAAATATGACAGCAGGCTAGCACTTGGGTCTCAATGTAGTTAACATATAATGAAAGCAAATATTTAGACACACAAACACCCAAAAAATGTTATATAGTCATCACGTTAATATAAAGTTTTCAAGTTATCCTGGTTCCACAAAAAATATAAATGACTGTTTCAGTGTGTATTTCCACTTTTATTTCTTTTTTAAAGCTTTCCCATAAAGCTGAATCTCTAAGTCAAGTATGTTTTACAAACAGAGAAGGAATAACCAGGACAAAGTTTTGTGTTGCACAGCATTCATGTGTAACAGTCCAATGGCCATCTGGTAGGACTGCTGAACCCTTCCCCTGTCGGTAACTTGTCCCATGAAACAACCCCCTCCACCCAGCAGCTCTCTTCCATAAGATCCTGGGCACACATTTCCATGGAATGTTACATAGCCAAGTAAATATTGCTGAAGTACTGAGAGAGTTAATCACTCAAATATTTGAAGCCCATGTATCAAAATGACCAGAACGCCCAAGGACTTTGCGTAAATAATTTCAAAAGGTGGAGTCCTATTGGTGTCCTTGCACTCTTGGAAGGGCTTTTAATCCAGCAAAGGCATCTCTAATGGAAGAGGATGGGAGGGCATTTTTGTCCATTGCCCCACCCCCTAAGCCCCAATACCCTGTGACTCTTCAGAGAGTTGGGGATCCCTCCAGGAATAGGGTGGAAGGTAGTATACGGGACGTGCAAGCAGGGACTAACCAAATTTATCTCCTCTTTACCTTCTCTGGATCAAAACCCTATCTGTGAGTGCAAAGGCACCATTTAGATTCCACCAAACAAGCCACCAGGAACTTCCTTCCAAAAGAAAACATTCTAACCATGCACTGGCGGAGGAAGGGGGTGAGGTGGGTGCGGTCCCCCCCAGGTGTCATCACTGAGGAGGAGTGACATTGCCGCCCCGCCCCCCAGGACACTCACCCTGTTCCCACGAGCGGCTAGCCCCGCCCCTGGGGGCACAGCATGTGCGCCACTCCAGGTGACGGAGCAGCTAGCTCCGCCTCTGTACCCATGGAAAGGAATATTTTTTAAATATACATATATTGTCCACACATAGAGCAAGAGAATAAAATTAAGGCTTTTTAACTTAAGAGTAAAATGAGCAGCCTTGCTCACACACCAAAACTACACATTTTAAATGCCACTAGCATTCCATTGTAAAAGCCACAATAAAAATGGATTATTTTAGCCATTTCCATACATACAAATCCTTCACTGCACACATTTAACATGCTCTCCTATGCATGCATTGCAGCACCTGCAGAGGAATGTTGGGAGAAAGCCATATAGCCCTTGTGTTTCTGTATGGTAAACACTGCTGAACCATGTGTAAGAGTCACATAAAAAGAGGACATTTATGAGACATAAAGGTATCTCATAAAACTGTTATGAATTAGGATATCCCTGGCCAAATCCCAGAAAAGATAATCCTTATAAACATGCGGGAATGTTGTAACTTGCGTGTGAATGTCAGTGATACAGCATGTTAGTTGATTCATGTCTCACTTTCAGGGCAGTGAAAGTCCTTGCTATTGGATTTTTCGTAACCTCAAAAACTGAAACGAATGTCCATGGTTTCTTTTCCTGCCTCACTGAAAACATTTTACATACACAGCTTCATTATGCTGAACAAAGATACAAAACCCATCCCCCCCCTCAAGCTGTCAAAGTACAAAAGAAATGCAAAAAGTCTTGCACAGATGTAGCAAAGTACTGGATTTTATCTTCTGGCAGGTGCTCAATATGCAGCCCACATAATCACATGTTAATGACTGGAGTGTGTTAATCAGCATGCATACCTGATTCCTTCTCATCCAAAGGGGGAAAGAAACTGAACAATTTAGAGCATGTAAATGCTGCTACTTTCAAAACACACATTGTAAATATACAGCAATGGAAAGGGGGGTGGGGTGGAAAGAGCTTCCAAATACAGAGGTTCAGAACCACTGAAAGGGACACACAGTCCATCAGCTCAGTACATCCAGACAAAAGCTGAAGTTTCATTCCCTGTAATTAATTTCTAAAGAGGCATACATTCCAACCCTTTCTAGGTGCAACATCCTCACACTGGAAGCATTTCTGTCTAACACCTGATTTCTGGTGGTGATGCAAACTGTAGTTGTTTGCAGTTGTTTCATGCAGTGAATAACTTCCTAGTCCCACTGAGTCCTATGGCCTCATTCCCAATAGTGCAATCCTGTGCATGTTTTCCCATGTAAGTTGGAATTGCAACCTTAGTCTATTGAAACTGCAATTCATTGCGGCAGAAAGTTATCAGGGCTAACCCAAAACATTTTGCTATCTTGGGACCTGATGCTGAAAGTCCCATAAGGACCTCCCTTTCCCTCCCTGGCAGGGAAAATATAACAATAATAAATTAAACAACTAACTATTTGCTGCCTTTTCAGGATATCGAATGTATGCTGTCTGAGCTGGCTGCTTTACTCTGCCTAATGGTAGGATAAGGTATGTCAGTTATCCAGGGACAGATCTACCCTGCAGTATTTGTTCATTATACACACCATACATTTAAAGTACATGGCTCCCCCCCAAAGAATCCTGGGAAGTGTTGTTTGTAGCTCTGTGAAGATTAAACTACAGTACCCAGGATTCTTTGGGGGAAGCCATGGCTGTTAAGGTGATAAATGTGCTTGGAATGTACAGCTACAGATCCCAGGTTTGGCAAGAGAACAGCCAAGATCTTTGCTTGGGGTACTTAAATGTTCTTTGAAGGAAATTTTAATGCCTGAATACAAATTGGGGTACTTAAATGTTCTTTGAAGGAAATTTTAATGCCTGAATACAAATTGTGGCCTGCTTTATGCTACTTGGTAAGTGTTACTTATGTAAAACGGCTCATGGCTGCCCTATTGCCAACAACTTCTGGAATAAGAAGTCATCTGTGCCATTTATCTGCTACATCCAACATAACTAGCCATTTCGTTGCTACAGGAATATCTATACACAAGGGGAAGGAGAAGTGGCCCATGCCTCCTTTGTGCAATGCCTCTATGCAGATAGAATTACTTCTGCTGTCCCACCAGTTCTACCCTACAGAACTATGTCATGTTACCACACGCTACAAAGATTTAGCCAGATAATCAACATAATTTGGTTTAGCAGGAAATGCATTATTCAAACTATATCAAAATCTAAAGATGAACATCCGGTAATTGAATCCTTAAATCAGTAAATTCTGTGCATGGAATAGGATTTATTTTGCTAACCCTTACACTGAGGGAAGCATTGATTTAATTCCGTGACTAACGTTCCTTTCAACTAACTTAACATGGATAAGTGGTACCTCGGGTTACAAATGCTTCAGGTTACAAATGCTTCAGGTTACAAACTCCGCTAACCCGGAAGTAGTACCTCAGGTTGAGAACTTTGCACCAGGATGAGAAGAGAAATCACACGGTGGCGACAGGAGGCCCCATTAGCGAAAGCGCGCCTCAAGTTAAGAACGGTTTCGGGTTAAGAAGGGACCTCTGGAACGAATTAAGTTCATAACCCAAGGTACCATTGTACAATGGTGCCTACACTTAGAGGACAAATGTAAACACAGATATTTGAAGGAGAATTCATGAAAACCAACTGAGCTTCAATCCCAGAAACTAAGTACAGGCCTGTGGTGCTAATTTAAAATGTCATGGTTGAACTAGCCCTGGAAGCCTGAAAAATACTATCTAGCAGAAGTAGACCCAAGTAGGTTCCCTGAACAGTGGTAATGACCTGAAATGGCTCTCAGCCTCTAGAATGCCCCTTCTTTCTCATACAGTGAGGGGGGGGAGTATTTCATCCCCTACTTAATTTGCCCATTTGCCCTCTGACGAAGAAATGACCAGTCCATAATTTTAATGGTAGGTTTACTGTAGCTGTGAGAGACAGAATAACAACAGGAAAACCCCTGTTCTTGTCCCTGACATCCTTGGACAGCTCTTTGGTCTTGGTCATGGTGGCTACTTTGGAATCTGCTGGATTGATTGCTTCTGTTGACAGGTGTCTTTTGTACAGGTACTATAACGAGCTGGGATTACAGGTAAGACCTCTCCCTTACAGCAGGTGCTTCTAATCTCTGCTCGTTACATACAGTGAAGATACCAGGTAGCCTGACATCTAGCTGGTTGATAGGGGATCAAATACTTATTTCACCCATTATAATGCACATCAATCTCTGACTTTTGTCTTCTGGGTTTCTGGGGGTTTTCCTGTTGTTATTCTGTCTCTCACAGCTACAATAAACCTACCATTAAAATTATGGACTGGTCATTTCTTCGTCAGAAGGCAAATGGGCAAATATAGCAGGGGATCAAATACTTTCCCCCCCCCCTCACTGTATGCTGATAAGACATCCACTTCAGTAATCTTTCCCACCTAGTCCTATCTTTATTTTCTCTTCTTTACAAGTTTGCAAGTCTGCATGTATTTCATGTCCCCCCATATGGTGTTTTCCCTTTCTGTCTATTTGCCCCCCAAAATTCTCTAAGGACTTTAGAGAAATGGGAAGGATAAGAGCAACCACCACTAAATAGAGATAGTATTGCACTTTCATCAGTCATTCAGTTTGTTTCATTTATACATCAATATCCACAGCATATCACCGCATTGACTCTATGAGCAACAGCCATAATACTATAAGTTACTAATTACTGTATTACTGACTATTAAACTTTTTTCTTTTTTTTTGCTGTTTTCATGTGTCAATTGCCTTCCATACCCAAAATATGCCTAGTTCTTACACTGCTTCCAAGCTCTCATGATTTGCAAGGTTTAAACCTCTGCATTGTTTCATCTGCATGAAAGGAGGGACACAAAATCTTTTAAATAAATAAAACCTGACAATTCTTTAAGAATGAAACGTGTATTGTTACATATATATGCAGCTCCATATTTTCCAATAAAATAAGCATCAACACACACTGTCAAAGGATAGAAACAGACTGCCAGCATATCCAACTGTGCAATGGGATCATCCTCCACCCCCACTCAATTGTTTTGTATTTTCTCTACTGTAAAATCCACCAGGATGGAGATGAGATACTTGAAGTGGAAGCCACTCCAGGTCTGACATGGCAGTTGTTGCACATTGCTGAATCTGTCAAATGAAGAGCAAGCACAAAAGGAATTTCCAAATGCAGCTGCTATTTCCCATTTGTTAAATCCTTTTATTACACCATATAAGTACACAGCTGGGAAATACTATAGAGTGGGAGTTAAAACAAAATATTTTGGCTTCCAGACATTCAGAACACACAAAGGACTCAGTGAAAAGCAATTCCTGATATCAAAAGGGAGTGAAAGTTTGAAAACATTTCTAGTCAATGTGTAGGGTTTGGTGGTGGTTGTCTTTTTTTAAATAAAAAATAAAAAATGATAACATTAAAATTCAATATAGTATATGTTACTCTTGTTATAACTAAGAAGTGCTGCATACAAAGAATGCTGGAAATGACTTGTATAGTAATTTTTCAGGCCCATTTCCATATTCCACTTTCTTTTTTTAATCTCACACAGCTGCATAGGGTAGACACTCTAAAACCTCTATTCATACGTTATGAATTGGCCCCAATATGTAACTCTTCACATGAGTGATTTGCTCAGATGTGCATCTCCTAACATGTCAGAAAGCATGCAGTGGCGACTTCAACAACAAAAGATCTGTGTATCCCCAGCAGTTCCACCACTGTGTGATGCTATGGATACATCTTCCATGGCTAAGCTTATGGACCTGCCTTTTCATTCAGATTGTCAGAGGAAGAGAAGGGCAGGGGTGCCCACTACCACAATGTGGACATGTGACGTCACACGCACACTCCTGCACATGCCTCTGCATCTGAGCACCCACCCGGAAAGGGTGCCTTGCTGGCTGGATGTAAAGGGTGGAACTGAACAACTTCTCTCTTGGAGGCAGCACTGTTGCTGCCTGCTGGCTTTTCTCACTGATTTGTGGGTGCCTGGCCCCCACAACTATATTATTGTGGGTGCCCAAGCACCCACGGCCTCCTGGAGTTGGGTCCTATGGAAAAGGGGGACTGATTGGTGCCCACTCTAAGGTTCTGGACTTCACTTTCAGGTGAGGTTTTATTGCTGAATTCAGTCCTAGGGCTTAGGCATTTGACTCTGGAGAATGATTGATAACTACATGTCCATGACTTTAGTACCTATGGATTCTGCAATTTGTATTTATCATTCATAATTATTAGTCACATCCCATTTATATCTAAATCTGCTTACAAAGAATATGCAAATTACAAAATGAAACTACAAAATAATCATAACACAACAGCACGAAGATAACAAATCAATTAAAGCAGAACAATCCTTAAAATCGTTGCCCAACAAATCATTTAGGTCTTCTTCACACCTAAAAGCACTTCCGGATCTGTGGACAAGCAATTCTGGGAGAATTTTTGGAGTGGGTTTTTCCTCCCAATGTGCCAACCAGAGAGAGATTGTTCTTAGCTAATTCCCATGTTATCAGTTGCTTACATTAAAGAAACCTTTAAATGTGTTGCTGGTTTCTCAATCACTGTCTGTGGTAGGTTTTGAGCTGCTGGAGCTGTCTGGCAACCCTGAACAAGACATTTTGTAAAGATATTTCTGTAAACAGAAAAAAGTGGACATGTACAGGTTTTTGAGGTTGCTTGCAGACATCTGCAAATGCAGTTGGGGTTGCAGCGACCCAAAAATCCAAATTTGTAAGTCTTGCACAAAATGATAGCTATGATTAAAAATAAATAAATTCAAATTTGCTGTCAGACATGGAAGATTATAACTGGGGAAAATGTTCTTATAATTCAGATTTGTAAAGGGATTTTGTAAACCTGTTGGATACTACTGGCCCTTAATAACATATTTAATGACAAGGTATTGTTGTGGTTTAAGGACCCGATCCCCGCGTAGTGGAATGAAAACACACGGACATGTGATGTAAGGTTAATGGGCAAGAAAAGGCCACAACTTTATTGATTACAGCAAGTGAAAAGGTATTGGCTTAGGCATTGGATCACGTCAGTTGACTCCACCCACTTGGAGAGGGGTGAGTCTAAAAGGGGGGTTTATTCACCAGTAGGTGGAGCCTGTTGATGCTAATCCAACTATAAGCTCTCCCCTGATGTCACCGAGGGTCGTGCCATGGCCTCCCGCCACACAGGCATCGGACAGAATACACAACCACTGGATTCCTTTAACAGAATACCCAAAATTGAAGGCATAGGCGATGGCCACACCTATCCCTTCCACACATCACAAACACAGGACGGCGAAAAGTGAGGGCCGCGTGGCTGGCGCAGCAGCGAGTTAAGCTGCAGTCCACTCCCCTTCCAAGGCACCTGGTTGGGCGCTTGCCCGTGGGCGTGGTGCACCAGCCAGGTAAGTGGGTGGCAGGGGGCTAACGCCCCCTGCTTGAGGCAGAGCTCAGCTCCCGCCCACAACCCCTCCCCTCATTTGCAGGAGGAAAGGCTTTTTCTCATTCTCTGTGCTCCTTGCTCTAGGCTAAGCATGGTACACCTGAAGATAAACAGCACCTTTTAGTGTCACTTTGACACCCCTCTAGCATTTGGTGTGAATGGTTTTAAAGTTGTTTCTGCCATTGTAAGAGAAGTAGAATTGACCCCCAAAGCTGCAAGAATAAAAACATCAATTTTCAATTAGATTTCCAAGGAGAGCCATTGAAAGACTACATGGCAATTCACACCTCACCATGATTAAGCAATACCTGGAACTGTGGAAGACCAACACAAACGTTTTTTATGCATTTCCCCCACCCCACCCTATGTCAGGGTGTATTTGATCCCACCTGTCAACTGAAAGTTAAATGCTGCAGTCAATCCCTAAGCTGTTGTATTTCCCCATTAGTTCAGATATCGGCCACTTTTTCTGACTGATCGACATTTATAATTTCAAGCGACATGATTTTTGGTTTTTTCCCTGTAAGCTTCAAGAATTCAGTTTCTGCTTAGGACCAACTACTACCACTCACAGGCAGTCCTCACTTAGGTGAAGAATTATGTACAGCCTACTGGATCTCTCCTTAGGGACATGTGGTTAACTACTAATGATTTTCAGGAACTTTATCCAAGAAGGCTGGGGTATTTTTCAGAAACAAGAAAAGTGAAACCAGAAAGCTAAGTCACTCGAGCAAAGTTCATGCACCTGTTTCAGAAATCTGATAATGGGAGAGTAACTTGTGGCTGTTTCAGCTTCTTGAAGGAACAGCAAGTATTGACATGAAGTTGCGTCCCACCCACCCCCTCCCCCAGAAAAAGAGAAGTAAATCTGGAGGAAGATTTGCAAATATATTGAAATGTAGATTCCGTTCCACACCGTCCCCCCCATCCCATCTCCTTTTGAGTTCTTTACTATTCCTCTCTCCACTTTTCAAAGAACATAAAAGGTTCAGTTACTGTATAAGATATATGTTTGATCACATTTAATTTTTTAAGCTCCTAACACCTGGCTTCAGGGACACATTTTTCTCTCATCACACAGCCTGAGTAGATATTTGTACCTTGGGGGGACACAGCAGGTCTGGGAATCCTATTAGGAGTTCTCTCACAATTATGGGGAGGGGACACATTTTATCCAACTATCAGCACATCTGCTGCTGTGTATCTGAAGTTTGCAGGTTAACAAAGAGATAGAAATAATTTCCCACAAACTGATGTTTCACACGCGGCCTGAAAGAATGTTCCCTCACTATGTTTTATACAAGTTTCATTGTGTTAACCAAGCTGCTCTAGAGAGATGCCCTCCATTTAAAGCACTGGGTGCTTTTGTCCAAAGTCCAATTATAAGTATGAGGGATGAGAAGGAGATAACATGGCTTTTGCCATTCTCTCCTCTTCATTGCCAAGTAAAAATTACATTATTTAAGGTGTTTGATCATTGGTCCTGGAAAGAAGGTAGGTGAGACAAGAGTCACCTCTGCAGTGTAGGATTCCACTGGCAGGTCTGAAACCAATGAACTTAAAAGAACAACACATCAGTCATTAGAGTTGTGAAACCATACAAGACATGACATTATCTGCATGGTGAACGGGGTGTAACTCTTATCATGGCAGTAAGATCTCATACTAGGAAAGAGGCAATTAGCTTTGATGAGCTCAAATACACTTTAGAACAGCCTTTTCTAACCTCCAGGTGTTAGACTACAACTTCTACCTGCCCAGTCCGTATGGTCAATAGTCAAAGACAATGGGAGCTGTAGTCCAAGCATCTGGAGGCTGGTGGAAGCTGCTTTAGTTCCCTGAAGAAATTAGCATTACATTCAAGTGTATCAGCTCAGCCATCACTGACAGAGTCTTCATAGCCATGACCACAGACACAATACAATATTGATAAGGTGAAAGGTGCCAAGACTTAAATTAGGAAACGGAAAGAAAATGATGATAAACAGGGGCAATTTCCTTTTGGTGGTGAACTAATCCCATGGCTTCATTCCAGAAGACCTGTATACATATAAGAGGAACTGCTTAGCTTACTGACATTGATCTCTTACGCACTGTGTCATTTCAGTTTGAAAATATCATGATTAAGAAGAGTTGCCTAAAGCAACACTCCAAAGGTTGTCACAGATTTAGGACATACCATTCTATGCTGGGTTGAGATAACACTGTTCCAGTCAGCGTCTTGTTGGATTGTAGTGACTAGAGTTGGTAGCTCCTCGGAGTGAGGTTTGTTGTGCAATAGGGTGTGTAGAGGCAGATGGGAAGCCACAAGCTCTTCATTGTTGCCTTCTTCCTGCTCCTGTGATGCTAAGTCCTGGGTTGTTGCTTCCTCTCCATCAGCTGCAAATGGAGAGGTGGCCTGCTTGGAAGACATTCTTCTACAAGATAAGAAAAGGAAACACACAGATGCATTCTATTAAATTTAAAGACTAGGCTGCAAATACAACAAAAGGGAAAAAATAAAGTCAAAATAGGGAGAGGTCTTTTGCTTGCATAGGGTTTTAGTGTTCTGTTGGGAGCCACCCAGAGTGGCTGGGTTGGGCAGGGTATAAATAATAAAATTATTTATTATTATTATTATTATTATTATTATTATTATTATTATTATTATATCTACAGAGTGACTCTTTACATGTTTCAGTTGAGCTACTGCCAGATAAGCATGCATAGCACTGCAGCCTTAAAGGGTTTTACAAGCTGAACTAGGTAGTTGGGGAGCTAGAGTGGCTGAGGAAACCCAGCCAGATGGGCGGGGTGTAAATAATAAATTATTATTATTATTATTATTATTATTATTATTATTATTATTATTATTGCTACCATGTCCCAATCTAATTTACCATCATATCCCTAAACTAAGTGTGGTTTGCCAGGAGCCCAGGAGCAATATCAAAGGAAAGAATTAGTGTTTATAGTGGCACACCAGCTGATGCTGGCAAAATGCACTCCTAGGCATTGACAAAGATGGATCAAGGAGCACCCCTCACCTTAACAAAGCCTTGATCAAGACCAGGGATAGGCAACCTAAGATCTGGGGGCCTGGATGCGGCCCAATCACCTTCTCAATCTGGCTCGTGGACGGTCCGGGAATCAGCGTGTTTTTACATGAATAGAATGTGTGCTTTTATTTAAAATGCATCTCTGGGTTATTTGTGGGGCATAGAAATTTGTTCATTTTTTAAAAATTTCAAAATATAGTCCAGCTCCCCAGAAGATCTAAGGGATGGTGGACCGGCCCACGGCTGAAAAAGGTTCCTGACCCCTGATCAAGACACTACTGCAAAAATAAGAATTTGGGGTAGCTGGATTAAGTTCTCATCTTTCATGTGAATTTCAGATATAAACAAGTGAGTCCTCTGTGACTTAAACCCAGAGAAGGAAGTGGTTGGTGCAGCCAGAATAATCATATTGAAATACCAGAGGTATGTGATTTCTCCTACCCTTGATACCATAAAGGCTCCTAATGTAAATACACAGTTTTTCCTCACAACCCAAAGGTTTTTCCTGCATGTTCTCTTAATTTAAGTGAGTATGTGAGAACTGCCTATTTGAGTATTTGTACAATTAAGCCAGAAAGCCACTGATCACTTGATTATGGAATGTGCTCCCCTTGCAAAACAGAATCTATAAGCTACTATCTATGCTGCTCCAAATAAGCCCTATGCAGAGCATAATAAATAAATAAATGATCTGCCTCTTGAAGTTTGCATTACTTGTGTTCTAAAAATTAAGTTTCTAAAATAGTTTTCTATTTCATATTGTTCCTTTGCTACAAGGTGCGAAGAATTTGGAATACAATCAAATGTATTGGATCAATGATAAAGAAAGGTATGCATTTAAAATCTCTGCTTTATTCTAAGAAGAATATTTGATATTATCTTTTTTAGCCTTTTTCCACAAAGCAGACTCATGATAATGTTCAAAAATAATTATTTCAATAAAAACAGAAAATAAAAAAATGTTAATTTATGAAGAAACACGAAGACACACATAAGGTAAACTAACAGTTCAAATATATTAATGGGGACATATACTTAAGATATTCTTAAGAAAATTTAGAATATCTTTATTACAAAAACTGCATCAATAACTCAAGAATGAGGTTTCCACCTTAATTACTCTTTAATAATAATTGATTTCATACCATTTCCTTAAAAATGCGCAAATCAGTTAACAGAGGAAACCACATGAGCATTTTTCAAATTAGCAAATCATTAACTCAGTAGTACTGTTTCTATAGACAAATAATTACTGATTAAAGAGGATGGAAATCTGAGACTAACAGTTAAATTTACAGATCTGACACATGCTTTCATGAATATTACAGTGAAGGAAATATCAAGTGTAAAGAAAAATAATTAAGTTAATTCCAATTTAAACAGTAGTTTTTAATGTAACAGGCCAAGTTTCACATAGGATTTAACAGCTAATGCTAAATTTCTCACAATTAATGAGAAGAATCAGATTTAGTATCCTACAGTGAACAAAATTATTATTGGTTCAGCTAATCTAATTATATACATTTTAAAATAGAAGTATTACAGGCTGTTTGACATAAATCTGAAACATATCAAAACAGTGATACCTGTTATGCAATAATAATCATAACAACCACAAACCTTACAAATAATTTTAATGCTGACCTTTAGACTGTAAGTGCAAACCAAAGTACTGTCAATGACCAGAATTATCTTGATGTTAT
Source organism: Podarcis vaucheri (assembly GCF_965113315.1). Lineage (NCBI taxonomy): Eukaryota > Metazoa > Chordata > Lepidosauria > Squamata > Lacertidae > Podarcis > Podarcis vaucheri. The sequence continues at coordinate 73,738,944 of NC_138759.1, forward strand.
CACTGTATGTACTACACTAAACTAACAAAATAGCTGAATCCTGGAGGTTTATTTCAAACAGTCAGGACAAAAAAAAAAAAATCTCCAGTTTCAAATTCTAACTACTGCAGGATATTTTAACCATGACATTAGTGTTGCAGTCACAGGATCCTGATATTGGAAAGGGATAAGTCAGGACAAATATTTGGCATCAGTGTGCAAGACATACCACCTTATTTTAAACATGAAAGCTAAATGTACACTATTCTGATTACCAGCACAGTACAATTGTGAATAAATCTCCAGTGGTTTTAAGGCAATGGTGCATTTAAAACAGTTCTTAGAAGACGATTCTATTCACTTGAGCATTCGCAGGCATCTTCCAATTACAAACAGGGCTGACTTCTTCCAGAAGGAATAAGCTCTGGCTGCTTTTTTCAGTTTAAATTAATCATGACACAAACCCAGAAATGAAAATGTCTCTTAAGAATAATTCCAACTACAAACTGCACCAATGAATAACAGTGCACAATCCTAATTAAATGCAACTGTGCAGCTGTGAAAATAGGTTAAATCTGTCCAAAGCTATGAGATGGCTTTTAAAGGCTGGTTTGTTAGGGGGTGTTTTCTTAAGGAAGGCTGGGCTCTCGGTCTTAATCAGCCAATAAATTATTTCCTGCAATTACATTAAATAGAAAATTATCTTCAAATTGGGAATGTTAATTGAAAATCAAAATTCAGAGTGAAGTTTAGAAATTACATGCTGAATATAATTAATCTGGAAAGACTTCACCTCCGTTTCATAAACAGGATTTGGGTAATTCCTCAAGTGACCATTCTGAAAGCTACCGAGTTAACAGTGCAATTACAGTGGAAACATCTTTTCTTTCAATTTCATATTTGTTTATTTATACATACATATGTCAATGTTGATAAGGACGCAATAGTAAACAACTATTCAATGGACAGATAAATACACCTTAAACAATATATCTACTCAGGATACTTAAAAATAAATGTTAAACAGCATGAAAATGTTTCTTATCATAATTGCAAAGTTTTGCTACAAATCTAGTATATCTGTGCAGAAACACTTATATGCCCACCTTCTGATCTGTTTATCTATCTACACACAGACACATAATCTGCAGAATAAGACAGCACCAGATCCTGAAACTTCATAAGCTATTCCTATTTTTGTCACTGACAATACTGAATGTATCAGAACAGAGGATTCGAATCTGAGCATCATCTACCAAGAAGTGATGGTCCACCCATGATGTCAGGTGAAGCAACTGCCTCAGATGGCAGGAAGGCTTCCAGAAGGTTGCACAGAATGGAATGTGACTCTCGGGTATTTTTAAAAAGGGTTTCCCATCCCTGAAATACTGAGTCAGTGTTGCAATAAATACAGTGGTACCTCAGGTTACATACGCTTCAAGTTACAGATTCCGCTAACCCAGAAATATTACCTCGGGTTAAGAACTTTGCTTCAGGATGAGAAAAAGAAATCGTCCAGTGGCGCAGCAGCAGCGGGAGGCCCCATTTGCTAAAGTGGTGCTTCAGGTTAAGAATAGTTTCAGGTTAAGAACAGACCTCCAGAACGAATTAAGTACGTAACCAGAGGTATTACCGTAGTTAAATTGGCCTAGGCGCTAGTTATGCAGAATAAACAAAAGTCTGTTTGCATTTTATGATACCTATAGCGCCTGTCTTATAGACACTGCTATATTTATTGTAATGAACAAAATAAAAACACCACACCAAATACTCCTGAAATATGCTCTTTAGCTGCACTTTTGAAACTGCCTGAGCACTAAATAGAGCTATGGGTACTGTACAAACTTATGCTATTTGCACTCCAGCTGCTGCACTTTATCCCTATACGGATAAGAAATATACCAACTAGAGAAGGGAAGGGAGGAAGGAAGTGGATCCAGCAGGTAGACCTGCCCACCTGTCAATCAGCTGATGCCACCATGATATCTGGTGACTTAAAAAAAAAAGATGCAAATGTACAGACCGCAAAGTTATGACAAATCAGCTGATTGAGTTTCGTGAATCCTGGTCCACAGTGGGCCATAAGACCTGATGATTAGCCAACTGTACTTGTGAAGCCCCATAAAAAGTGCTTTGCAAGCCCTTGCCAAATGTGATGATCGGCTGACTTTAAGAGGTTGCAAAGCCAAGTTTGCAAGGCTTTGCAGGTGCCATCTTTCAGCTGCTTATTTGTGCCTGCAAAACCCATTTTGGCACAGCCATGTCTTTACCTGCCTCGTACCAGATGTCAGATGTAGGGCAGGTGCCAAATAGCATGATGTGCCAACTAGGCAGACCTATCAAGTCTAATTAGGACCATGGGCCAAACGTACCCCACCACTGAGGTACAGAATAGGCAGTCTGGGTGGGTGTTTTTTTAAAAAAACCAACAGCATGTCCCAGGTGGAAATAATGGGGGTGGAAGACGGGATGCCTCGATCATGACAAATCACGGACAGAAGGAGGTATGCTGTTGGAGGCGAGGGTGGTTTGGAGCCCTGGAATACCTGCTGTGCCACTTTGAGGACAAAGTCGCGGGCATTTGTGTCAAGCTTAATGCTATTGATGTTGATCCAGCATGCCATGGGGTATTTTATATTTTGAGCTTGGGGTTCCCTCTGTTAAACCCATGGGCAACGTGGTGCCCTCACACAGACACACTCTTTTGGCTCCTCCCATGGCCTCTCCCAATTCTTATTAGTATTTTTAAAATAAGTGTTTCTTTGCTTTGAATTAGGCTACATTTGGCGTGGGGAATCTGAGCATCACCAGTTATGTCGCTATTTTGTGTTGCCCTCAATGGTTTTTAAGATTTTCAAATAGGCCATAAAGGTTAGAACTTTCCTAAGCAATTGTTTCATGTTGTGGTACTAATTTAACCACTGAAGCTGCAATTTGAAGGGAGGGGCTTCTTAACCCTTTCCCCCTTATGCCATATTGCTGCCCAAAACCACTCTACACAAAATTGAGTTATATATTTATTTTTTTACCCAGTGAGATTAAGCCAGCTTTGGGAGAGTGATTTTCAGCATGAGTGTGGTATAAGAGGGAAGGGAGAAGAAGCCTATTTCTTCCCACAGTGGTCTTCCCTTTCAAACTTCTTTTTTTTTTTTGGAGGGGGGGACTGTTGAAAAAGAATCACAGGACCATGTGGAATAATAAAGTTCCATTCTAGAGAATAGAGCCACTAAGGGGAGCACAACTGGGATCTTGAAGAACTTAATAAAGTTTGTAAAAACGGGTTTATGACCATGTACATCTGGGCGGAATCTGTGGTCCTCCAGATGTGGAGGCAGTAGATTTCCCATCATGCTTCACTACCAGTCATCTTAGTTGGTAGTGAGGGGAGCTGTAAGTCCAGCAACATCTGGAAGGGCAAGGGTTCCTCAACCCAGATCAACATGATCCTAAGGTATTTTCTGGCATTCTCAGTACTGTTTAAAAAAATAAAAATGCAAATCACCCCTATTCTAAAAGTGGTTTGACATTGTGCCACTTTTTCGTTTACCTAATATTATTTTTGTGCGTAACAAATTTATAATGACAGTGAAATCAGTTCTTTTCTAGAAGTTGTTTTTTCCCAAAAAATTATTTTTTTAAAAAAGAATCCCTCGCCACTTATAACCCCTGAAAACAGGGATTTATAATGGAAGTGCTGACACAACCCTAACTAAAGCGGCGCAAATGGTGCTGCTATAATACACAAAATCAAGTTCTATTATTCTAAACTCTTCTCACTTGTGGGGTTTTTCTTTACTGTGCTCCCAGACAAACTGCTGAAGCATGAAAAATTTAAATGCAATCAAATGGATCCAATTCCACTTTCCTAGAAACAAGTGTCTACAGTGGTACAGTCGTAAAAGGAGAGGCATCCAATTTGTCTGATGCTCGTTTTTAAAAATCTGTTTATAATACTGTGCAGTAGAGGAATAAGAGGAAATTACAGCCACTGCATTAAGTGACTGTCAGGGGGGATACATTGTATGACATTGAGGGGACATTGGAGGGAGGTACAAAAGCATTGCTGTAATAAACTGCATGACACCATGCCATGCTGAGATGTGAAGGGTCCCCACAAGATAGATACATATATACATACATATATGTATGTATGTATATATGTACACACATACGTACATACGTACATACAAACAAACACGTACATACAAACAAACACATACGTACATACAAACAAACAAACAAACAAATGTACATACATACATACATACATACATAGGAAGAAGGAAGGAAGGCAGGAAGATAAGTATGTATGTAATTTGGTTAATTCTGCAAGCAGATAACCTGTGACTCTTGCACAGAGGTTCTCTACCTGGTGTCAATTCTGCACATACAAAATTCATCCATTATACATGTGAAAGCAAACCATTGTACATGTGAAAGTTTGCTTGTCTGGTAAAAGCTGCTGACCCAGGTAAAGACAAGACTTCACAAAAGTAATCTTTATTCCTGTCCCTTTTGTAAGAAGCCTGAGCTTATAGAAACTTTCCATCCAGTGTGTCTTTCAAATAATCCAAAGTGCACTTTCAGAATTGCTAGATGGCATTTGGAATTCCCACAGCATATGGGGGAAATACCTCTAATAAGTTATCCAATGAATGAACAAACAGAAACAAAATTCACAATGTCAGTAAAAGTGTTCTGACAAAATAATTATGTTGTGATACTAATAGCACTCCTCTTATTGGAAGCCATATAGCATCCCTCATGTGGAAAGGCTGAACTGCAAAGCAATACAAAATACTGTAGGCTGTAGGAACGTGATATTGAAATCGGGTTTTTTTGGCCTCAATCTAGCACCCTTGCCCAAGGAACAATTTGCCAGATATATTAGTCCAGGACATTTCTTCAAACCCAGTAAATATTATTACTGTTAGAGCCAGCAATGATGGCTTGCCCTCTTATCATGGATGACCTGCTACAAACCTCACATTTCTTCAATTAACAACCTGGTCTGGACTGTCACCTTCTTTCAGCCAGCAGTGCTCTCTGCACTACTGCTGTGATTTCCATTCCTGCTCCTAGGCTGGTTTTAAACCATAAATTTCTCTCTGCAAAGTACAGAACTCTAAAATCACCTACCTCCACTGTTGAATCAGGTTTCCTTACTAAGCTATTCAACATTACCACCTAACCACTGGTATCTGCAGCATGTTACAGCTGGACCTGGTTAAGAGTTCTGGTTCCTGAGTCTCTTTGGGTCTGATCTTTGGGCCTCAATCCTTCAATTAGCATCTATGCCCCCATCCTTCTAATGCAGGGACAGCCAAGTGGTACCTCCAAATACTTTGGACTGCAGCTGCATTCAGGTGTGGGGCTTAATGCTTAGTTTTATTAGTTGTAATGACAGCATTTCAGTCTCATTTTCTAATGTTACTTTTCACACTGTTGCATTATGGAACCATGACTTTTTCCTCAACATACTGCCATGCTGTGCTAAATTTTAAATCATGGGAAAGAACCGTATGCTGGGACACTGCTACAAATTTTGCCACGTGAATGTACAATACAAAACTCCCATGATTTCCCAAGTTAATGGGATTGTTGTTGTTTTTTCCTGGAAATCATTGACATGGAAATGAGCACTGAACTTCTACTAGATTTCCAGAAGTGGGTTTTACATATGAAGAAATTATCAGGGAAGGATATGCCAGGAAAAGAGAATGAAGTCCTGTTTGTACACAACCTACAACTCCCAACATACCTGACTGCTAGCAATGGAGCCTGAAGCTGATGTCCTAAACATCTGGAGGGCACCATATTGGCTACCACTGGTTTAATGGATTCAGACTCACACTGCACCAGGTAATATAAAAATGCAGATGCTAATGTTCCTAAGACTCAAGAGTGAACTATACCACTTCAGTCTGCAGCGAAAGATTGTGGATTTTAATGCTACCCCCCACCAAAAAAGGAAAAAAATGTAATAAGGAAATTAGTGAATTAGAAGAAACATTTTCCCCAACCTTCTCCATGTTGTGTTATTTTTCTACTTGCAAGGTAAGGTGATCTTATGGAGTTGTTAAAAAATGTTTTGTGCACCTGTGATTTTAATGGCACTGTCTGTTATGTACTCCGTCACTTCTGTTCCATGAATAGATCCAGACGGGTGTAGCTTCACTTGTTTCAGCGAATCAGCAGTCATTTATTTTGCTCTGGAAACAGCTCCACAAACCAGACATAGAAATTATTTGCTACATCTGTGCCCTAGAAGAGTACCCATTTCCAGGAAGCATGGCTTAATTAGAATGAGAAAATGGAAATCTTAATCTTGGTGCCAGATTATTTGGAACCCTGACTCTGCCAAAATGTATTATCTAGCCATAAATTCAGAAACATAATGAATTGCTGAAGTAATGCTCTAATCCACCTGACATTTAATAACAAATAATTACTTCCTTAAATTATAACGCATGGTATCCAATTACAAGGGGCATACATGACAGGGACGAGACCTTACAGGAGTGGCTGCCTATACAGCGGGATTTGTATCCTGACACGTAATTCCCAAACAGAAAACTATGACAATGATGTTTGGTTCAGCAGTTTGCACAAGAAATTCTGTAATTTTGTTTGTTGTTTACTTCTGGTATCTCAGCATTTGGCTGTTTTTCAGTAAACTCATGTAAGGCTACAACCCATAGCTATGTCTACTCAGAAGTCCCATTAAATTCAATGGGTCTCACTTCTAGGTAAGTGAGAGTGTATTATGAAACAGGTATAATAAAAACAGCTATGGGAAAAAAAGAAGAATATATGCTTAGATAAGTGATGTGTATGGTGGGGAGAAGGGTGGGGAGAGAATTCCCTCATAACTAGAACTCAGGGCCATCCAATTATCTGAAAGCTGGAAGATTCATGACAGACCAAAGAAAATAGTTCTCCATCTTCCACACTGTGCCCCCATCAAATTTACTTTATGCAACATTCAGACACCAAGTCCTGCTTTATTTTACTCTCCCTGTGCCCCTGACATGGTTCCACCTGTTGAGTGGTGGGGCCAGTCCTGAACAGTGTACATGAAGGTAAGTAGAAAGTGGGGTAGGAGTGAAGCCAATGTGGATGTCATGCATAAATTGGGAGGCGGGGCCGTTTTTCAGGTCAGAACGCAACACCCGATGTGCTGAAGACTAGTGAAACACTGATCGTACAACTCAGAACTCCAGAAGTTAATATTTTCTGCAGTTTATATTTAGCTGATAATATTCCTGTCACTTTATTTATACAGCCTAAGCTTGTTCTTTGGGCTGGAGCTCGTATGCCTCGGAATGCTTTGACTCATGAATTGTTTCTCCTGATAATGTTACATCATGTAACTACCTCTGTTTAAGTGGTTAGTATTAGCTTCTCTGTGCTGCCTGCCTTTAAAGTCGTATGACTCTGCCATGTGTCTCTGCATATCTGATTTCTTACTGACACGCACACAGATTGAGAGAAAGACAGACAGAGCCTTCAGCTAGAAATTTTCTAATTGGGAACAATAGTAAGAGTGCTGGCAACAGACTGAGCAACAGTCCTTGCTCTGCTTTTACTTGCTTCTTTGGCAGCCATTGTAACAAAACAGAAAGTATACATAAAAACTGTATAGACCATTAGTATTAAAAGGAGGGAGTGACAGTTAACCACTACTATGAGTTCTAGGTAACATAAATAATCACCTGCCCTTGTTGAAGTTCTACCAGAAAAACCCAAAATCCTAAAAATCCTTGGATTGTTATATTTTGAGGCAATAGCTGAAAATAACTGCATTGTTTTATCCCTGGCATGTATACCACCCTAGGCTCCTTTGGGAGGAAATGTGGGAAATAAATTTAATAAATAAATAAAACAGCTCTCAAGGAAACTCAACAGAACTGTTTTTGAAGAGGAGTAAACAAACAAAAAAATATTAAATTATGTGGGGTTGTGAAAGATATTTGAAATCCATATTTCTTCCAAATTCATCAGCTGAAGGTACCTTTATGTGCTTTGTCTTATCTACGTGGCTTTCAGGAGTGGAGTAAAGCTGAAGGGACAGACTGCATCACATTAAGACACAGTCAATGATATATATATATATATATATATATATATATATATATATATATATATGCAGGTTTTGGTGTCTTCGGGTGTCTTCCCGTGTAAGAGTCGGGGTGTCTGTGCGACGTTTCGACGAGGTCTCACTCGTCATCTTCAGGCTGGTGCTTTCGGCTTCTTGTTACTGGAATAGAGCAGAATCTGGTGTTTGAGTTCCTATAAATACTGTTGAGGGGTGTGGTGTATAGCCTCCAACGTTCTGGGCAGAGAGGAAGTTCCTAGATTAGTGTGCCTCTTCTTCTTTTGTTCCTTAATTACTTGAGGGATATCTTGAGTGATTTCCCTCAAGTAATTAAGGATATCCCTCAAGTAATTAAGTAATTAAGGATATCCCTCAAGATATCCCTCAAGTAATTAAGGAACAAAAGAAGAAGAGGCACACTAATCTAGGAACTTCCTCTCTGCCCAGAACGTTGGAGGCTATACACCACACCCCTCAACAGTATTTATAGGAACTCAAACACCAGATTCTGCTCTATTCCAGTAACAAGAAGCCGAAAGCACCAGCCTGAAGATGACGAGTGAGACCTCGTCGAAACGTCGCACAGACACCCCGACTCTTACACGGGAAGACACCCGAAGACACCAAAACCTGCATTCCTGTACCCGTGAAAATCTACGAAAGCATATATATATATATATATATATATATATATATATATATATATATATGCAGGTTTTGGTGTCTTCGGGTGTCTTCCCGTGTAAGAGTCGGGGTGTCTGTGCGACGTTTCGACGAGGTCTCACTCGTCATCTTCAGGCTGGTGCTTTCGGCTTCTTGTTACTGGAACAGAGCAGAGTCTGGTGTTTGAGTTCCTATAAATACTGTTGAGGGGTGTGGTGTATAGCCTCCAACGTTCTGGGCAGAAAGGAAGTTCCTAGATTAGTGTGCCTTTTCTTCTTTTGTTCCTTACAGACACCCCGACTCTTACACGGGAAGACACCCGAAGACACCAAAACCTGCATTCCTGTACCCGTGAAAATCTACGAAAGCAAATATATATATATATATATATATATATATATATATATATATATATAATGCAAAACACTTCTTTCTTCTCAGCAAAACACTTTTCTTGTCCACTATCTTAAAAACTGATTCCCAGCACTTCATTCTACATCTCAGCAATACCTTTTGTTCCAGATCAGCAAATAAAGTGTCAATTTCAAGCGTATCTGTAATCACTTTCTAGTAAAACACCAAATTAGTACCTTGGTCCAAAATGAAACAATGGGAGCTACAGTGCAGTTGCAGATTGTTAGTTTACTTTAAAGCCTACTATGCAAGCATGGTATTTCTGATTCAACAGAGGTTACACAAGCAACAAAGCAGTTAAATATAGGTGCCAAACCACACTGCCAGGAGCTCTTAGTACTGTGAGGCAGTGTTACCTGACACCTTGCTGAACGTAAAATTACTTGTTTCTGCAACTGAGGACAATCAAATTGTCACCTTCCATTGTAATAATGCACAACTGGTGATCAGCTAAGTGCAAACATAATTACCACAAAGCTACTAAGAGAAAATGTAAATCTTTCTCAAGAATAAACACATCCGTCCAGCTATCCAAAGATGTCTTCATTTTAATGTCCAATAGCATGTGGAAATTCAGAAGCTAGCAAATGGGGAGAGGGCATCGTAAGAATACTTTTGTTGTTGCTATATTTGGACACTAAGCCTTGTGGATAGCCTCCTACGGCTCAGGGGTAACATATAGCATGGGCATCACAAAAGACACATTTAATGATAATTATTATAATTTTCTCTACCAGCTATGTATGCTTACAAACTGTGATACAAAGCCAGGCCTGCCTGTTCCCATACCCCTCAACTGTCCCGATTTTTCATGCAAAGCACAGTGATCATTTTGGGTGCCATGATCTCACCCCAAAAACTTTTCTGGATTTACAATTTCATGTTGGTCACATCACTCGTGCAGGAGTGCAGCCCCAGAAGAGAGTGTCCTGGTTTTTCACACCCTCAATGTGTTGGAAGATATGCTGTTCCCAAGCTCAGTAGACCAGAGGCAAAACCAGCACACACTAGAGCAGAGCTTTCCAAACTTTTCATGTTGGTGAAAACTTTTTAGACATGCATCATTTTGCAACATAGTAATTCAGCTTTACCAGCAAACGGGAGGTTGAACAGCCCTGGGAGGAGCACGGTGAGCATTCGCGCAACACACAGTTTGAAAAGTTCTGCACTACAGTGACAGTGCCTTCTATTTGAGACCTTATTTCTAGCATTCAGCACTATCAAACTCCAAACCAAAACAACTTGCTGATTTGGTGGCCAAGCTCTGCAACAACTCCTGTCATTCCTGTATAAGCATTCTGTTTGCTTTCCTAGCGTGCTCTCTCTCTCTCTCTCTCTCTCTCTCTCTCTGTGTGTGTGTGTGCGTGTGCATGTACACACAGAGAGACACTCACTCACAACTGTACTCCTCTAGTGAAGCAGCCCTGACATATTAATGCCAACTGCTTGTAGCCCATACTGTGCGACTAACGAAGGTGCTGTACAATATTGCAAACAAGTCAAACATTAACTTTGACCAAGTAATTTCACCCAGGTCATTGATGCCTAGTTTTGTTTTTGTTTGCTTAATTACTAGAAAGCACATATGGATGTTTACTTCTCCAGATTAATATGTTGAGAAACTGCACACATATGCAGGTTTTCAAAATACACAATACAGTGGTATCTTGAAATAAAGGAAAACTCAGTACACTAAATATCTATGAGTCAACTTCAAATCACAGTAGGCTAGGCAGGCAAAATTAACAGTGCCCGCCTTCACGTTGGAATTTGTGACTTGGGCTAAAACAGCCTTCAGTGAGTAATAAAAATAGCTCTGTGCCTCACATTTACTGAACCACACAACATGATATCTTACAGACATCCAGGACCATTCTTCCCTAGAGAGACTGAAGACTTTTACAGACCCTGCACCAGATTCACTAGTGAAATGTAATTACTGTTAAGAATAAAATATAAAACTTTCCTGAGTAGAAACTAACCTCCTGTATAAAACATGAAGTATATTAAACAGCATCTCTTTTAGTAGAAAAGACAACAAGGAACTTCCACACATAAAATGTGCACTGCTTAGTTGAAGAGGAAATTTGAGGGTTTCCTCACAATCTCACTTGCATTAATAAATGACATACTTCTCAGAACAACAAACAGATGGCATGTTTCTAACTGCCCTCAAGACATGCAAATAGAGGCAATAAGTAAATAGCACAAGTAGCATTAAAGCTGATATAAAAAATACCCCCCCCCCATTTACCACAGTTATAAACAACACACACAATCTGACAATTAATCTCCCACTAAACAGAACATTAGTACATGGAAATGATCAGCGGTGGCTGGTGCCCATTGGGACTTGTAAGGCAGAAGGCAAGGAGGCAGTAGATGAGGTCCTGCCCAATGCTGGGCAGAGTGAACTAGTTCTAGTTTTTTCTCCATCCTCCTCCCTGATCAGTTGTACAGGGGCAACACTACTTGGTTGTAAGAAGGCAGACAGGTGAGGGATGGATGGGAACAGATGGAGGTTGGTGGGGTAATGCCCTATTTGCCCAAATGGACCAGCTTCTACCAGAAATTGCTGCTGTGGCCTAGCAATACTTAGGAAATTTGATTTTGCAAATTCTGATTACTATGTGAATCCAAACTTAATAATCTACTAGCTTTTGGAACTCCTGAATATTCAGCTGCAGTTTGGGGTTCAAAATTTTATCAAAATATGTTCATGAATGCACATTCTGGGAGAACATACACTTAGAAATGCATATAGAGAGAAAATAGGTATATAAAATATATATTTAATTGTGTGTTTATATGCAAGTTTTCCTGCAGATTCTTTAAAAAAAACACAAACAACCCAACAACCTCTGATTCATGAGGAACTGTGATTGGAGAGAAGTGAAAATGACACAGACTAGAAATAGAGTGAGCTGACAATTCCGACATTGCTCCAATACTGTCACCATATTTTAAATTTCTGAATAGTTACATATATCAATTGGTGCTAAGGCCAAATGGATGCTTTCACCTATGTGGTGAAGCATATAGCTACAGCCACTCTGTGACAGGACTTGCTTGGATGTGGCAAAGTATACAATCCTGAGAGAACTATGCTGGCTAGCAATTTGGCTACCAAGCCAAATTTAAGGTGCTAGTGATGAATGCTGCATCTGCACCATACATTGAAAGCAAATGGATTCCTATGAGGAATGAAATAATGCTGTGGGTGGGACCTTATAAAACCCCAAATAACTTGGCACCTAGAAATCTGAAGAACCATCTCCTCACATAGAAACCTACTCATGTACTAAGATCCAAAGGTGCAACCCGCCTGGTTGTCCTGCATTTAAGGGACATTCTTATCTTATGCAACCACCTGGGAGAGAGCTTACTTTGCAATGGTGCCCTGTCTACAGAACACCCTCCCTTCTGATGCTGACTCAGGTGAGCTTTTGACACCTGATAAAAACTCCCCCATCCCAAGAAGCTTTTATGGGGTTTTGACCATTACTGTTGCTATTTGATCATTTATGCATTTCACCTATTGTTCTTTATTTGTAACTCTGTTTTTGTTGGCTGCATTTGCTGGTTTTAAATTTGAATTTTTCACATTGTGATGGGGGAGGCAATAAAAATAGTGTGTATACATTATATATATATATATATATATATATATATATATATATATATATATATGCAGGTTTTGGTGTCTTCGGGTGTCTTCCCGTGTAAGAGTCGGGGTGTCTGGGCGACGTTTCGACGAGGTCTCACTCGTCATCTTCAGGCTGGTGCTTTCGGCTTCTTGTTGCTGGAACAGAGCAGAATCTGGTGTTTGAGTTCCTATAAATACTGTTGAGGGGTGTGGTGTATAGCCTCCAACGTTCTGGGCAGAGAGGAAGTTCCTAGATTAGTGTGCCTTTTCTTCTTTTGTTCCTTAATTACTTGAGGGATATCTTGAGTGATTTCATGAGTGATATTCTGAAAACCACTGGGTGGGTCATTAAGTGTAGATTAGTTGCTAAAGCTTTCGTGTCTTGACCTCTTGAGCTTGTGAAGAGTTTTTCTGAGAAGATGGCTGTGCTGCATTTAGTTGTGCTCTGGCTTGGCTTCGTGTATAGGGGCGAGCTGTGATTTTGTGCCTTGTGCCAGCCAGATCTGTGTAGGGATTGCAGGGGGGTGCAGCATCCGGAGGTGCCACTATAGTTTGGCTACTGGATGGAGTCTGTAATATGTCTGTGGAGAGGGTCTGGGTTTGGGTCTGGTGTGGTTGATTGGTGACGGCGTTCTGTGTGCCTCTGGTTCTGGTGTCGGTTTTTGTGGGGAGGGCTAATTTCCAGATGTCTGGCAGGCGGGACGTGTCGTCACGCTTGTTCATGTTGTGAGGGTGTTTCTCTATCTCGATGGCTTCCATGATTATTCTCTTGTGGTGATGTTCCATGTTAAAGAGCAATTTGGAATCTGCAAAATTAATTTCGTGTCCTGTTTCTTTCATGTGTTGGAAAAGAGAGGAAGTTTTTTCTTCTTTTTTGACGGCATTTTTGTGTTCTGCGATACGTGCATTTATTCGTCTGTTTGTTTGTCCAATGCATTTATTCGTCTGTTTGTTTGTCCAATGTACGAAGACAACAACCAACTCCCCTTTCTTGACGTCCTAATCTACAAAAAACCTGATGGCTCCCTAGGACACACTATCTACCGGAAAAAAACACACACCAACCGCTACTTACATGCACAATCACACCACCACCCTGCACAAATAAACTCCGTAGCCAAGACTCTCATCTCCAGAACCAAACGCCTGGCTGACAAAGACCACTTGACAACTGAGTTACAGAATCTCTCAAATGTGTTAATCGCCAATGGATACCAGAAAAACAAGGTTACGAAGCTAATCCAAAAAGAAACACCCCCCAAAAACCAAGACACAGAAGAAAACAATGGCATGGCCCTCCTTCCTTATATCAAGGGCACTACAGACAAAATTAGCAAAATCCTCCATAAACACAATATCAAAACAGCCTTCTGCACCAACCAAAAAATAGCCAATATCCTCAGAAACCCAAAAGACAAAATCCAGCTGGAAAACCAAGGGGTCTATGAAATACCCTGCAAAGTCTGCCCAGCCACGTACATTGGACAAACAAACAGACGAATAAATGCACGTATCGCAGAACACAAAAATGCCGTCAAAAAAGAAGAAAAAACTTCCTCTCTTTTCCAACACATGAAAGAAACAGGACACGAAATTAATTTTGCAGATTCCAAATTGCTCTTTAACATGGAACATCACCACAAGAGAATAATCATGGAAGCCATCGAGATAGAGAAACACCCTCACAACATGAACAAGCGTGACGACACGTCCCGCCTGCCAGACATCTGGAAATTAGCCCTCCCCACAAAAACCGACACCAGAACCAGAGGCACACAGAACGCCGTCACCAATCAACCACACCAGACCCAAACCCAGACCCTCTCCACAGACATATTACAGACTCCATCCAGTAGCCAAACTATAGTGGCACCTCCGGATGCTGCACCCCCCTGCAATCCCTACACAGATCTGGCTGGCACAAGGCACAAAATCACAGCTCGCCCCTATACACGAAGCCAAGCCAGAGCACAACTAAATGCAGCACAGCCATCTTCTCAGAAAAACTCTTCACAAGCTCAAGAGGTCAAGACACGAAAGCTTTAGCAACTAATCTACACTTAATGACCCACCCAGTGGTTTTCAGAATATCACTCATGAAATCACTCAAGATATCCCTCAAGTAATTAAGGAACAAAAGAAGAAAAGGCACACTAATCTAGGAACTTCCTCTCTGCCCAGAACGTTGGAGGCTATACACCACACCCCTCAACAGTATTTATAGGAACTCAAACACCAGATTCTGCTCTGTTCCAGCAACAAGAAGCCGAAAGCACCAGCCTGAAGATGACGAGTGAGACCTCGTCGAAACGTCGCCCAGACACCCCGACTCTTACACGGGAAGACACCCGAAGACACCAAAACCTGCATTCATGTACCCGTGAAAATCTACGAAAGCACACATATATATATATATATATAGAGAGAGAGAGAGAGAGAGAGAGAGAGAGAGAGAGAATTAAAATAAATAATAACTGCAGCCTCTTGGTCTCTGGACTGACTCAGTCTACAAAACGGGCAATGAAATGTTCCCAAGCAGGAAGAAGAGAGAGCTGCCTCTCTTACTGAACAGGGAGTGCAGCTAAGTGGGTGTGAGCTCCTGTCTGGGAGCCCACATGTTTGCATGGTCCCAGTAAGCCATAATTTTGCTTACCACGTTGTGCAAACTAGACAAGTGTATAGGACTGAACAAGCTAGAAACATAAGAATCATTTCAAAATGGCACACTGCCAGGAAGAACTGCCTTGTCCATATCATACTCCTGAAGGAGAGATGTGTGAAAATCTGTCCGACTGTCTACTTCTATTTTAGTGCACATTCATGCAACAAACATTGTGTATAAAAACTCGTTCATTACATTAAAAGCAAGATATTTCACAAGAGCACAGAGAATGTAGCTTTAAAATAATTTTCACCAGTAACACTTTTGAAGACAGGACTGTTCAAAATACAAGCTTAACACTTGTTAATCCAACTTTCTGTTAATTCAAATTAACAAGCTCTGGATGTTAGTACTTTAAAGTTGGTTCTTCCTTATACAACAGAAGACAACTGAAATGTTTCCTCATTGTGCCTGATGTGGTATAAAAGAGCTGAAAATAAAATTGTTCTTTATTGTGGTTTTCATCTCTGACCTGATTTTTCCTATGTCTTTAGGATTCAACATATGATCTGTATTTGAAAGGAAAGAACTGTAGTTTCCCCAGTGTTGTCAATTTTTCACTTAGGACTCTCTGTTGTAATAGTTTTTCCATTTGTGTTTACCACAAATAATTTATTATAGGAAAGTAAACAACATATAATATTCATTGTATATTGATTACTTTGGCAGTCAAATTCTTATGGTTTATGAACCATCTATCCATTTGCAAGAGATGTCTGCAGTGAAAAAGCATTGGGCTTTACTGCCTCCTTTTGAAATTTTGCTACCCAAATCATCATGACCACATGACTCGGTGCAATAATTAATGGGGCAACCATGGGCTGTATCCAGTTGGTATCTGTCAGCTGACAGAAGGCTCTTCAGAACCTTCCATTTGCAGAACAGGAATTGATGTGATATTCATCAGCTCCCTCTCTCTGAAGTCCTCCCACATCTGCTTCAGAAGGGCTAGTGGAGCCTTCAGAATAATGTGGGAGAATTCTGTGGGGAGGAGAGGGGAAATCACTGTAGGTCATCTCAGTCCCTGTTCTCCTCACAGAAGGCCCTGCTGGATCAAAAGTTCCTTCCATCAGTAGAGAGACACCAAAGTCAATATGAAAAGCATTCCCTGACGTCAGAAAGTTTGAAAACCACTGACTTGAGGCAGCATAAGAGAAAGATTCTACTGAATGATAACTGCAGATACTATGAAACTTTGCTGATTTACAGAACCAAGTAACTTAAAATCTGTGGGTTGCATCCAATGTTGCATGAGTGAAAGCCGAGATCACACAATGGATTTCCCCCTCCCACCTGTTTCCCCCAGTACCCCTCAAAAAGCCTCTCCATAGGATCAAGGGCCATTCTGAACACGTGGAGTGTGTTACAAGAGGGAGGGGAAATCACTCCAAATCAGATGGAGGACTCTTTTCACTACTGCAGCCCACTAAAACATATCCTAAAATGTTTGGTAGGTTCCCCAGTCCTTTTGATAAGTTTTTTATGGGGGGAGGGGCATGGGGGGGAGGGAAAGATCCATTGTGTGAACTGCTACCTTCCCTTCATACAACATTGCATACAAATCCTGAAACCCTAGAAACAGTGTTGGGCCAGAGTAGGCAGAATTAAACGTAGGTTAGTTATATTACATAGTTATGAACTCAAGTAGTCAGAGCAATAGGCACATTCTCACTTGGGACATCCATATGGCAAAATTTCCTCCCCTCTGAGCATGCCAAATCTAATCAACTGGTAAATTTGAAGTGGTCACATGCCTCCTATTTTTAGAATTAGAAAGCAGGCTCTATGGCTCCCACATCATCCTGCTGTACTTGATTTAGCACACTATTAAGCACCTACTTAATTTTTCTAAAATGACAACTCCTCCATTCAGAGGGATGGAGAGAGACAGAGAGACAGAGAAAGAGGTCTACAACTTGTTGTGGAAGGCAAGTCAGGCACTGTAATTCTTCTTGTCTTAAAAAACACTTTTTTATTCTGATTGCCCTATTTTTTTATTTTGTAATATTTGTTGTTCTTTTTTTTACTCTTTGGAAACTACCCTATATATTCTGATCAACCACTGAAGGACAAAATATAAATTTTATAAATGAATAAATGGCTCAAAAAGCACTCTTTGTAAAAGGCAAAAGATTTATATGATCTGAGGTGAAACCAGAATACTGATATTTGGAGTGTCTATAGAATCCATCAGAGACATAAATAAAATAATAAATATCAGGGGAAATTTATGACAGTGCCCTGTGAATGTCCAGAGAAGTATTCCTGGTGGGTGCTCTGGTGGGTGCTCTCCAGTTACCCAGCCTGAGCTTGGGACATTTTCCAAAAGCTATATCAAACATATTTAGCAATCAGTGATGAGAGCTGGGTTATTTTAGTTAACCATTTGGCAGAGCAATCCTGTCGTATAGGCAAAGCAACTACCAGATTCACTGAACGGATGTTTCACTATGGTCAAAGCAGGAAATGGGGATGGGGGGAGACAGTTTTATCCCTCACACTGACTGCAATGAAAGGCAATTGACTATGCCAGCCCTGGGCTACTCTCAATTCCATGGACATGTTGGGAATTGAGGGGGCTTTGCAACTGGCAGAGCCACACCTGCTCCCACAAACCTGGTTTTCTCAGGGAAAACACAGCTGATACTTCCTACCTAGACACCAGTCTACTTCTTGCAGTGTGTCACCTCCGGATGGATCTCCTGCTATCCCAGTGGAGTGGAACTTATTCTGCTTTCTAAGGCATTTCAGCTGGCTTTCTGGTAGGGCTTGAATTGCAGATTTATATATAATTGGCTTGATTAGAAATCAACGTGAACATAAGCCACCTGCACAACCCTCTAAAGTTTTACATTACATTTATATTATATTATGCCATATATTTTTCTCCCATATTAACCCTCCAATCTGTATGTATATTACAACTTCTGTATTCTACTGGTGGAATCCTATATTTCCCTATTGCTCCTTTCTAGATATTAAACTTGTACAATGGGGGCAGGGTAATCACCAAAGCTTCTGCTCATACTGGTAGGATCACCAAAAGTATTGACTTGTAGCAAGATTTGGGTAGAAGAGAGTGCGTCAGCAGGTAGGATTCTTATAGATTCAGCTTTTGCATTCAACATATGCATCATTATGCGTTTACCCCAACAAAGGGCCAAGTCTGACGTAGAAGTCAAATCAATATAAATTTTTATTCCTATTAATTTTTGTTATTTTCTGTACTGGTCTTAAAGTAATTTCCAGCCATGTAGGAATAAAATTTTTCAATGCAACTATTACTGGCCACTTATCTTCCTTGTTTTAGAGAAGGGAAACAATTGCAATCAGGATGAGCAATTGAGTTGAGCAGGCTTCTTAGGTTGGCGGTTTATTGGAGTTTCTTTGTGGGTTTTGATCTTTCCTCATTCATTGACAATATTTAAATCAACATCTCTTTAATGAATGAGCATATAAAAATAGCCAATTACCAATTTTTCGCCTGTGAAATAGCACCCCTAGTCTATTTCATATATGGCTTCAGCCCCTGTTCTAGCAACTGCTCCAGGGGGAAAAGACCACATTTGTAAAACTATAATTTACAAGTTAAGACACAGTATCAGTGTGATCTGAAGCACGTCTACTCAGAAATAAGTCTAATTTAGTTCAGTACGGCTGACTCCCAGTGTGCATAGGACTATAGCCTCTGTAACTGAACAATATATTTCCATTTTGATACTTTTCTTTAAGGAAGCAAACTTTATAAATTCCACATACCTCTTCCTTTTAATCATTATCAAATTGCTTCATTCCACTACAAGTTCAATCACACCAAAAACAGAAGGTGATGCTGACCAACATCAGTTAAACATAGCTGCTACCCTTAGCTCAAGTAAGGCTGCAATCCTAACCATATCTACTCAGAAGCAAGTCCAACTGAATTCAATGGGCTTACTCCCAGGTAGGTGAGGGCAGGAGTGCAGCATAGCATATGAAATATATGTTTACAAAACAAACCTATGAATGAAGGGTTGCTTATAAAAATAAATTGCACTGACTAAATACTTTTTTAAAATATCAAAAGTGATAATAGCATTTACACTGACAACTGAAAGGATTTTTTTTATTGATTACAATAAGCTCTCAAGATAGTATATAACAGGAAGCCTAACAGCAAAATATAAGATTTCAGTTTTGAAATAACTCTTTTAACTCCCTTTGGGGGAAAATGATCCTTTATATTTCATTTTGTTTAATCTGTTCAGTATGAAATTCCATGCTGCAGAACAGTCTTCTCTGAGTCTTTATGTAAATAATATTAAGAGCTTGCTGGTAAATATTCAAAATGTTCTAACTGAAAAATTTATGTTGCCATACTTACTATCAAGTAACAGAACACACTTCATTAAAAGGCAAAATATCACAAAAAGAAAATTGTGATGTTTTGCCTTTTAATGAAGCTCAAATAAGCTTAATTCCTTAATATTTCAAAAATAAATTACTTTCTTTTCACTTTTTGTTGCGATTCATTTAATACAATAGTTTCCCCAGTAAAATATTTGCAAGTGCTCTAAAGAGTTAAAAATTGAATGCTGTAGGGAGAGTTGCCATACCTCACAAAACTCTAAAATTAAAGGAAGGACTCTAAATACACTGTCTTCCCAAAACAAAATAGAACATAAAAAGAAAGGTTATTGTCACTTCTAAAATGTTTAAGTTGAGTTGACAGTCCTGAGTCGGTTTAAGCAACACTCAGAGAGTGATGGACAAAATAACAGCCACTAATAATAGACCCACACATATAACACTCACACAGGATGGTTGTTCTTCCACTTCTCTGTCTTGCTGTCTCCTACCACCTCAGCCAGCACTTCAGAACTTGATGGCATAACACCTCTGACAACACCTCAGACACCTTCCCAGATCACAAAGAACCACTGTCAAGTGTCAGGAAATCACTTTGAATTAACCTCATCCAACTCTCAGGGTACCCCAGCTATCCATAAGGAGCGTAGCAGCAGCAGCAGCAGCAGCAGCAGCAGCATCCAGTTCGTGGCACAAAGGACTGACAACTCTCTTCAGCGATTAAAGTTGATAAAGACATAAAAGCAAGTGGAAGACATAAAGGAATTGGGGGCATGTTGGGAGACACAGAGTACCCCACATGCCTTCTGCCACTGCTGCTACAGTTAAGCAAACTTTACAGCCAGTCAAGCCATCATCCAATAGAGCCTATTTGCTGAGCAACAGTGGAGCTTTGTGGTTTGCCTCACAGTTGACAGTAAGTTATGAGCCCTTTGTGAGCACAGGGGAAGGAAAACAGAGATCGGAATTTGGCAGGAAAATATAATACAGAATTCTCCTGTCTATGGAACCTGAATTTTTGTGAAAACAATCAAGCATTGTTGAAAGAAAGAAAAGCAACTTTGACAGATGAAATATAGAGGGGCCCCTTTTAGGAAAACAGTAAACAAAGCACCATTCAGGCCAGGTCCATTCTGTCATTTATAAAGATAGGTTCTTCTGTGTGGTGAGAGTTTACAGCAGAGTTCAGATTCAACAAATCAAGTGTAAAATCTCCCACAGTCCACATTAAAAAAGCCAGCAAGGGAAGGACAGGAATGCCAACGAGAAAATATCACAAGTTTTTCTGTTTGAGAGGATACAATAAGGAGATGGGTGAAAAGAAGCTCTAAGAATAAAGTCTAAAAGACAAGCCAAAAAGTTAAACAATTGTTAATTATAAAAGAGCTAATTTTGTCCGAGACAGGAAAGAGCAGAACACTGGGGGTCACTGAATAGAAATATGAAAGGAAGGAGCCCATTCTCAAGCACAGTTTTTCAACAATGTCTTTATTTCTCTAGGCTGGACCTCATGAGATCATCATTGGCATGAAAGGCTCCACACACACACACGGGCGGGGGGGCGGACTTGGTCTGGTACTACTATAGTTTGGACATCTGGAATGTCAGCACACAGTGCACTACTTTCTCCAAAGTATCTTTATTCCTCTTTCCAAAAATAGGCATCCTCGCCAGTTTTAGTCACTCAAACTGGAAAATGTACCGTTCAGAATGAAATGAAAAGCATTTTTGTTTCCTTATACTTCGGAACAAGTAATAAGATTTCTGTAGGGCCAAATTAAGGAAATGGTGTTTGACACATTGTAGCTATAGATTAACAGTGCCTACTCTTTCTACAGGGCTGGCAATTGTTTTGTGGTTATGACTGGTGCAAATTTCAGGAATCAGTGGGGAATCTAAAAAACATGCAGAAGGGAGGGAAATTCAACTGTCTCAGTAATTGCTAATGCTCTAAATAGTAGAAAGAGACCACAAACCAGTGAAAGCCCAGTTAGAGTCAAATGACACATTACTTGCACATCATTTGGAAAACATGAACAAAAACTCCTTGGTTTTGTTACATCCAGCTAAAGTAACAGTCTTCATTGTGTGCTAATCTGGAGCCAAACCAAGCCACTCCTAAGCAAATAATGCTTGGTAGATGCAAAAAGAGAGAGAAGATTACCAATTTCTTTATTTAGACAACCAAAACTATTTATTTCACTGGTGAAATCACATAATAACATCTGTGCTTTAAACAGCCCTTTAAAACAAAGCCCGCAAAATACAGAAGTGTGCCAATAGGTCAAGAATAATAAAAGCAAGCATGCATATGGATTCAATGCGGAAGATTTATTCAGCTTCAGTTAATGGTTTCTATAGAGATTGATGTCAATCTCTCTGGCCTTTCTTGTGTCAACAGTCAGTTACAACAGAGAAGATCATGGCTTTTGCCTTTGATTAGAAGAATCATCTTTCTGCAGTTTACTGAAGGTCACAGCATTTGCAACAAGTTCTCTCTTATTACAAGATCCCGTGTGTAATGTATACACTTGTGAAGCATACTGAAAAGAATTTATTTTATAAACATGGGTCAAAAAGGTTATTGAAGCTACAGTGAATTCCACCTTTTCCTTACTAACTTAGCTCTGTCTCTTGCACATTGCTCTGAAAATCTACGGAAACCTTCAAATGAGACTAATTAAGCTGTCAAAAGGTAACCGTGACACAGTACCACAGTTTGTTAATACTACTGCCAACTTTCGGTATGACATGACAAGACAGTGAATCATGCCCTTGTCTGCCATTAAAGTGTATTAATAAAGACAGTTCTCAGTATTTTGGGCATGGAATATCACACACAGGCAGGTTCTTCTTCCCCCCACCCAAGAGGTTATTTACATTGCATATGGGCTTGTGAGGAAGCAAAGGAAAAGACAGAACGATACTGTATAGAACAATTGTTGCTATCTAACACACTCACACACAAATAATGCTGGTCACAGAGACTTTCTATAAATATATGACAGATAAGTTTACAGAAAATCTCTGAAGACAACAGTCATAACAAAATACACATTGCTGCCGCTGTGACATCAGACTCCATTATTATCAACCTGGCACCTTGACACAAGAGAATCAGCAGCAGCAGAAGCTTGTAATGTAAACACTACAATTTGGCCACGCCTAATCTTGAGACTAATGTGATAGTACATGATACAGGAGCTGGTGAATGGTATTATGACCACAGGAGTACCATAATGTCTGAACAGGGAGAAATCAATCCTCATGCATTTCTTTTGATACATATTCTTGCATATACTTTTTAACAGATGAAACATATTGTAAGGAAATTTTAAAATTAAGTTCATCATTATGTCCCATTCTCCTATTTAGTCCTCCCTAGCAATCAGCCCCACTCTCGACATGTCTGCACCAACTATGGTTCAAGATTTAGTGATGCCACATCAGGATTGTGAGAAGTTAGCATTAATTGGACCACTTTTCATATTACCTAAGGCCAGTGTCCTTTGGGGATCTAGGGCAGGGTGCCCCATTGTATGGCAGGAGTCACTATACGTGCAGAGCCCTCCTAACATTCAGTGAACACATATGAGCACAGTCCCTGATCATAGCAGGAGTGGGTCCAAGCTCCACAGTTCTACAACCCTGCTCACACATATCTTCAACTTGTGTGGTGTTATTTGAACACCTCCCCAGACCAATCAAATCAAACAAATCAAATCATAACCTTACCACGATAGGCTCACCACTGGATTTTGTCCCTGTAAAAAGCAACAGTGGCATGCTGGATGGTTGCTACTTTGCCTCATTGGTGATGGGAAATGAAAGGAATTTGGGGAGGGGTCAAAACAGAAGGAGGCGGAATAATTTTTTTCTAAGGAACACTAAAAGGTTTAATAAATATTGTAGAAAGTGTGCAGGTGCCCCCTGGATGGTTATACAGTGGTACCTCAGGTTACAAACGCTTCGGGTTACAAACTCTGCTAACCCGGAAGTAGTACCTCGAGTTACGAACTTTGCCCCAGGATGAGAACGGAAATCGTGCGCCAGCGGCACAGCGGCAGCAGGAGGCCCCATTAGCAAAAGCGCATCTCAGGTTAAGAATGGTTTGGGGTTAAGAATGGACCTCCAGAACGAATTAAGTTCATAACCCGAGTTACCACTGTAAGAACATCAGACCAACAAAAATTCTACAACAGAATTCTAGTATACCAATAAATCAAAGAGTGGGAGACTAGGGAAAAAAGAGATAGTATACAAGCAGTTGAATTCTCTATACAGATACTGCCAGAACTACAAATTCTCAATGCCTTATGCAAAGACAAAGTTGGGAGTTAAGCAATGCAAAGCATCATATGAGATATTCTCCACATTGCACCCCCATATACGGCTATCCAGATGTCAACTGTAAAACACATCCAAGTCTTACAGGAGAAATTTCAGCTAGGTGATTCATGCTTATCACACCACTGAAAATGAACACCATCTGAAAAGTGTGCTCGATATCCTTCTGGGCTCTTTTTCTGCTTCCATCCACATGAATTCATCCTTCCATCATAAAGCACCCTCAAGTATAACAATGAATGGAATTCTCAGATTATTATTTTAGAGACTAAATGGATTCTCACTGTTTTTAATGGACTTACACAAAGAGGCTTTGTTGGGTATTTTGCAATTTATATAAACAGGCTTGGAAAGAGTCAGTGTTTGTTTTTTTGTAATTAGCTGCAGACATGTGTCAATTTATTTCTAGCAGCTTTTAAGTCCTAGCAGCAATATTTCTTTTAAAATATCTGGCTTATGTTTTATCTTCAAAATGAAGTGGCTTTGAGTGTGGAAATGTAAAACTAAACTTTCCCTAATACTTTTCCTCTCCGTGTTTCTAGTTTTCCACTCCTTGTTTCCATTACTTAGCAAGGTGAACCATTTTTAAAAGGACCAGCATGGGATTGTTGCAGGGATAGCTTGATACCACATGTACTTTTCCCTAGCAAGACAACTACTGAGTGAGTTATAGTTATAAACAATTGATACAGATCTTTATAGAGAGAAGGCTCCTTTCTATTCACCACATGCTCCTCTTGCTAACTTATGAGCATACAAAAATGTATTACATTTAAATTAGGGGTGGCTTGCATCACTTTTGCATGGATTCATTCATAAATCTGTTTTGCCCCATTTCTATATAAATCTGAAAGCTTTGCGTGTAATTTTAAAAACCATATTTGAACCTTCATGTTATTTCTGCACATATTTTTCAAAAAATATATGCATATGAAGGCACAAACGTGAATTATTGTATATATTAAATATACATTTTGGTACGTGTCTTATTTGAAAGCTGCATCACAAAATTCAGGGTAGTGTGGGAACCAAAGGATAACTGCATTCTGATCCACGTATTAGTTCAAATGAGGTCGATTTGCTTGAAAATGCAGACCAAACAAAGTTCCTGAGTATCTCTAATTTTTGCCATGCATTACAGTAATAGAAAAAAACCTATAAAAGCACCACAAATTTAAAAGAGTACAAAGAATATAGATACTTGAAACAAATGCATCATATTCTGTGACAACTAGCAAAAGAACCACACGTGTTTGGTGTCTTGCTACTTATTCTTCTGATGAGGCATGGGATTTCAGATCATAACATGGCAAGTCCAACTCATCTGGACATAAGCACTTATTGAAACGGGGGAAAGAAATTCAAAACTTTTACCAGCATATAAAATAATAGTGAGCAAAACACCAACTTCCTCCAAATGTACCATTCCCATCATGAAATCTGCTCAGTGTCACTATACACCCACAAACACCAGTCTCTGTCTCTTATAATACATTTTCTAATCTTGTTCTCTGTGCCTCTGCGTTCTCAAACTGCTTTTACTATATGTGTCTTGGTGAAAATGTGTAGCTGTTTGCCTCGCTTTTATTTCTCTGCACATACAATATGGCAGGGAAGCATTGAATCACTAGATCATACTTTATTTTTATGATATATTATGCCTTTTGATGTCACGTTGACATCTAATTGATGTCATTTTTGCTTTTTTCGTCTTTGTTTTGTTTCAGAGTTCCAATAAAAAGAGGGTGTTTTTTTAAAATAAAAAAAGCCTTTCGTGCTGATGAGTTAGAGTACTGACAGACATGAGCATCTCTTTTATGATGTATTGCCAAATAATTGACTGTATTTCTAGCTTCGGTTGAATGTATAGAAAGCCTCCAGTTTCTAGGCAGTTCTTTATGTTTGCTGCATGGTGTAAGACTTCTGTAATTCAAGCATGCAACCTCAGCAGTACAATTTTATTTATCTAGAGATTAAAGATACAGAACATATTTCTTTAAAAAGGGCTTGACCCCCCCCCCAATTGACTGTCAAACACCAACTAGCCTTAAAGTGATGTAAAGGCACTGAACTCAACAAAACTGAAGACCAACCCCCTGCTATTTCAATAGAGCCATATCTTAATGCTTAGCTGTGATAAGGAATATCACAGCACAGAAGCATGCATCTAATCCCTAAATCAACAGAAAATTTCTAATAGATTTAGATGCACCAGAATAGCATCTTTAAAATATACTCCCATATAAGGCCAAGGTGTGGGGGTTTTCTTAGATTTTGTAGGTATGTGAGTAAGTGGCACTCCACATGTCCCTAAAAAAGGAAATGGGGAAATTGGTTACTACCACATCCAAATACTCCCTAATTCAGTTTAATGCATCAGAATATGGGAGACATATTTTGCACATTACTCTTGTCCCATGTATACATTAATTATTATTATTATTATTATTATTATTATTATTATTATTATTATTATACCTGTATTCAATATATTACTGTTGTTCAAGTAAGGCGCCTATGTAGGGTTGCCACCCATCCCTAGAAAAAACATGCTCATCCTTTTTTGGGAAGAAAAATGTCCCCTGTCCTGTTTGGATTTCAAATGGGACGCCTTTTTAAAAATATATTCTCCTCCTCCTTCTCCATATTATTCTCCTCCTCCTTCACCACCAGCACCACCACAAATATAGGATGGGAGACACTAGGCTTACTGGCAGTACATGTGAAAATGATCTAGGGGTGTTAGCGGACCACAGGCTTCAACAGTGTGAAGTCAACAGTGTGAAGCAGCAGCAAAAAAAGCTAATGCTACTCTAGGCTGCATCAACAGATATATAGTGTCCAGATCAAGGGAAGTAATAGTATCACTCTATTCTGCCTTGGTCAGTCCACACTTGGAATACAGTGTCCTGTTCTGGGCACCACAATTTAAGAAGGATGTTGACAACCAAGATGATCGAGGGTCTGGAAACTAAGCATTATGAGGAGTGCTTGAAGGAGCTGGGTATGTTTAGCCTGGAAAAGAGGAGACCGAGAGGAGATATGATAGCTATCTTCAAATATCTTAAGGGCTGTCACATGGAGGAGGGAGCATGCTTGTTTTCTCCTGCTCTGGAGGGTAGGACCTGAACCAATGGCTTCAAGTTGCAAGAAATGAGATTCCAACTAAACATTCGGAAAAACTTCCTGACAGCAAGAGCTATTCAGCAGTGGAACAGACTCCTATGAGAGGTGGTGGACTCTCCTTCCTTGGAGGTCTTTAAACAGAGGTTGGATGGCCATCTGTCATGGATGCTTTAGCTGAGATCCCTGCATTGCAGGGGTTGGACTAGATAACCCTTGGGGTCCCTTCCCACTCTAAGATTGTATGATTTTATGAAAAACACCCCAGCCCTTGCTACATGTCACTTCTCCATCTCAGTCACCTCTCGGCATTGGTCATCAGCTCTCAATACTATCTGTCCATCTGCTGATAACATTCCCTTTTACATCACAGCTTTTATAACTGACAGTGTTCTGCAGCTCCTATATATAATGAAGAATCACTTCCTCTTTATAAAAAATATCATTTTAAAAGTGAACTCGAAAAGTGCTGCTCTTTTGCCTCTCTCCCATGGCTCCCATTCTTACTGTATCATTTTCTCTTTTGCACTTAAGCCCACAAATTAAATCCAAAGCAAACAGCAAAGGCAAATATCTTTAGAAGACCAGACAAATATTTAAAAAGCACAAAAAGAGACTTTACTTCTATCGCTAGATCTTCCTCCAACTTTTGTTTGTCAGGCAGGTTTCTCCCTTGTTTCTGCACTTCTTTTTAAGAGAATGCCACATTTGCAATGGTATGTTTTATAATCTACACAAAGTGCATGAAGCTATAAACAATAGCAACTGGATAACAAAGGTTGCAAATTTATATTGGGCATTTTATTACTTAGTGGTAGAGAAAGAGCTGACACTATAAAAGAGCCTGTTATCTGATAATCTAACGCAAACACACCTTCAAACAATGTAACAGCTAAACACTAGATACTTATGACCAAAAGCAAACAATATTATAATCAAGACATCAGAGGTAAATGGCCAAAGTGGAAGAGTCGAGTCCAAGGGCACATTTGGATGGTTAAGCAAGTGTCACAGGTGCCACCCGCTTCTGGCCACTTCAATCTTCCAACCCTTGCATCACCTTCCAGAAAGGAAGAGTAAAAGTGAACACATATTCCCACTTCAATTCTCCAAGGGAGTTGGATAAAAGTTGGCTCCAGTAGAATTAATTTGAGCATTAAAAGTACAAAGAATCAAAAGAGGGAGTGGAAAAGAGCATTCTTCTTATTCCTTCAGCCCCATGTATTTTTAATAGAGAAAAGGGTAACCACCCTTTCTACCTCATGATGAAGAGGGCAGTGAGGAAGGCTCAGAAGCTTCGTGGTCACTAGGAGAAGACCTCAGGGATGCCACTACACCCATGGGTGCCATGTTGGTGACCCCGCCTTTCATAGTACAGTGGTACCTTGGGTTACAAACACTTTGGGTTACAGACTCCGCTATCCCAAAAGTAGTACCTCGGGTTAAGAACTTTGCCCCAGGATGAGAACAGAAATCGCACGGCAGCAGCACAGCAGCCGCAGGAGGCCCCATTAGCTAAAGTGGTACCTCAAGTTAAGAACGGTTTCAGGTTAAGAACGGACCTCCGGAACAAATTAAGTTCATAACTAGAGGTATTACTGTACAGAAGATTGCATAATAAAAACATACACACACACGTATATATATATATACGTTCTGTAAAGTGCAAGTATGAGAAATGTGTGTTGAAAATATTTCCCGTGAAACACACACACCCATGATGGGAAGCCAGCTTTGGAGAAAATATGGCCAAGTGCTGGCCTCCATTGCTTCCATCACTGCATATATCAGCATAGAGAAAACTGTGCACATGGAGTGTGGGCACTCAGTATTGTTACATTCTTATTTAATTTGCTGTTGCCACAAACTTCTTTAAAGGGGAGTAAGTTTTACTGCCACAAACACTGAGAAATAATGCCTTTTGTTTGTCACCCTCGGTGATTTAATTAGCAAGGAAATGGTGGTCTGGTCTTCCCACATATTGCTGCCATTTTTCTATTAAGTTCTTATTTAATACATAAGACAGGGCTACTCATTTGTAGGCCCAGAACAAGAAGAGGCTGCATGTTGCACAACACGTTAACATACAACTGCATAGAAAAATGAAAGTAACTACAAGGACAAGCTAAAGGGTGGGGTCTTAGCTCCAAACCCATAATAAATGGAGACAATGTTTTATTCTGTCATTACTACAGATATCTGCACACATGTGATCCACAAAACTAACATTGGGTATATATTCCAAAAGGCAATATATTAGAACCAACCAAGATGCCTCAGAAGTGGGGTAAGCTTCTGGGTTCTCCAGAACTGTTCATCAGGAAAGATATAACAATTGTAATTTTTAGAGATTCCTTTTATTATGGACCAACACAGCTCCCTGTCCTTTTTATTGTGCATATATGTCCTACTGCACTACTGCAGTTCATTGCTGAGTGCAAACACAGGGCAAACTCTGGTCTGTTTCCAATAGTGTGTAAAAAGCCCCTTTCCTGGTTTGTTTTCAAAAAGGCACAAGTCATAAATACACATCTACATAGCTAAAACAGGTGAGCAGTTAAAGGTAGAGGATGAGAGCAAGCAAGGTCAAAGAAGCTTTTAAAGAAGGCTTCCTGCAGAAAATGTAATCCTTGTCCAAACGAGGAGAACAAAAGGAACACAAATGTTGGCAAAAGAAATGCAAGCGGGCAATAAGGGGTAGAAAAAATCCTGCAGCCTTCCCATAGACTTCTGGACTAGATAGGCCTTTGGTCTGATACAGAAAGCTCTTCTGATATTCTTATGAAAGAATGTAGTAATACATAGATACAAATATTGCCTTCATATAAATCATAGTAATTTGAAAATATTATTGTAAAGAACATGGTTATAAAGATGTTCAAATGGCATAGAAAGAGCCTGTTAAATCTCCAATTCATTAGTTTAAACATCCCCAGATCAATACCAAACAAATGATATGGCCAGCTGGTTATTTAACAATCAATACCTGCAGATATCTAAACATTTACTATGGAGCAGTTATCTCCCTGAAATCAGTATGATTACTCAAGAATAAGCAGTTCATGAACTGCAGCCACTATACAAATTTAATAGATGGCCTCAACAAAATGTCACATTAAAGAAACTTACAAAAAATGCCTCAAGAGCAACATGAAACTCAGCCAGTGGACATCCTTTGTTGCAGCTTCATGCTTGAGGCAAGCATGAGCTTTTATCAATATTCCCATGACTAGGATTTCTATAGCTGCTCTATAGTCTAGCAACTCTGATGGAGAGGGAGACACTGCTGTACAGATTTCAAAAGATTACAATGACTGTGCAGACCACTCTTACCTATGCTGTCATCAAGGCTATGGGGTAAATGGGTGGCAAAAGTGACAAAGTCTAACTCTACTGAATTACCATTTGGATGACTATACTCCTTCACAACTAAGACCTAAAGATTTATTTTAACAGTCTGCAGATTTACTACAATAATCTCGAATTGGGTGGAAGCACCCGCTAATACTTATTTAGTAGAGAAAACTGAACTTTTACCACTTTGGTGTAATGCTTTCCTCTCTATTTACTGATAAATAGTTTCAGTATTGAGGCTAGATGAAAGCAAATATCTCTATATTTTCTTGTTTAAAACTTCAGTCCATGAAAATGTAAAGTGTTCTATGCTGTAGCAAAACATTCCTCTTAACAAGAAGAAAATGTAGGAATATAATAGTTGCCTTATATACATGTGGCAAACAAAATATCTGAACTTGGAATTTACCCAATTATACCCTATACTCTGAACCGCTACTTTACACAGCTTACACAGAACTGCAGCACATGTGCATACTATTTTACGGATATATAAATTAATTTTCTGTAGCAGTTTGTAACGCGGGCCAGGATTTATTCATTTTAATTAGTTGCATGCTAAAATATGTTCTCTCTGTGTGTGTATGCACACGAGCACGCACACACACACACAAACACAATGTTGAGCACCTATATGTACAATTCCTACTAAACAGCAACATTCTTGCAGGCTTCACCCTTAATTCAAATGTCTGAGAAACAAGTGTGATGGTGGTGGGGGCAGGGTTTGTTTTTGGTTTTTTGAATCACTTTTACTATATATGTACCAAGCTGTGGGTTTCTAAATACAGAGAATTATTGTTCTGTGTTGGGTTGATTCATTCATTAGAACAATTACAAAAAGTCCTCTAAATGACAAGCAGTTAAAATATTATGGAGACCTATTAGGAATGGCCACGTGAAGAGCCCATTGCAAAATTAACCAAGTGACAGGTTTAGATGTATCATCACTTATTTTAAAGAACAGTTTATCGACACACTAGCATACTGGCTAGTGCTGTAAATGTTGCCAGAGGAGGGGTTTACAATATGCTTTGCCTTGAAAACCTGGTAAAAATAAACCTGATAGACAGCGTTAGTGCTGTCTCTCTCTAATCTCTAAAAGCAATTGTGCATAGAGCAGGTCATAAACTTGGGTGTACAATGTCCAATTTTTTTATCTCTTTAAAAATCAGAAGTACAAAAGAGGTAGAATAAGCTATAAAAGGTAAAGGTACCCCTGCCCGAACGGGCCAGTCTTGGCAGACTCTGGGGTTTGTGCGCCCATCTCACATCTATTGGCCGGGGGCCAGCGCTGTCCGGAGACACTTCCGGGTCACGTGGCCAGCGTGACAAAGCTGCATCTGGCGAGCCAGCGCAGCACACGGAACCCCGTTTACCTTCCCGCTGGTAAGCGGTACCTATTTGTCTACTTGCACCCGGGGGTGCTTTCGAACTGCTAGGTTGGCAGGCGCTGGGACCGAGCAGCGGGAGCGCACCCCGCCTTGGGGATTCGAACCGCCGACCTTTCGATCGGCAAGCCCTAGGCGCTGAGGCTTTAGCCCACAGCGCCACCTATTGGCCAATTCACCCACTGGCCAACTCAAACAAAAAATGTGTAGGGCAATTTTTTAAAATAAGAATAAAAATGCTAGTGTGAGTTGTAAGTCTCCCTTCAGATTTGTTTGCTGTCCCTCAGCAAACACACAATAAAAAGAACATTGCTGCAGCGTTTGCCCTTTGGTTATTCAAAACCAATGTGAATTATATTGCAGCTACTATGGCTGGGGTCCAAATGTTTGTTAGGCAACAGAACCACAGTTAGATGGTTGGAACTCAGAAACATCTTGAGCAGTGCTTTGATTCCAGGTCTGTATGTCATATTTACATGAAACAAGCAGACTCCATGGCTACCAATAATATAAAATTAAGGGTAACTAAGTAAGATTTATATAAGCACATACTGATAAGTGGCACATAACAGTATATATGTGGTGTGCCTTTTCTGTGCATTGGACAAGTTTACCAAGTATAGCAACCATGTCACTGCCACAATTAGGGCCATGCTGTCTGTCTGTCTGTCTGTCTGTCTCTCTCTCTCTCTCTGTGTGTGTGTGTGTGTACACTCACTGGTACAAAGTATTGTACTGGCACCTCTTTTTTTTGCTGCCCACGGGTGTCATTTTATGCACTTTTATCAATATATGACTACCAGCGCCTCATTAGGACTGGTTACAACTAATAGAACTTAATTTGAAGAAATTGTTCACCAATGATCAGTTTCAAACATATCATTAGGTCACAGTGCTTCTGAGCCGCTACAGAGTTATTTTCCTTCACCACAGACTATTCACTGTAAGACACGATATAACAATACGCCTAGGGTTAAAGGGAACTCCCATTCAGAAGAAAAGGTTCCTCTGCAAGCTTGAGGTCTAGCACCACCAGTGGCGTAGCGTGGGTTGTCAGCACCAGGGGCAAGGCAAGTAATTTGCGCCCCCTAACCCGTGGATTTGCACCCCCTAATCCTAACCCCCAGATGTTGTGCCCAGTGAGGCCGGCCCCCCCTGCACCCCCCACGCTACGCCACTGAGCACCACAACAAACCACTAAGTGTTCGTGTCAGTCTGACTTCTGTATTATTCTTTTGGGTCTATTAAAGATTTGGAATTAAGTATGTTTAGTTCAAGGCAGAAATTAAGTAGGTTTTTGACAAGGACACAGAGCCTCAAAAGCATTTATATTACAACAAAATGAATGCAGTTCTGTCAGTTGAAGAAAAACAGGGATTGCATTTGAAGGAATGAAAGAGAGCCACATTTTGAAAGAAATGTGGCACCCCTCTCTCTCTCTCTCTCTCTCTCTCTCTCTCTCTCTCTCTCTCTCTTTGTGTGTGTGTGTGTATACACACAAATACCTATTGAGTCCAACATCCTGTTTTCAAGGTGGCCAATGATACCTATGGGAAGCCCACAAGCAAGACATGAGTACAACACCCTCCTCACTTGTGATTCCTAGCAACTGGTATACAGAGACATACAGCTTCCAGACATGAAGGTAGTACCATAGTACCATAGAGGGACCTCTGTAGACACACCCATGTCTCCAAGCTCCTCTTCCCCCATGCCACCTAAAAATCTGGGTAAACAGATTCTGATGAAGTGCTAAGGAGCTATAGTATAGGGGAGAAAAATGAGAAGCCCTGAAAAACTGCTTGCACACATAAAAAGGAATCAGACATCATGCTCAAAAGGCTTATTATACATGTGCCTCCATCATCATCAATGATCTATTAACCAGTTTATTCCATATAGTATACTGCTATCAGACAGCATGCATGATGTTGCCAGCTGAGGAAAGCACTCTGACTAAAGTATTTACACCAAGTGACTAAATACCGGTAAGCCAAGCCAAGAGACAAACTAGGGGTAAAATGCATAGGGGTTACTAGCGAAACTGACCTACAGTGAGCTTATTTCCGATATGCAAATACAGCAACATGGCAGACCCTGAGTCCTTTACAGGGAATGTTACCAGGATGTGTTTCATTGCACTAACATTTCTGTTTGTGGGCAGTCCATGATAGCCAACAATGAAAATCCACCTCAAAAAGTAATAAAATAGAATCTATTTATGACAGAATCCTCCTTTAAACCAAATCTTTTTATACTGATTGAGTTTGATGAAAAAGGTAATGAAACAGCAAACACAAAACTAATTTTAATAAATAAAAAATATGCAGCAATACTTGACATTAGATGAGCCAATGTGCTGCTCTCCAGGTGTTACACTCCTACTGCTATCAACCACAGCCAGCATGGCCAGTAATTAGGGATGATGAGAGCTGCATTGTCTGATGGGCATCACTAGCTACCTCTGCTCTAAATATCCAACTCAGAAGTGTGAGTACAACCATGTTCAATCTTTAAAGCACTGATCTTAGAGAAATTCATGTTAATTCAATGGGAATATCACTCATTTGGTGCTTTGGGAAGTTGGTATCTAGCTTCCCATCTTCCAGTAATTATGTAGTTCCCAATTAAAACCCTAGAAACAAAACCAAACTGTTTTTCTCTTTCAGGCTATTTACACATCAGTACTTTACTCAGAAGTACTAATCAGACTCAACAGACAGTCGTCACAGGGTCATTAATAGTTACTTCATTCTCTGGCAACTGTAATATGATGATAGCCTTAAATAGAGTGCAAATGATAAGCCAAAAGGAGGAGGAGAAAACCAGCAATATAGCATAAAACCAGTTTGCAGAGCATAACAGAGCAACACTGAAAACAGATTCATCACAGTGACATGCCGTTTACTTACAGGCACTCTGAAATCTCAAGCCACAATTAGAATTATATTACACACAAACACACCACACACAATTTTGGCATGTGAAACCTGAGCCATGTTGTTTAGGATAAAAGCAAGAATGTTATGTAAGTTGAAAAGCAGAATGCAGTGTGTCTAAGAGGGAATAATTTGTTCTTCAAAGTGAGTGCGCTCATGAGGAAATTCTCCAAACTGAAGTAATGGTTATATCACAATAGCACTAATTTGCTTGGCACTGAGAGTTGGCCAGGGTTTCTACACAGATACATCTAATCCACTACACATGCCTGTCTTTTGCTTGTTACCATTTTCAGGACATATTTGAACAACACTTTCTTCATGCTATCATGAGATGAGCTCCACAGCCATTCCATGACAATTGACACCTCAGTTGTCTGACACACCTCAGCCAATGCCAAGATTATTCCAGGAGAATCACATGCATCATGCAATGATAGAGAAAGGCACGGGCAAATGTATTTAAGTTGCTAATAGACATTATATAAACAAGGTTCCCAAAGTTGCATGAAGAGCTGCTACTAGGGAAAGCAAAATATCTTCTGTGCACTTGCATACATCTTGACAGAGCCCGGAGGCTGTATACTGGCAGCTATGCAATTCCATATTTTTATGTGCTGACAGAAAACACTATAGGGCATGGGAAGAACTAAATTTTTGGCAGGTTATGTTTTACTTCTTTTGCCATAGATATTAAAAAAAGCCACGCTCCACTTTCTCCACTGATCCAGCTGGTCCCACCCAGTGCAGTCATCAGCCTTCATAGAATTACTTTGCAATATCATGTAGCTGCAAACTCATGTTTAAGACTGAACACATGCTTCAAATGGAAATGCAACCAACCCAGGTCCTTGGTGAGGAGTAAATGGTTGGGTCCAGATTTGTGGCCTTCTGCTTGTGCTGGAGGAATAGAACAGGGAGGTGTTTTTTATTATTGCTCCTTCCTCCTGAAGCCCCACTGTGTTCTTTGAAAAGTTGGTCAAGTGGGTTGGGGGGTCCTTTCAAACAGCATAGGAGGCAGAGGAATGGGAATTGGCAAAAATTGCCTCCAGCCTTCTTCCAGCAAAGAAACTCCATCAGATCCCAATTACATCTGCAAACACTTTTGGTATCTTCAATTCCTTCTATTTGTAATGTGAGAAATAGCCTTTTCGTTAGCCTCGACAAGACTGAGTGTATGTTCTTCCAAACTCCAGACATACTTAGTTAGAAGTACTTGCACAATATTGATTAGCAGACGTAGGCAACAATTTCCCTTTGTAGAGGTAGCTGACCACTGGCAGAATTGGTGAAGTGCAAAAATCACTTAAAATAAAAAAGTATAGAGAACTTTTTAAAATTTCTTCATTAATCCAAACTGTTTCAACAATCTAATAATATGCCAAAAAGCATTATATCTACTTATTCATATATCATCACCAAGTTGTTCCACAAAACGGTTTTAACAGCCACCAAAAATAAATACTCTGAACAACAGTCTCATTCTTTCTCTGCAGACACCTCCCAGAGAAAAGCAACACATTCATGCTGCACTTCAGCCATTACATACCACCCTTTCTGCATTACCCACAGATGGACTAGACAGGATTTCTTGTCACATGCCACAAGCATAGACATTCCAGAGGCTTATGTTCCACTGCGATCTTATTTTAGGATCCATAAGAGGCCTATGTCATAGTCATTTGCAGGCTACCCCAAATAAAAGCAACGTAGCTGCAGCATTTCATCAGCCTCTGTTATTGCTCATTTCCTTTGTAGAAATCCTCCCACTACTGCAGTTCTGTCTGAATTGGAGTAGAGTTGAACAAAATATATCCATTTTATCGGCCTCATTGTTGCATTTCATTCGTGAAATGTGTAGCTTCTCTTCCTCCAATTCCAGATGTACGAAATTTAAGCTCAGGAAAAGATAAGTAATGTTGTAACAAATGTGTAAAAAAGAAAGAGGGAGACTGTGAAGATTTATGTGGCATCACAGGCCAGTTCAGATGTAATGAGAATCCATGGTTTATCATTAAAAGAGCGTGCCACTGTGAGCCTCTAGAGAAACGAGACCTTTCCCCTGCCTCATACCCAGTAAACCTATTGTGGAGTTTTCCCCAACCCTCCAGAGCAGATTTGGGGTGTGGGGGTGGCAGAAGAGGGAGAATGTCACACTGTTCTGCGCACACAATTTAGTTGAATCCTACCATATATGTCTGTGTGTATATAATTTGTTGTTATTATTTTTAAATTATGTAAACATAAATACAAAATTCCCATAATAAAAATATTGCCAATTATATGTCACCTTTCTGAATGAGAATTCCTAATATGTGTCTGTACATTAAATTAAGAATACATCAACCATAACAACCTCCCTCCCTGGCTCCCCCAAAAGCTGAGGGACTATTTGTTATATTCCACAATCCATTTCCTGCTGCTATACTTGTGTAGGATATCTCACAATATTTACCTCAACAAGAAGATAATCGGAACTAGGAACTTTTGTTCTCAATACCCATAATTAATGAAGACCATATATTTTTAAAAAGAAAAATTATATATAGCTCAAACCACAGATCCATCACATCTAAAAGTAGGTGCCTATTTTTGTTTTAAAAAATTTTATGTTTCCAAAGGACAGGACTGTATGAACCAATCATTATAGTGAGAATGTTAGGAGTAATGTATCATCTCCTCATTTTAAAACAGTAATCTAATCTTTGACTAAAAGAAACAAATGCCACAAAACCAAATACATTTCCATGTGGCAAAAGAAGACAACATACATCAAGCTTGACTCCATTTAACATTTAAACGTTTTTCTTTAAGGTAATGTTCATACAATAGTTTATAGATTCATGCTGGAGTTTATTTCTAGAAAGAGCACGCTATTTATAACAGGAGTCTTCCAATTCTGGGTCACTATCCCAGTGGGCTACCTGGTAGGAACCCAGGCACTGTGTCTGTTCAAGATAAACATGTTAACTAGTCACTGAACACAGATGCCGGTTTATCAGTTTGGGTTTCTTTTTACACATTTCTAATAAGCATACTTCTTTATCAGAACTGTGGTTCATTTACACTAAAATGTTTATGGTTTTGTGTTAAGATGCGTTTTGGAATAATACGCCTGATTCTTTTCACTTTCCTTTCCCTAAGAGGAGAAGGTTGTAATTGGCCCATTAACCTTGTGCTAATAAAGTGAAATTTATAATGGATGTTAAATGGATTACTGATTCTTGCAAGCAAACTAGCCTAGATTTATTAGTGCAGGATCAAATGATGTATGAGAGAGAGAGAAATGCTTAAAAGCCCAATAGTTATATGGAAGTTCTAGTTAGTGAAGTATTATATTAACATTTCACAAACAACTTGTAATGTGCCAGCTGAATCAGGGTTGATAAAAATTGGGTTTTTAAATTAAAAACATTGTTTTTATTTAAAAGCTTTTTAATTTTAAAAAATTGTTGCACTAATTGTTCTGTAAAAAAATAACCTGGTTTGAAATATTACTTAAATATAATGCTGCAATGTGATGTCAGTGTAAGGTGGAAGTCTCCAAAGGCAGTCCCTAGAGCAGGGATCACCAAACTTTTTGAGCCAATGGCTTGAAATTGTGAGAAAGTGTCTTAGGTTCCGGTCACAAATGGCTACCATAGGGTGTGCCAACTGCTACAGCTAGCAGGAAGAAAAGACCGGACCTCAAAATGATGCACCAGCCTCCCATTAAAACAAAGGGCATTAGCCACCGCCATACCTGCTCACAGGAAGAAGTTCTTTGCAGCTTCTGTTCAGAAAGGGAGTGAGGGAAGAAAGACATGTGTCCAGGTTGGCATCCAATTAAATGTAAAATGACTTCTTTCTCCAAAAAGAAAGGAAACCCCCACAATCATACAGCTCTCAAGCATTCAGAGGCAAGCCTGCCCAGCTGCCCACAATTCAATTTAAGGCCAGGTGGAGGTAGCTCCTCCCATGGGACTTCGTCAGACCAGAAAATGCAGGCTGAAATGCTGCAGAAATGTTTAATGGAAAGAAAAACACACATGCCACTGCTGGCCACTTCACAAGAATATGGTACGCTCAATGCCATGCCCACTTAAATTCTAAAGAAATTCTATAGCACCCTGTGAACAAGGCAGAAAAAAACAGAAGCCCCTTTCACAGGAAAACTTTCAGACAGTGTTATTATATACACACTTAAAACCATGCATACAATACAAAAAGGAAACCATACCTGGCCAGCAGTCTTAAAATCAAAAGAAGCGGTTCACATGTTCCTTCAGTGTATTTCTTATATTTAAATGCATAGCTGCTTTACCACCATATTGCTCTCAAAATGGTTTACACCAGAACCATTCTACTCCTCGTTATAGCCAATCTAATCTCTGGAGGCACCTGGTCTCTCCATCTGAGCTCAGTTAATGGTGCCAGGGGACAAAGATGAGGGAACTCAACGGTGGGAATAATTTGAACAATGGATTTCCAATTGACAACCTCCTGCCTGCTGGTTGAAGGGATTCTTGCAATAAGTGCTGGGCTAGCTGGACCTTGATCTGACCCTGCACGATTTCCCACATAAGACCATGTACTCATTACTAATACAGCAATAGCCATCTTGCACATCCCTGGACTACCAAAGGACAATGGCTGTACCCTTTTCTGTTTGGAGTGGGGAGACGTGACTGTGTTACTGCCAACCTATAACTAAATCTTCTTTCTTGGAAAGTTGCAGAATGGAATAGTAAGTGTAAGTGATGTAGATTTGTTAAACTTTCTTAACTGGTTTTAAAGATATATATATGTGAACTCCCCCAGGTCCATGGATATAACCCTTTTTCCAGCCAGCCGTTAAAGCAAAGTTATTTTGGATGGGTGATGGATGAGCTAGCTACTTTGATCTCTATTGAGATCACACAATATTATACAGCTTAGGTTTGCCTTAATTGTTAATAAGTTCCACATATGTATGCTTCCTTTGCAGAAGCAAAATGGTAAATAATGCAGCTAACATAAAACTGGTGTCACATGCTTCCTGCAACCAGTAACTCACAAAAAGCTGTGTTAATGCACTCTGGATCAGCTGCAGCTTCTAGTCAACCAAAAAGGGCAACCTTATGTACAATGCATTATAATAGTCAAGTTAAGTAAATACCACAGCATGCAAAACAGTGGCTAGGTCTCTCTTCACAATAAGGAGGCTTCGCTAAAACACCAGCCAATGGTCGTGAAATGCACTTTTGGTCACTGTGGAATGCCTTAACCATAGAGTTTGTGCAGTAGAAGCATCTTGCATTTCTGATTCCCTTCAATTAAATTAAAATATGAAGCAGCAAGCATGGCTTGTATGCATGGAAAAACTCGTGAGTACTAAGTGATTTAGGGTCATTTTATACACTAACCACATCTGTTGGACTCTATTCAGGGCAGGGGACATGGAAGGACATCTCAGTCACGTGCATGCCTCCATTCTGACTGCAGAATGTGCTATGTGATCAGGGGTGCATATTCTACCCGTGTGGAATACGGTCTGCATTTTCCCCCTTCATGATTCCTCAGCACCACCCCAGATCCAAGGATTACAATGGAGCATAAGAAGCTGCTTTATACCAAGTCAGAACATTGATCCATCTAGGTCAGTGCTGTCTACACTGACTGGCAGCAGCTCTCCAGGGTTATGAAAAGGGGCATTCCTGGTTCTACCTGCAGATGCCAGTGGCTGAACATGGGA
The DNA here is from genome assembly GCF_965113315.1 of Podarcis vaucheri. Classification (NCBI taxonomy): domain Eukaryota; kingdom Metazoa; phylum Chordata; class Lepidosauria; order Squamata; family Lacertidae; genus Podarcis; species Podarcis vaucheri. The sequence goes on from NC_138759.1 coordinate 73,779,620, forward strand.
CCTTCTGCATGTAATCTAGATTCTCTACTGCTGAGCTATACTCCCTCCCTAGGGAGAAGTGCCACATGGTGAAGTGTCACTGTGCACTGTGATTCACAAGGATTCGGCCAACAGCATTGGATTTCTGCAGTTGTGACATCACTCCTTTAATTTACCACAGCCATACAATTCTTTGGTTATAGCCAATAGCTGCAAATATATCCAATAGCTGCAATTTTTAAAACTCACATATTACTTCCCAAACCTGTGCATGGCAGAAGCAATTTTAGAATAGGCCTACTCTCCTCCTCCCCTCCCAAGGGAATGCCACTTCTAAGACTTTGCATCCTCCAATATAGGAAGCTGCCTTATACAAGTCAGACCATTGGTCTATCTAACCCAGTACTATCTACGCTGACTAGCAGTGGTTTGCCAGGGTTTCAGACAGGTAGTATTCCCAGCTCTACCTGGAGACACCAGGGCCTGGACCCGCGGCCTTCTGCACAGGGTTCGAAACTCCCATTGTTCTAGGTGCATTTTGCGACAGGGAATTTCATTAGTGCAAGCAGTTTCAGAGCTCTGGGTGCAATACTGTGCCTAAGATTTCCGATTCAAACTGCAGAGTGGAAGGAAAGGAGGACCTTTTTCTGCCTCCCCACTTTTAGCTATTCTCTGAAGACTGGAGAAGAGACCCTCTTAAGAATATTAGGGGGGTGGGCAGGGGAAGGACTAGACCATGTGAAAAATGAACATAATATTTTAGCTGAAGTTCATTCATTTTCAGCTTTGTAGTCTTGTTATAAAAATGCACACCTAGACATTCCCCTGTTGTGCCCATAACCTAGGTTTAAGGTGCCATTTAGCTCCTAGCTGTCATATCTCAGTTTCTAACACTGCTTCTGCACGCTAAACAGATGCTCTACCATTGAGCTATGGCCCTTCCCAACCACACTTACAATAAACACATACCACCCAAAATCAAAGGAACAATGCTTTCCCCCACGCCCTGCTTCAGAATTATAATTTTATTGTTACAGAATTCTATGTAGATACAATGAATTAATCAGCAGTTCTTTCACAGAGTGACAACCTTAATATAAAATAATAGTACAGTGTGTTTCAGACACATTAGCAGAGGCTACAGTGTTACATTTCCCTGTTCATTTTGTGAGAACCCACTTGCAGAAAAGAGAGGTGAAGGTGGGAAATCACCAGGTGCACGTCTCTGCAATGCTGAAATGATGAGGCGCGAGTATCATTCCTTTGGGTGCCTCACCTGTGCCTCCAACTCAGTTCAAGTACCTCCTGCTCAGGTGTTACTAAGGTGGTAGAAATGCATGTGTGCTGGATTTCTGCCTGCTTCTCTGCATCTATCTTCAGTATGCAAAGAGGAAGTCTTCAACATCAGACATGACCCTAACACAGCCCAGAGATAATACACTGACTGCTGCATACAAAGATCCTCATGCCAAAGGAGTGTTCTGGTGGAACAAGCGGGATTAACTGAAAAGGGCCTTGCACTCATGCTGCTCCCTGAGGATCAGACTTGTTTGCTTAAAAGGGATATCAATTTGTTTGTGTCTAATGACTGACTGGAAGAGCGCACAAAATGCAGCCGCCGATAACTGGAAGATGGGACATCTGACAATCATTCTGTGAAGATGTCCCTCTTCAGAAAGGCTGGCTAATAATTATTCTTTTCAAACAAGATAAAGCTGTGGTTTGCTGAGGTTTCCCCCTTAATATACGTGCCATTGCTGTTTCTTTGTGTCTGTCCTGTTGCTTTTCCTCTCCTTCTACTTAACTCTGGGACATAAAAATGAATTTTATCAAGAGAGGTTAGTAGATATCATGATGAGCACAATCTCCATGGCACCCTTATTTTCACAATTGCTGGCTCTCTTAATGTGGAAACTCTTATATTCAAAATCTTACTATTGTATTACTCCTGCTTTTCAGTTCTCCAGAGCTTTTGCACTGGAAGAGAAATTATGTAATTTTTCAAGTTGTCACTATGAAGGATTATTATGTTTAACACCACATTAAAGCTTGTTTTGGTTTTTCTAATCTACCCTTATTCTTAACCGCAATCCAGGCTTTCAAAGGTAGTTTACAAACTAGCAATATAAAGCAAAGTTATTGCCAAATCTGCCTTTAAATGTATTTTGTTGACATAGGGGAGAAGGTGGATTATGCTATGCTTAGCATTATATCTGGTTTTTAAAAAATCAGTCTAAAATTAGATGTTCCCTTAAGGAAAATGTTTAATCTCTGTAATAAGATGTCTGTGCTTACCTGACTCTGCCATTCCACACCGACAGGCTGAACAGTATTATCAGCTCTTTGGGTACTAATTCTTGCTTACTGGATGGATATTTTTCTCTTGCTGGATTAATAATCAACTTTCTAGATCAGTTCATTTGCAATTCTCTTCTGGTTAACCCTTTGTATTACCTTGCATTTAATCCTGAACTGAATGTGCACTTTCTCACCCGTGCGTTAAGAAAAGTAAAAGAACAAAACCAAAACAAACTAGGTTATTATGGGATTTGGTTTAAGAACGTTAAAATTAAAGGCCCCCCAAACCAAGTCTTGAGTAAATAATAGTAAATAATATAGAAAGTACTTACACATTAAACCAATGTTCCAAGTTCAAGCAACTATGGGCATCTACTCACATGAGCAGTCAATCACCTCGTGGGAAAACCATCAGTTTTTGCCCCATGAGCCAGAGTAGTAAGAATTAGTACTACTCTTCAAATGCAAAATAAGTGTGACTGACTTCCCCATATGACTAGTTAGCTGCAAAATTATCAGTTATCAGTTTATGCAAGACTGTCCATCTGTGTTGTCAGACAGAGAGAGTGAAGAGTAAATGTGGCTAGGAGCAAGAAGATAACAGGCAGGCACCCTGAATCGCTTTTTTACAGTTCAAGTGAGGCCAGGATTATTGAAAGGGGGAAACCTAGAAATTATTGAGGTTTCCCTCCTTCTCACCCACCTAACTATAGTAATGAATAACCAGTGCTAAAAAAGTAATTTATCAGATAAGTACAACAAATCATGGAGAATTTGTATTATGAGAAAGAAAAAAACTAGAAAATGAGGAGGAGTAATGTTTGTTGACTGACAGTGTCATAGGAAAGAAGCTTGAAATCTTGGTATTTTAGTGGGGGTGTGGTGGATTTTGCTTTGGTTGGAATAAAATGAAAGGAAATAAAACTAGGATAGCTAAGGTGTCGTGTTAAAGAAAAGAGAATAAAGGGAAATAACAACCTTTCTATCTTGCCTATTCTTTTTAAAAAGCGATGCGTTAGGTTTAGGGAGCCCTGGGCAAAATCCAAGAGATTGCAGCCTTTTCACTTTAACAAAAATGATTTCCCTGCAAAAAGCATGCTAGAGCTGTTTTATTAAACAGCCCTGAAGTACCTTTACGTTCCCCACAGACAAAAGGCAGAACCTCTTCAAGATCAGGCCTAGCACAAAGGGGCTTGACCTCATCTTTGCACAGAATAAGTAGCAAATGTAATATTTTTACATGGGAGTAAAGCGCTTTGTAGCAGCAGCTCTTAAAACCATTTATAGTAAACTTTCCATAAGATGTGCTGCAGATAATAAAATGCCGTAAAGTGTGAAGCAAATTTCCTTCATATTTATAGTGAATATTATTCTTTGCGTGTTTGAAGGAAAACCTTTTTTAAAAGCCAATAATGTGAGAAAGCACAGCAGCTAAATTTATTGTTAAGCATCACATCACTGATACTCCTGGGGGTTTTTCTTCATGGGAAGAAAGCTTAAATAACATTTTCTAACACATTGGAGTGCTTCCCAGAGATGTGATGGCCTACAGAGGTGGTGCCATAGAAAAGCACACAGGGAATGGTAAGTTAGTAAACAAGCTTTTTTTTATTTTCCAGATGGTAGACACAAATAAATCCAACTCTGTTTAATAAAATTGAACTATAGTTATCTTTTGTTCTCTGCAAGGTACATTATCTCTCTTTCCTGTTTCACCTGACTAATCTGGAGGTATTTGTTCCATCACCTGACTTAGTGGTTGGCTAGAAATAATAAGACAAAACAATCTGCTATTGTTACATGAGACAACCACCTTTCATGTCCTTGAGCTCACCATGACCTTTCACCCTGCCTATCCCTCAATGGTCTCTTCTAACAATTAAAACTACACTCAGGCTGAATTCCAGATTGTCATATAAAGAGCCCTGTCCTTTCAAAACAAAACCAATTTTTACACCAAGGTGGGGGAGAAACACAAGTCCATTGTTCCCTCACAGATGGAAGTTAGAGTTACTAAGGCAACAGCTCTAATCCTCCTTTTAACCACCTTTTTCACATCATTGGACTATCAAGTATGCTACCTTTTAACTCATAAGCTCAAAAGCTGGTAGTCTAACTCACTGCTCTAATTAGCTACGATTTTCACAGTACAGACAACATGATGAGCTAATCGAAATTTGCAAAATAATGACGTACCTCCAGCAAATATTCCTCCTCCTGAGGCCCAGTCTTAGAATAACAATAATGGGACCATTATTAGAGGAGGGCATTAAAATGCTGCACTGCTGCTAAACAGAGAACTTAATTGTTCTGGTCTTGTCCATTGAATCAACAACCTATTGTTGAGAACTTGAAAAATAAAGGACTAGAGAATGGGTGCCATAATGATTGGTCTGTGCTGCCATACCAGCACTCCGCAGAATTGTTTTTCCTTTTGAAACTCTTGATGGACTAGTAGTTTTGTTTAAAAGTAATATAAAAGGCAATTGTTTGGGTAAAAAGTCCTATTTATTGAAATCCTTCGAAGCAGTTGCAGGGATTTGCCCCCCTCCCCGATTTAAAAAAAAGTGTTCAGACACAGGAATACCATCTGAAGAGGTCTACATTTACGCTAAATATCACTTCTTACCAGGCTACAGTAATGAAGGAGGACACTTCCTTAGCCTTCTCTTGGATCAATAAAATGTCAGCTTTTGTAGATCCATTATGGGGTACATCAAACTAAGTGGTAAAATTGGGAAGTTACCAAAGTTTTCGTCAAAACGTTATCTTTAATAGTAATCTGAAATTACTTAGAACTCACTATTCTTATGAACCGTGAATAAATTCAGACATGGTAAAGTACAGCTAACTTTCTTCTGAGAGCACGCCATTGAAATTGATGGAAGATATGAAAATGCTTGACCCCTTCCTATTAAAAATAGCTGTATATCAGTTACAGCCAGTGACTAGCAATTATTCCTTCAATTTCAGTTCTGTCCTCCATTTATCTATTATTATTATATTTTTAAACCAGGTATTCCCCTGCAAAGTTGCAGAAGAAAGGGAGGGGTTGCAAGGGAGTAACTATGATGCACAGGATAGGTGGGATTCAGAGAGACCTTTGCCCAAGTGGAAGAAGGTACATCTGCTCATGCAAGGAGGAGGGTCTGATATTTCTGCTAGTTTCCCCCCAGCTACGTTCCCCATCCCACACCATCCCAGAGGGTCTTCTGTCACTCAAGAAGTCTGATAGTCTATATGTGGCCAATTATATTTAAAGTATAATAACCAAAATCAATATTAATATGCAAAATTATAAAAATAGGCAAATTGTTCCAACTCTATGCATGATTAAGAACGTTTGAAATTGTCTGATGGACTGTAAAGTAGGTAAGCTTAAAATCATTTTCCATTAGTGGATATTTACTGAACCTTTTGAGCAGTTTGATGATTCACACAATATTTGCTTATTTATGTGGAATATGGAAGCCACTGTTTTAATGTGTAGAACACACCACTGTTTATTTTACTCCGTGAGTTTTAATGATCTCCCCAACCTCTTCTTTTCGGCTGTTGAGGTTGCCAATCTATGCCAATAACAAAAACAGTTTGGGGCATATTGCACACTTTCTCCCACTTCACAGCTGCTCTAATATGAGACCTATTAGGGAGAGAAGAGCTCCTCCTACCCCAACAGCTGGCCAGCCATGCCCTCTGCAGCATGACTGGGGTCTCTCCAATCTTGCTGGAAGGCATAAGGTTTGAAAGGATAAGGCTATCAATGGCTACCATCCACAATAGATATGTTCTACCACCACTTCGTAGGGACGCCGGTGGCACTGTGGTCTAAACCACAGAGCCTAGGACTTTGCTGGTCAGAAAGTCAGCAGTTCGAATCCCCGCAATGGGGTGAGCTCCCAGCTCCTGCCAACCTAGCAGTTTGAAAGCACATCAAAGTGTAAGTAGATAAATAGGTACTGCTCCAGCGGGAAGGTAAACAGCGTTTCTGTGCACTGCTCTGGTTTGCCAGAAGCAGCTTAGTCATGCTGGCCCATGACCCGGAAGCTGTACACTGGCTCCCTCGGCCAGTAAAGCGAGATGAGCGCCGCAACCCCAGAGTCGTCCACAACTGGACCTAATGGTCAGGGGTCCCTTTACCTTTACCTGTTTACCTCCACTTCACAGGCAGTATGCCTCAGAATACCAGCTGTTAGGAATCACAAGTGGGGAGAGTACAGCTGTGCTCAGGTTCTGCTTATGGGCATCCTTCAGCATCTGGCTGGCTATTGTGAGAACAGCATGCTGGACTAGCTAAGCTGTTAGCCTGACTCAGCAGGATTCTTCTTTGTCACTTAAATGATAGGACAAAGCTGGCCACAGATGACTGGGAAGTGGAGGCACAGCAATATACTGAAATATAAGTTACAGCTGTACGGAAAGGGATCCTGACACCCAGGTGAAATGTTTGATCACTGTTGAGCATATTTACTTAGACACACACACACACACGGCCTGGATGGTATTCAACCCTAGTCCTAATGAGAGTGGACCCACTGTAGTTAATGCACACGACTAACTTAGGTTCATTACTTTCAATGGGTTAACTCTGAGTAGGACTAAATTTGGATACCATCTGCTGTATCGTTATAGTCTGCAAAAATGTACAGTGGAAGAAGGTGCCTAGGGCTACCTGCAGAAGTTAACTGCCTGAAGTTTATATAAAATATAATTTTGAAATCTTCAGAAGTTTAGTGAAGCAGAAACATGGACATTTGTGAAGTACACAGAAAGGCAAAATAAATAATGTTAGAGGAGGCAACACAAACAGAGAAGGGTTAAATGTGGGAGCTAGCTGAATGTGAAAGGAGAGGGTGTAAGAAAAGATGGGGGAATGATTTAAGGAGAATGAAGTCAGTATTTTTAATGGAACAGAAATATTTTGTAATGGAACAGGGGGAAAACAATCTTTGTGGCTGAATGACTCCTGCTTTTTAAAAATATAGTCATATATTCACATACTGTATCTAACAAATATTCAAAGAGGCTGACTGGGAATAATGGGAGTTGCAGTCCAAAATATCTGAAGAGCACTAGATTGAGGAAGGCTACATAAGCCCTCTCATAAAAGGTTTGGTTTTTTGTACTTAATTTGCTCTTCTATGCGTACAAGTCTCTGTTTTTATCAGGGTACTGCATATTGTGCACATTTTTTTAAACCACATACTTTTCTTTTGTAAATTGAAAAAGGAAATATATAATATCAGAAAGTATTAAACTGTAAACAAGACATCTTGATTTATGCAAGCCTTGCTTTGCTTCATTTATCTTCATCTTGTTAGGCTAAATTAATTAATCTCAGCACTGTACACTTTCTCTTTTCATTACATCAAATATTATGGCCTGGATATGGGAGGAAGCTCTCACCAGAGGGATTTTAAAACACTACCTCAAGGAAGAGTTTCTACGAATGCATAGCTCTAGCAATATTAACCAGATTAGATGCATTAATTGTATAGAAAGTTTATTAAAGGCAGTATTCCTTAGCTTTAAAATAATTGCATTCCTGCATTCCCAAAAATATTTCAGAATCTTAAAGTATATCAAAGTAGTTTTTGTTTGTAAAAAATCAAATATTTGGACATTCATTTAAAAATAGGCTAAATAAATTGACACCACAAGCCTATACATTCTTTAAGCAAATCGTCTTTTTTTACAGTACATCAAATTATGAGGACACAAACAGTTTCAAATTATTTAGGCCACATACACTCTATGAGATGAGTGTGTGTTAACACACTTTCACTGTTAATTTATTGATGTAATGAAAGTAATAACTAGATTCTCAGGAAACCTACTTGTCTTGATACAGCAAGAAGGGGCACCATGTAAACTGTTCTGCAAGTTTTCCTCTCTTAACAGTAGAGCTTCTGGAGCTATGCAAGTGGACAAAACTGTAAAGCCTTTTTTAATCTTACCCTGATCAACCAAGCCTCTCTTCCTCCAATCACAGTTTTGTGCGTGATATCTTTCTCCTAGTGTTTCTTATTTAATTAAAACAGACACTGACAGAAGGACATGGATTAGGGCTGTAATGATGCATTTACTTAGATTAATCGGAGTCTCCTTTTGGAGTAATGGCTTAAACAAAGAACAAAAGGAAATTGTTATGAAACAGCCTTTTATCCCAAGCAAAGGTCATATTATGAGGTTTTTAATTTTGTTGGCCTCTGTTACGCTGGGCCTCGCTACTGGAACATGAGAAGTGCCCTTTTTTTTCTCTTGCAAAGCCCGTTATTATAATATAGTCATTATAGCTGCAAATTAAAATGTCTGATTTTAAAACAGGTTGCTTAGCTTTCAGAACCCTCTAATTAGCATGTTGTGCATTGTTGTGAAGGAAAGACGACTAAAACACTAATGACCCACTGCCAGGTGACTGCACTACTGCACAAAGTAATAAAGACCTTTTTAAAGGAACACAATGAATTATCCAAGATGTGGTCTTCTTCTCTGCACCACTTTATTCATAAAGAATTCATTGCATTCGGTCACATAAGCAAGTTCGGGAAATATTTCTATGGAAATATTTTAATACGGGAACTACAAAGAAGACCAGAACCATGCTACATTGTTAGGGGAGAGCAAGGCAAGCCAATGCAACAGAAGTCGAAAGCAGAATGAAGAGAGTACATAATCCTAAATATGGCTACTCAGATGGAAATCCCACTTATTTCAATAAGGCTTACTCTTCTCAGCTAAGTGGATATAGGATTGCAACCCAAAGAGTGCTTTCGGAGAGTTGCACTTCCTGTTGCTGCCACTGTGTGCATAGGTGGGTAACACAGCTCCCCACCTAGAAAACACTGAAATAATTATAATCTGGATAAGAAAGATGATTTTAGGGAGTCGTGAAGATCCTGGTTGTTTATTACAAACACCTCACCTACATTGAAGCTGTTCTAATGAAAAGTGAACCACTTCACTTTAATAAAAACATTAGAGGATTTGATTCTGGATCTCCAATATCACATGTGATCTGATATGTTGGAAGTCCCTTAAAGACCTATTCCAGATGCACATATGATATCACTTCAGCCTGGCTCAAGCACTGGCCAAGGCCTCAGGGACTTAGAAGGACCACTCACAGGTTTGATCCAGTCACTGGTCATTCACTGTCCTCCATGCAGGGTTTCTGGGTGTTTTGTAGTAGACAGAAGTGCCACTTTTGAATGGTAGCCAAGCTCAGCTCCCATCCATGGGGGCTGCCTGCCATTTAAAGTTACCCAAAATGCAGTGCCCTGCATTTAATAGATCTATTAAATTTATTGATTTTGTAGACCTGTAGTCCAAGTGGGAAGGGACGTGGGTGGCGCTATGGTCTAAACAACAGAGCCTAGGGCTTGCTGATTGGAAGGTCGGCGGTTTGAATTCCTGCGATAGGGTTAGCTCCCATTGCTCAGTCCCAGCTCCTGCCAACCTAGCAGTTCAAAAACACATCAGAGTGCAAGTAGATAAATAGGTACCGCTCTGGCGGGAAGGTAAACAGCGTTTCCATGTGCTGCTCTGGGGTTGCTGGCCACATGACCCGGAAAAACTGTCTGTGGACAAACATCGGCTCCCTCAGCCAGTAAAGCGAGATGAGCGCCGCAACCCCAGAGTCCCAGTTACAGATGGGTAGCCGTGTTGGTCTGCCATAGTCAAAATAAAAAAAATTCCTTCCTGTAGCACCTTAAAGACCAACTAAGTTAGTTCTTGGTATAAGCTTTCGTGTGCATGCACACTTCTTCAGATACACACTTCTTCTGTGTATCTGAAGAAGTGTGCATGCACACGAAAGCTTATACCAAGAACTAACTTAGTTGGTCTTTAAGGTGCTACAGGAAGGAATTTTTTTTTATTTTAACCCCAGAGTCGTTCACGACTGGACTTATTGTAACTATCAGGGGTCCTTTACTTTTTAGTCCAGGTGGGATGGGAACCAAGCTTGGCTCCCATTCAAAAGTGCTGCTGCCCATCAACTGTTGAATTATATCCCTGGTAGAGGATGAGAAATGGTGCCAGCCCCAAAACAGCAGCAGAGAAACTTGGGCCCTTCCTGGTTGAGAGAGTTCCGAAGGGAGGGTTGAAGTCTGACCTTGGCCCTGTATTCCTTTTGCTTCAATGGGGGAGCATTAGAACTGGCCTGATAGCAATAAACAAATAGTCGTCGTCCCCTTCTAGCAATGAAAAAACAGAGAAATCACTCCATTTGATTCAAAGTAAAGGCAAAGTTGTTTCCATGCACAAAATTTGCTTCACAGAGGAATGGAAAGAAAAGTGATTCTTCTGTGGCTTCAACTACTTTAGTTCTCTAGACAAATAAAAGACCTAAATGAAGTGTCTTCTGCTGCAAGTAAAAATTTGCAACTGTGCTTTATAGACTCCAACAGTATGAAGTCATTTCCTGCCCTACCTAAAACCATTGGCTTTTCCACACTTCTGACATGAAGGATCTGAGTAGAACTGAAAAAGCTGCTGCCTTGCAATGCAGTCCTATACATGCCTACTCAGAAGTAAACCTCATTGAGTTCAATGGGACTTGCTCCCCTTGTGACTGGATTGGACTTTTAATTTTACTCTCTCTTTTTCTTTTAAAGTGGTGGACATAAACTAAAAGGATATGTTTTTTTTTTGCCCATGATTATTACTGTCTACTTTCTCACAAAATGACATTGCCACCTAACACAAGGCAAAGCTACCTAATGTGCAAACTTGAATACTGCCTGAAGGCACATACCTCTTATTTTCCTAGTCCAAAGCACAATTCAGAGTTATGTCATTAATACAAAGTGCTCTCTCTCTCTCTCTCTCTCTCTCTCTCTCTCTCTCTCTCTCTCTGTCGCCTCCCCATCCCTTTGTTTTTTCAAGGTGAGCAGTTGAGAGAGAGAAAAAAACACACACAGAGAGGGGCACAGCAAAAGAAAACATCAGCTGGCAGGGGTGGCCCATCCTGTTTCACCACCTGAGGCAAAATGGGAAGGTTCCCCCTGCCCCGAAGCCTTGCTCACCAGGGTTGCATGGCTGCGGCTTCCAGGTTCCAGCAAGACCTTGCTGGAAACCCAGAAGCCACAGCCACTTCTCCTCGTTTCTTTAGCAGTGAGGGCAGTGGCAGGGGGTGAGCAGGGCACCTTCTCCCATGGGAGAAGTGAGGAGAAATGGCGGTAGTGGCAAGATCTTGCAATAATTCCATGGGCTCTCACCAGAAGCCACGACCACTTCTCCTTGTTTCTCCAGCAGTAGCAGGGTAGGCAGGGTGCCAGCAGGGATGCTGTTCCTTGAGATTCAGCCTCCCAATGTAGCTGCCTCAGTCTGCCTCATGGATGGGCCAGCTCTGTCAGCCAGAAGATAGTTTGACAAGCATGGGTCAATCGTCACCAAGAAGAGCAGGAACAAAATGAGAAGATGCAAGATGCATGCTAAGCTGAAGAAGACCACCCATCCCCTCAGTTATTCAGCACCAAGGACTTTCCCTGGCAGTATTTTTAAATCTTTCAAGGATATAGGGGAATGAACGAAAGCTCATCAGCCACTATCAAGAAGTAACTCTGCTCAAATTGTGTTGTAGAACAGAGGCTAGGAGCCTGCAACAGAATTATGAAGAACCAGCATACCCATGCCACCTGGTAAGTACTAGAGCAGATTCACATATGCTTTATTTGATGCTCTGCATGTGATGACTTGCAGCTGAATGTGTACACAAACTATACTGGAAAGCATAGTTCTGAAGTTATACAAAAGTTCCATCTGTGGTGTTATCTGCAACAACTCATTCACACTTGCAAGTCATCTCTTAAATGGTGCTGTTATCAAGTGAATAAGCATGCATGAGTAAAAACCAACCTATAAACTTCAGAAGTGAAATATGAAAACAGAGAACAAGCTAGCAATCTAAAGCCACGGATCAAGTATCAAGTATTTCATGAGAAACCAAATCTAAAACATGGCAATACCGAGCCCAAATCATCAAAACATCTACCCTTTCGCTGAATTTAGTGGTAGATCGGCAGCTAAAGGAATTACAAGAATGGGTCGTAGGATACTGTGTAATGTGAGTGAATGCATTGTGTGCGTAATTCAATATCCACTAGCCTAAGCTAGCATTCAGAAGGCACATTTTGACTTAATAAATGTCAAATGTTGAAACACACACCACAGTCATTTTAGTAAATAAGTAGAAAAATGTGGGCCAATCCCCCACATGCAATATGAGCATTGGCTTTAAAGTAAGAATTGTTTAGATAGTAAATTAACTGTGTTGCTTAACCTTCACTGGATAAAAAGCCCTTCCAGGCAATATCTGTATCCATTCAGCATTAGAACAATGAGCTCCTGCCTGAGCATAGTACTTAGTGTCCTGTGGTTTCTATCGAATATCCATATATTACACCAGTGTACATAGCACAGTAGCAGTAATTTAAGAGTTCAGCATAGCAGCCTGGCAGGATCAGGCTGGCATAACAGCGGTTAGTGGCATGGCACCACACAAACAGTAGCAAAGCAGTCATGCAGAGCGTGGAGTCATGCTGGCATGGAACAGAAATAGATACCAAACTGGGTTTGGTATAAGACTGGGCTGTACAACTGCAGCCCTCAGACTTGTGTTCTTTTATATAAGTCACCCCTTGATGCAATTCAACCAAGTAGAAACTGATTTACCTAGTGATTATATACATTTGTTATAACCTTTGTTATAACCATTGGCCATGCTGGCTAAGGCTGAAGGGAGCTGAAGTCCAACAGTAGCTGGAGACCCCCACATTGACTACTCCTGATTATAAGTTCTATATAAAAACAAACAAATGTGACATTTGCTCAACCTTGCCTATGAGAATGGTCATTAAATGTAGCTCTGAATTTGGTAAAATAACAAACCAAGTATGCACAGTGAAATATAGCAATAAAAACTATCACAAAAGAACACCTGAAAGAGCAGCAGGCAGATTTTTAAAAGATTCTTCTAGAGAGACATCATTCAGAGAGACAAGAAGACAGCTTTAAGGGAAAAGAAGCTTTCCAAATATGGTTGTGGTTAAAGAACATGCTCTTTAAACTGACAGCTAGAATCAACTGCACCTCAGGGGCAAAACACTTCTTGCCCACTGAAGCTTTTATTCTCTGCTTTACCTTCAGGCAAAAACAAAACAAAACAAAAAACCCAGCAGGATTAGGCCAGTTAAAAAGCATGATCATATGGAAGAAATCCATACTGCTAAGCAGTGCCTTTGTCATTCATATCCAGTAAGAGATTGTACAAATTTGTTGCAAATAGTTTATATACTTCAGTATATGGTTTTTATGCAGATGGGAGAATGTTCAATTTTAGCTAAATCTTCTTCATGATGATTAGATGTCTATCAAATGGGGCTGGACTTGCCAGATACAACTGCTAGGCAATGTGCTGGAGTGCAAAGTGCTTTCTCAGCCTCCTCCTTGTTCTGTACAACAAAAAGGAGTTCCAATTCATGTCTGGTTTGGGCTCACCCCACACACAACTGTACAGGACCTGAATGTGCCAATACCTGACACACACAGAAGAACTGGGCACATCCATTGCTTGAATGAAAGAAGAAAGTCACAGTAAATGAGCTCAAGAAAGTGAGCATATTAAATACCTGTACATTCTGTCAAATATGGTTCCCTCCAGATATTTTGTAGGTTTCATATCCATCACTCCCAGCCAGCATGGATGATGGGAGCTGAAGTCCAGCAACATCTGGAGAGCATCAGGGCAGAGAAGACTGGTGTGCGTTAACAGACTACACATCTTAACATGAACTGCTTTGTCATGCTTAGCAGGTTTAGTTTTGGCAGCTTTATCATCAGATGAAATGCAACACAGAAGCGCCTCCAACTAATAAAGGAAGTTGAACACAGCATTTCTTTCATGCTGGCACCCACTGACAAAGCAAGATACATTGTCAGCCCTCACTTAGTGAAATGTTTGTGTTGCGAAGCAGCTCAAACAAATGCTTTTTTCATTTTCATTTAAGATGGCCACCCACTCATGTTTCTCAAAAGCGCAACACACACATTTCATAACAGAACACAAGTACTTTGGACAAACTACCAAGGAAGAAAAGTGGAGCTATTTATTTCATCATCAAAGAGACAAACCCGATAACATGCAAGATTGCATTTAATGTATCATGTAAAAAAATAATAATAACCAGCATCACAGAGGCATTATGACCAAGGTGTCTGAGAAAGGGTGTTTAAGGAACAAAAGCAGTTCCATTATCAATGGAAGGCCATGGACCCCTTCTGCATCCCTCCTGGTGCAAACTACAGCTGTAGCAGGAATTTTTTGTTGCGACCATAGTGGGGCGACAGCTAACCCCCATCCTGTGTACCACAATCCTGATCACCCCACAGCTATTATTTACGATGAGGGGGTGGGACCTAGACACATTCCATGCAACCACACATTTAATGTATCATTTAGTTCAGCCCTAATTTATTTTGCCAAATAACCAAAATTGGTTCAACTGCTGGTGCCATCATATTCTCACTACTCGGTTTTTCTTCCTAGTCACAGAACATGAGCAACCATACAACAACATTATGAAATCCTTGGGAAGAAAATGGCCATTCAGATTGTGCAATCATGCCACCGTACTCTCTTCTCCCCATCATATCCCTTTAGAATCTCTGTATGAAATATGATGAACTCACAGGTATCGTTATCAAATTTATGGTATAAGTTCACTGCATTCCATGATATGTCTCATAGTTGTTTGCCCTGCAGTAGGAAAAATTTGCATAGAGTTTAAATGTACGTGAGGTCTATACAAACTATAGTTAAAACACTATTACACAGTTATATGTTTTTCTGTATGAAACAGTAAAAAAAAAAATCCATTTTTTCTTTTTCTTTAGGGCAACATTTTATTACAATTAAATGAAAGGCTCAGCACCACTACTTCTTTGAAAAGAACCATGCCTAATAATAATAATAATAAAATAAAAGAGTTTTAGGACATTTAACAGAAAAAGATAAAAGATGCTTATTTCCATAAGGTTATATCAAAATCAAATATGCTTTTTTGATCTTTAAAATGGGAATGGTTTCTCTTTCGTAATTCTTCCAGCTGTATACACTTTTGGACAAGCGCTTTGACAGAGAGAGAAAATTGAAGAGCTTAAAAACAAAACAGTTGCCTTTAGTCTTACCATTTTAAATTTATCTATCTATCTATTTATAAAAAGGAATTCCACTCTCCTCTAGCATTCACCAGTGACCGTCACTGCAGATCCATGCCCCTGGCTCTGAATCAGAACATGCAGCTCCCCTGAAACCGAAAGGACAGGTGCTTTTACTGACTTTGAAAAGGGGGTAATTGTGAAGGGAAAACACACTTGCATTCCCATTTCCTTTGAGCTTTGGGGTCATATTCCTTATCAAAGGGAAGCAAGAGCCATCTATACTATGCAACAAATTTAAAGGGGTGGGAAACATAAAAGTAGGATTGCAGGAGATTAATATACCGTATTTACTCAAATCAAAAGCTCACCTTTTTTGGCTAAATTACATTGTGAAAATTAAGGTGCACATTGGATTAAATGGTGCATTAGACTTGAGTAAATACGGTAATACATGTCGCACCAACTTTACACTGATGGAGGAAGATCTGTACATTCACACATGAATCAAAAGATCAAACCAAACATTTATATTAGAAGGAAGTTCCCTCGAGCATTACTTTTTTAGACTGTTAGCCCTGCTGGGACAGTTATCCTT
Source organism: Podarcis vaucheri (assembly GCF_965113315.1). Lineage (NCBI taxonomy): Eukaryota > Metazoa > Chordata > Lepidosauria > Squamata > Lacertidae > Podarcis > Podarcis vaucheri. Next base: position 73,795,656 of record NC_138759.1, read on the forward strand.
GTCTATAAAACTACTGCTGGTGCTCTGTGTTTGGAGCAAGACAGATTTAAGACAAAATAAGACAATGTTTACACTTAAATGAAATACTATAGAGAATATGAAATATGGGCACACAACACAAAACATTATGGAATATAAATACCCACTCAAAGCAAGGCGGCAAATCCAGATGTGGGGAAGCTCATACAGATGGCCAAATTAGCACATAAGGATGTTCTGTTACCCCAGGGTTGCTGGCTCATCTGTATCATACTGCCAAGTCACAGGAAGATTTTTTTTACCACATATCAGGCTTAGATTTGTGTGGTAAGACATGCAGCAAAATAATCCATTTGCATTGAGGTTGCAACCCCAGTCCTACTTATCACTGAACCTAATGGGACCAAATAGACATACATGGGGTTGCACTGGAATGCATTTCCATTTGAGTTACTGAAAGAATACAGTTCATTAATATAATGGGATAGCGTGCTCGTTATACAAGCTATTATATACCTTGGCATCTCCCCCACCCAAAATAAAAAATTAAACAAGTTCTAAAGATCTGGACACATCCTGTTTACAGTTCCCTCAACAACCACTGAGGCTGACTGTCGTCTTTCCTACAGATGCCAACCCTGGTTGGTGTCAGTCAGACATAACTACTCAGGATTATTTTATAGAGTGTTCAAGTTATATTACATTTTTAAAAAACCTGCAGCATAATGTCTATAGTCCCCAAAACCAGGTAGGGTGGCTTCATTTATTCACTTAATATTTTCACACTTTATATATCCCCATCTGCCTGGTAGTATTCAACTAAATACAAGTGGAACAATTTCCACTTGTGCAATGGAACTTTCTCCCTCTCCTGCACCCCTGCTATCCTCAGTTCTGCTCTGGAGGGTTGGTGTGAAACCTAGAACAGATTTAAGGAGTATGGGAGGAGGTAGAAAAGCTCCATTGCACAAGCAGAAGTCATTCTGCTCACATGAAGGGCTCTTTACTGCTACATTGAACACAGCCCACTGCCTTCAACATATCCAAATAAATATTTTCCTGTAGCATGGAATATAAGATCCCCAGAAGGGGCCACAGGAAACATCCATATATATACCCTCAGAAGGAGGGCACACAAACAAATCTGGTGGCTACATATGGGGTATATGTGTGTTTTAAAACCACACTTACTCGGGAAGAATCCAGTTCAGTTAGGTAAACTTTCTCAACATTCAAGGGCATTTCTGAATATAATAATAATAATAATTTATTATCTATACCCCACCCATCTGGCTGGGTTTCTCCAGCCACTCTGGGCGGCTTCCAACGGAATATTAAAATATAATAACCTATTAAACATTAAAAGCTACCCTAAACAGGGCTGCCTTCAGATGTCTTCTAAAAGTCTGGTAGTTGTTTTTCTCTTTGACATCTGGTGGGAGGGCGTTCCACAGGGCGGGTGCCACTACCGAGAAGGCCCTCTGCCTGGTTCCCTGTAACTTGGCTTCTCACAGCGAGGGAACCACCAGAAGGCCCTCGGCACTGGACCTCAGTGTCCGGGAAGAACGATGAAGTAGCATCTAGTTTTGCACTTTGAAAAGGGGTAGGGTGGGAGACATGGCTCCAGTAGAAGAGTGATAGCTCAGAGTTAAATTACTCTATTTGCATGTAAAAGGTCCCAGGTTCAATCCCTAGCATCTCCAGGTAGGGATAGAAAAAACTCCTGTTTGAAACCACTGCCAGTCAGCCAGGGGTCAACAAACTTTTTCAGCAGGGGGCCGGTCCACTGTCCCTCAGACCATGTGGTGGGCTGGACTATATATTGAAGAAGAAAAAGTGAAAGGATTCCTATGTCCCACAATAACCCAGAGATGCATTTTAAATAAAAGCACACATTCTACTAATGTAAAAACATGCTGATTCCTGGCCTGTCCGCGGGCTGGATTTAGAAGACGATAGGATTGGATCCGGCCCCCGGGCCTTAGTTTGCCTACCCATGGTGTAGACAATATTGAGCCAGTTGCACCAATGGTCTGATTCAGTATAAGGCAGTTTCCCATGGTTCCCTAGGATTTACTACATAGTCAAATGCAAGCTCCAAATTTAATTTTTAAACCTTCAGCTCATAAATAACAGTTTATTGTAATATCACATACATACCATAGTTGTTTGTATCAGAGAAAGCCATAAGCAAAAGGGACAAGTTAGTCCAAGGACATAATGTCTTTCAGGCTCTATAGCACTTAGCAGGTTAGTGGGCCTCCAAGGCCTAACAGATTTAACCAAGACTTTTCACACAATCAGGTAAAGAACGCTCAGCCAGCCAGCAGATGTCCCATTCAGATAACAAAGAGAATATTTTAGTGACAATGTGAGAAAATAACAGTAAAAATGGTTTAAAAACCCACTCAACCATGTTTCCTTTTTTGCGCTCAAGAACCTTCCCTGTAAGTTTCATCATGACATTCACTGTGGTCTTCCAGCAGCAAATGTGAAGGCAGATGTACATTTTTGTCAGTGATTCTGATAAGACAAACCTAGATATCTGTTTGACAGGATAAATAAATAAAAACCAATGCAAAGACTGTAATATGTATTATTGCACCAGTCTTTCTTCTTCTTCTTCTTCACTCTCACACACCAATACACAAAAAAGATGATTGCCTTTTGTTGTGCAGTTCGTGTAGAACTACCAAGCAGGTTCTCTGAACTTTTCAGTTTTAAAATATAAGTATTTCATGCATTCAAATTTATTGCATTAGGAATCTGAAAGAAACCACAAATGAGAAATGGTTATTAGTATTCTGGATAGTCTTTAATGACTGTGCTCCATTCCACACCACTGAAAGGGGTGAAAGTTCTCCACTGTGAGCAAATCTGGTTTTATACTTTGTTAGGTCACTTCAGTTCCTTGGAGTGGCCCTTCTTACAAGTCCATTACCTTAGGTTAAATGTGTTCAGCTGAGCGAACCATAATAATGATGGTGCCACAACCCTAGAAGATTGTCTAAAGAAATGAATTTGGGGTGTGGTTTTGAATTTGATAAAGGAAGCCATGACTCCACTGCTCCGTTTCCTCCCTCTCTTTTTTCTCTGGGGCCAATTTTTTTTCCCATTTATCTTCAGCTGCATTTTCATTTGCATTGAAAACTATGAATGGAATAGTTTCCAAACATGACAAACATTGAAGTACAGTATAGTATGATCACTGTAGGAGTTTGTCGAAGTCTGTGCATAAACTGTCTAACCTTTTTACCATCCATATGCAACAAATGTGTTATTAAAACATCTTAAAAACAAGCTGGCAATTACTACCACGCTTCTGCATATATCTCTAGATCCCTAGCAGAATGCAGATTTCAAACTCTGAGTGATTCTCCTTGTTGAATTACCAACTTACTGTTTCTGTTTGGATTTCAAAAAAACAACATCCACCACTATCATCCTTCTTCATGTGTTATTCTAGAGATACTGCTATAACTGAATCAAAATAAGCACATGCTAAATTACAATTTCAACATTCATCTGAGTTTATACTGTAGCTTCTATTACTACATTCAAGAACTGTGCAATATGCAAATCCAATATAAAATTGGTTTAGGTAAATTAAACTAAATGCTAACTGGGATATACCTTGTATATGCTTGACAAAGGTGTTCAGGGGAGGTGGGTCAGATTGCAAGCTCCTCAGGGCAGACACCTATCTTCTTTTTCTAATGCTACTCAATAAAGTACCAAGTATGACACTATATAATAATAAAGGACAATAATCAGACTGTTGGCTGCACACAAGATCCAAATGACTGAGACAAGCCACAGTTCACATGGCTTCCCCTAACTATGCCAAGTTAGGAAAAGTCTGTTCCCTTTGTCAGTGAAGTCCCCTAACCAGCCATTATTATGTGGAAAACTGGACACAGAACAGCACATACTTTCTCAGATCAAAAAGCACACATGGCCACCTAGCAGAATTGGGTTGCCTACTCTGCATCTGCATAAATGTACTTAATATGTTGCAGACAGGGCAGTGGAGGGAACTACTGGGGCAGAAGTATGAATAACTGCTGCTAACTGTGCAACTTGGGTTCTTGTACTGGGTCCTAGCACTAGCACAACAACATTTATACCCAAAGCAGCAACTATCAGTTGGTCCTTGTAAAGACTTATCTTTTTGTCCTGTCCTTACTCATAAGACTGGACCCTGCCTTATGTGTTTGAAGTCCAAGAATCTGTTTTATTTGCTTTTGTATGCTTTTACATAGTGAGAAACAGTAGTAGTAGGTATATGGTTATTATTTGTAGTGTAGGCTAGATAGCAAACCAGGCTCCATCCAAAAGCCCTGCAGAATGAATGGTCTATGTAACTCAGAAAAGAAGGGAGAGAAAACTCCATCTGTCATTATTATTTAGCTTGTGGGAAAGATCAGGCAGGATCTTTAGGCAGGATCCGAAAATTTATTGTACATTTTCATAGTCAAGCTTTTTTTTAGTGCATATCAGTTTACATTTACCTTACCACTGTAACCCCACTTTCCAAAGGACGGATATTGGGGTGGGGAGCAGTCATGCTGTGGGCATATTGCCCTTGCAGCGTGGAAAGGAAAAGTAATGCCATTGCAGCTATTTTCCCAGGGCAATTTGTGAACCCCCTTCAGTTATTTTTATTTAAGGTATCAATTTGTGACACGGAGGGCACTGTCAAGCCACTAATTCCCTGTGACTGTGGTATGAAGATCAGAGAGGACTGTACCACATCAATCTGAGAAGTCTAGCTAGCCCCTCATGTCAGGATGGGGGAGATATAGCAATGGTAGACTTTGCTTTCGAATTCTGCCACACAGGTGTCCTCTTGCCTGTGTCTTAAAATGATTGCAGTTTGATATGCTAGGGTCCCCTATCCTTTTGTATGTACCTCTCAAACTTTAGGAGCATACATCCATTTAAGGCACTGTTATTTCCTTACTCATTTGCCTCCCATCTTCCTTTGCTTGTGTTTTGCTCTCTGCTATGGGCTTCATCCACAGCTGCTGACCCCAGCATATGCCTACTTAATCATGGTAATTGCCTCATCCCAGGAAACGATGCCAGGCAAGTTTACCAAGTGATGAGCTTGATACCGATCACCTCAACTAATTGTGTGAATTGGCCTCACACATCAGCAATTTGGGCTGGAGAAAATGCTGTCAATCATTTGTACATTAAAAAGATAGTAAATTCATAAAATAAGCCCCAAAATATCAGAAAATAGCAGCATCCTCCCCTGTCAGCAGTTTAATCCTACCTGCGCCCTCCCCTCCACAAGTTCCAGCTGTATTCATACTGTAGCAGACTGTCTACTTCCTGGCAGCTCCTGTGTATGTATATCTATATATATTACCTGTTTCGTTTTCTGTTTTTCCCTTCAGAACATAAATAAATCTTAACCTCCCTTGAGTGACAGCAAGAAATAACAATATTTAATTAACATCTCTTCGTTTGTAGCAGATCTTAACAGACTCCACCCAGTTAATAAAGCTCTGCAAAAGTATCCCTCCAATGTTTTGAAAAAAGCTTTTAAAGAAAAGCTCAGAACACTGTGTTCTTAATTCAAAAGCACATGCCGAATTAATTATGGTCTTATGCTTTGACCAAAAGTAGGATTTGTGGGATTTTCTCTTCCTTAAGTCAAAGGATTCAAAAGTAATTTATGAATGATACTGAAATAATGTTTGAATTAGTTGCTAACATGCTGTTACCTTGGAGTGCTCAAATGTGTTTTTAACAGTATAGTCCTAAGCATACTTACTCAGAAGTAAGTCCCACTGAGTTCAACTGTACTTACCATTCTCAAGTAGATATGTTTAGGACTGTAGTCTACAACAATCTGATTGATACAATAGACATTTAAAAAAAACTGACTTCAAAACAATAGAAGCTGCATTAAGTAGAAATATTTCCTATTATCCCTACCTGTTTTTAGATTATCACTCTTGATCACACAACCTATCCTGAAGCTTTATAACAGTGTGTATTCGAATACTGAAGAAACACTTGCTGCTAAACAAATACCATGAGGCTGAATCCCTAACAGTCACTTATTTTGACATTAGGGAGTTTTTCTTACTTCTTCGTGTACAAGATTTCCTGTAGACGTTAGCAACATTTTTAAGCTAGTGAAGTAGTTTATCTTGTTCAAATATGCACTTCTCCCCTGCAGTAGAGAAAGCACACATGCAGCAGCTTTTGTGCAGTTGTCCATTCAAGGATTCTTGCATTCAAGATTACCACATATATGATAACTGAAGGCATTTGCCATTCAGGTGTTTCACCATTATATGTGCATGATTTTCACTTTCTAGTAGGTTGATCTTAGCTCGCAAATTATATCATCACTACTGTAGATGTCCTTTCCAATTACCAATGATCCAATTTCAAAATATTTGCATTGTAATGAAAGCAAATACTACCATAATTGCATCTACAATTAACACTGAAGATATTTTAATGATATCCCCCAGACAGAGGGGAGTTCTAAGTTGCCAGTGGATTCTCTGCCACTGAAAACCTTTGCTAATACAATTGAATACCTTGCTAATATCACTGGGGAAAGACTGTTTACTGTTTTAGCACAAAAATACACCTCAGAAAATAAAAGAAAACAGAGTAAATAATGCTGAACTTAAATGTACAACGTTTGCAAACATGCAGCTGACATTATATTCTGCGAAGAGATGCTTGTTGCATGACCATGCTCTACATATGAATTTACATTCTGATGACTGAAATGATAGTACAGTAAAAAGTCACCTTTTTTGAATACACAAACCTGAAATTCTGAAATATTTTTGGAGACTATAAAAACATTAACTTTAAGAAAAATAGCCACCCCAATCCCCCTCCCCTTTTGGTACCTGCTTTAGCATGTGAGGTCTGGTGGATTGTCAAACATCTTGCACTTCTTTTATCCACTTATTACTGAATACATTAGAGTCTTTATCATGAAAAGGTTGTTGACCCACCCCCCCCCGAAATATATTTTTTGTGGAGTAGATTGTCAGTTTAACAGGAAACCTGGTTTAGTTTCCCTAATTGAAGAGTAAAAGTGATGAGAGCTTGGGTAGGGAATTCCCATCATTGTCACTGACCATTGTCATGCTGAGAGGAGCTGGAGCTTAACAACAGCTGCAAGGCCACAGAGGTTCCCCATTCTTGGCTTTGTTGAACCACAATGCAGTTTGTAGTATGGGGCTGCTTCTAGAACAAGCATTATCTCTTGAGGTTTGGGTAACCTGAGTGGTGTCTTCTAGTAAACTACTTAAATTTCTTGCAAGCCACTTAGAAGTTTTGTTATAATTAAGTGGTATATAAATTTTGTTGATTCATCAACTAAGGCTTGTGATCATTTTTGTTAAAGAATTAAAGAATTTACTTAATGCAGATTAAAAGGAATCCTCCATGTCTTAGCTATAGCATCATATCCCCTAGGTACTCCATCCATACTTTTTTTAATGGAACCAACACACTGCATTCCTATGCTAATTGCTAAACTTGAGAGAAAGAGAGAGAAAAGCTAAACAATGGTAGTAACTTTATGTAATTTCCTATTAACCTCTCACATTTAATTACCAGAATCTAAAATGTATTAGAAATACATTAGAAATACTATAGACTAGCTATAGGTAGAAGACTGAACATGCACAGAGATTGTGTTTCTATGTGTGTGTTATATAAGGCATTTCAGGGGGCAGGAAATTCTTAGTAGACCTTGGGTTGTCTTTTATTCTTGAGTGCACAAAACAGAAGAATTGTTATTTATCTTAGAATATTTGAGAAGGTGACCCTATCTCCCACTCAATAATCTCACTCCTATGCTTGAATAGATCAAGAAAGGAAAAAAGTTTATTGATTATTCAGCCACTGATGTCTCTTGGCCAAACCCAGTAAAATGTTTGCCACAGAATAATCTACAATGAACTCAAAAGAAGTAACAAAGAAGCCGTCATTAATCTACTGAAGGAGGACATTACTTTGTTTCAAGAACAGCAAAAACTTCAGTTTCCTGCACTGGCTCCTTCTGGAAAACAAGTCTTTTGACACAGATGCAATCTTACTGTTTGTTGCATTTTGCTTTTCTAAGACAATTTACTGCCTACCATGTGACGGCTTCTGCACTTTTAATTGTGGTGAAATCCCACCAACACAGGTGGAATAATGCTGGCATATACCGTACTTGCAGATAAAATGCATTGATAAAACACATCTAATACATATAATATAGTCTATGAGGAGCCCCACCACTAGCACATCATAAAATCAGCTTTATTAAAAAGTGGACAGGTAAGCTTTGTTATCAAGTAGAATAATCTAGTCCCTTTGTCTTTACAGGATGGTACTTTACCTCTTCTGACAGAAGACTTGTATATCTCTAAAATACCTACAAGAGAAAAGCTAGAGGTATGAAGTGATGGTATAAAATGTAGCAGAGCAACAAAGCTATCATTTCTATAGTTAAATTATGAATAATGATTTGTGTGCTGCTGTTATTATTTACTAAAAGAGCAATGAAACTACTGTACAATACTAAACAAAATGCTTTCCCATCTTTTATACGGCAGCGTGCTTTAAAAAACACAACCTCTAACCAGTATGCATTTTCACAGGGTGGGCAACAGTTCTGCCACATATTTTTGCTGTTCACTTGTCTTGAAACTAACCCTAACACATAAGCTAAAAGCCAACTGGCACTGCTTCAGCAAACGACAACTTTTAATAAACCTTGATAAGCTTGTAGAAAATAAACTGACTTCATCTACAGTCCTTTATGAGATGCACAGTACATCCTGAACTGCAGAAGTTAAATTAGTATTTGCTGTGTATGTTATGTTTGAAATCCATCTAGTTCTTGGCACACACCCTATGGCAAAGGTCAGAGTAAAGACAGAAGAACGCTATGGCACCCCCTAACACAGATGATCTGAGACTGACTAGTCAAGGCACTATATATGTTGACTAAAGTACAACCTTAAGGCTATCCAAGTGGTTTCTTTTTACTGTGAGGATGCACCACTGTCAATCATTATAAGCTGCATAAATGCCTAAGGAAGACAAGATGATGTCCTTCCATGTCAAAAAAGAACATTAGTTTTATGAATGAATCCTACCGTAAATATCCATGTTTCACAGGCCAGAAAAATCATGGTGTCTACCATCAGAGCAAATAAGCTATTACTCCACTGGCTGTCTTGAACAGTTATTTTTTATTTTCTGGGGAAGAAATCATTGTGACATCTCTTCCTTAGTAGATTCGTTGAAGCAACAGCAAGGGGTGTAAACTTCAGTGATAACAAAGGTGTTAAAGGCAGAGTAAAGGTGAGAAAGTGACTCTAGCTTTGTGGCTTCATTTGTGCTAGCAGAATGGGTTGTGGTAAAACACTGCAGGGACCACCTGGAATAGTTTTAATACAGTCTAGACTCTAGAGCATCCTTTCTCAACCTTGGGTCTCCGTATGCTGTTGAACTACAACTCCCACCACCCCTAGTTAGCAGGACCAGTGGTCAAGAGCAAAGGGAGTTGTAGTTCCAAGTCTGGTCTAGAGTGACAATATGATGATTTTAACTTTGATATTTTATTTGCTTTTGGTTGTTTATTTTGTTGTTTATCTCCAACTTTGATCAAGTGTACTATATCCATATTCATTATGTCGGCCTTCTAACTCATTGCATTATTTTATCTTTTTATAGTGTAACCTGCCAGGCAGGATAGAAATGTAACATACAAGCATCCCCAAACATCTTCAGCTACTGGCCCAACATCTTCTCACTCAGAGAACAGCTAAAACTGTGAAAGGTCAGGGCTAGAACTGAGTAGTCCTTTACATAACTTTACTTGAAGGTGAAAACAATATTTGTGAATCATTCATCATGGACAAACAAGTGAAACAACAGAGTGAAGAAAACTTAATGTGAACTCAAGGCTTCTGCAGTAACAGCTGCGGTCATTTACACAGTTGCAAAGATGAATAATATACAGCTGTGATATTGAGAAAGACTGTCTCCATGTAAAATACTGTTATGAGTTTAGGGTGTTAAACTGGGTGCTAGATCCCTCTAATCCCTGGATCCAGCAAGTAGAAAAAGCTAATCAAGCCAGGCTAGCTTTCTGAACCCCATGATCAAGCAAACGTTAACAAATAAACCAGGCTAGCTACTTGATGAAGTAATCACCTGCTTGAAGAGCATTAAAGGAAACAAAGGAAATGGAGGCTCTGTGCAAGATGTCAAATATGTGCCCTTCTTCAACTCTTCAATAGTTGGAAGGACAAAGCACAAGTTTAGAGATGAGTTGAAGTGATGTGGGCCAGAAGCAAAGCTGGAAGCTAGAAAGCCAGAGATGTAAAGCAATGGTTGATTTCTGTTTGAATCCAAGGCTGCAGCTTTGGGAGGAACATTGCCAAAAGGAAATATGAACCCCGGGGAAGCGCATGGAACCCCTGGAATCTTGCACTGCTCAGAGATTGGGGTGGCGCACAACAATACTAAAGTTTCTGCATATGCTCTTGTTTTGTATCTGAACACACAATCACAAACAAAAATATAAACACCCCAAGTAGCACATTCATAATCAAAACTTGATAAAAATTTAATTTTTTAAAAGGCTAGTTTGGAGTCAGATTTTATAAATTACTAGGGAGTATTTGACCTGAATGCCAGGTATCCAAGTTCATTCAAAGCAATAGCAGCCAAATTCTTCCTCCCTGGTTAAATGTCATCAAAACCTGCTAAGTACAAAATGCTATTTAGTTCGCATTCATGGCCTTGCAGTGCCCACTGCATTCTAATGTGCCAATATTGTCCATCCCATTTCAAAATACATACCACTGTACATCGCTTTTCATCTATATGTTGCAACATAAGCACAAAAGCATTACAGGAGAAGAGAAACATTGTGCTAACAGGGCTATAGTATTGATGAATAAAAAATGTAACCCCCAGGCTAAGCTGCCAAATAAGTAGTGAATTAATTTCTGTAAAGTACTCTAACATTACAAAGGTGTGTTGAAAGGTGTCTGCTCATGTTTCAAATTAAACGCACTGCTGGTCAGCTTTAGCACCTCAGCTTTGAACAGCAGCCATTTGCCTATAACACTTCAGGGGTTGGGAAAAACGGATTTTCCGTTCACACTGGAATAATTAGAACATGTCAGGAAGAATTAATTTCCTCATTTTTCAAAAGGATACACAGAAATTACCATGTTATTATATGACAGGGTCCCTTGGAGAATTGTATTAAATTTAATTTCTAGCGCAGCCCACACAACAAATTAAAGTCATAAATAAGATGGAAAGAAGCAGGACGCAGAGCATATGTTTATGGCAATGAGTGAAGCCAAGGGACCAGAAACAACTATCTTCATTTCATTTTATTTAAATCAGCCAGACACTGTGTATCTGAATGACAGCACTTGTTAATGGTGCTGAGATTATAGGGTCTTTAATTTCAGAAAAACAGAAGCAGTCAGTTGGTGTTTGAACTGGAAGGTTTTCTCAAAAGCAGGCACTCAGTGGGTTCCCTTGCATAAGGCTGTGGTCACGCTCCAGCTTCTGCAGAGACACACACTCCCCCACTCCCCACTCCCCCCCCCCCACTAATAATCTAAATCTATGATTTGCTGCACTCGCAGGTAAGCACTGAGAATGAGTTATGGCACCAGAGTATCCTAAAACCTGATGTCCCACAGACACTGACACTTTCACAATCTGATAACCCCCCCCCCCTTTAACAAATATTTGGCAGGGGGGAAAGCTTTTCATTTAGATGGTTTAAACTTTCTGCTTCTAATCAGGCTTATACATTTTAAGAGTGGAAAGGACAAAGGCTCCCTCACCTGAAGTTCAGTTGAGAGGATAGGACTCTGAAACTCTAGGGATAGAATCTAAGAATCAAGGTGCCCGTTTAAAGCGCATTCTTCCCCCATTCCTGAGAACTGCAATTTACCCCTCACAGAACTACAATTCCCAGCACCCTTGACAAACTACAGTTCCCAGGATTTTTTGGTGGGAAGACATGTCCTTTATCATGAAAGAAAGATGCTGAGATGAATGACCAGAATGAGGAAAAGCTGGGAATTCATCTTTTGGCAGACTAACTTACCTTCTTACTTCTTGGTCCTCACCATGGAGGCCTAATGAGCCCCTAGACTGTGGATGACAGCTTGATACACCAAACCCTAGTGTTGCCCACCCCTTCATAGTTCTGCATGCACATCCATGTACTACTAACAGCTCATGGTCTCTTGAAATCTACATATGTGTATGCCAACTTTTTTTCTTGCCTCAGTAAAAAACGGTGGCACTCACAAAGGGATTTATAACAATGGTCAGATTATACAATGCTAAAGTCAACTCAAGTGCATTTTAATAGTGTTAATAAAATTTTAATAAAGCATTATAAAATATTTACAGTGCTCTAACACTCTTTGATACCTGCTTCTCTTTTATCCTGTGTATGCTTCAAGCTTTTGTTGCCCACGTTATAGATGAAAATATTAAAATTGGATGCAATGACACGGAACAATATTACTTGTTCTAGCTATACTGTATAATATCGCAGGATGTACATCTTTAAAATCCTGAGCTCAGGGAGGCATAAAGACTATGAAATATTGTGCTTGACCACTCTGAATTTCAATAGGTAGGCTCCTATAATTACTGATAATCCGTACAATGAAATTGCAAGTTAAGAGCAGCAGTATATGAAATATTCTTCAATTATGGCAATTGCAGTAACATTGACCTTCATTTTCTTTAGCAATGAACAATACTTACTGCAAAGCAAACAGATATTATAAATGAGGATGAGGTGAGGAACTAAAAGGGTTATTTGAAATGGTAAAAATAGTTGTCTTCAAAAGATGCATGAGATTCGGCGTGACATTCACCTTTGCTCATGGACACTTTTAAAATTTGCTAAAATGATATATGTTGCACTGTTACACACTGCTCACACGGCTGCAGCATGAAAATCTGAAGTTCTCTTTCAACCATCACAGCAGCAGGGTACTCAGAATTTCCCATATAATTATTAGCAGCACCAAAATCATGGTTGTTAGCTTGCCTGGCTTGAAAAGGAGAATGAGTTTGTCCCTTCTATGAAGTAGCTGCCATGGATGTGAGCACTCCCTTGGGTGCAACAAACTTTAAATAATTTGTGAATCAATTAACTGGCAATTCTGCGCACAGCTCAAATTTCACACTCCCAGGTCACTGCATCATCAGCCTGATATGAATCATAACATTTTGGGGAAAAGTTCATAATTGAAATCATTAATTAATTTAACAGGACTTTTAGTTATGCATTGCATTACACAGCTATAAAGGGGCAAGGATTAATTAGTTGTTTCTCCGACAGTTTTCTCCACTTGGAGGAAAACTTTTCCAACAATATCTTGACATACTCAAATAAGCACCAGCCTCTTACAGCCAAGTTTCAGAAGTCGGTTTCTTTGTCAGCTAGTTTTTGCTGTGCTTTGTATTTTAACTGCTGCACACTGTGACAGGAAGAACAAACTGAAGCAAAATGTGGCTCAGGGATTATTTAAATTGGATACTGGTCACCAGCAAAGCACTTGCCCTTGTGAGCATTTTAGGTATGTAACAATGTAAGAAGAGCCCTCCTGGATCAGGCAAGTACTGCCCAGTACCGCCTCCAACAGTACTAGCTATTGTCAGTGGCGTAGCGTGGGTTCTCAGCACCCGGGGCAAGGCAAGTAATTTGCGCCCCCTAACCCATGGATTTTAGCACTCGAGTCTCTTCCGCGCCCCCCCCCAGATGTTGCGCCAGGTGCGGCAGGCCCCCCTCCACCCCCACGCTACGCCACTGCTCCCACCACAAGTCTTCAGGACAGCCTTCCGAAGGCTGGCGCGGGGAGAAGGTCTCTCCGCCCCACCGCCAGCCTTCGGAGGAGGTCCGAGGACAGTGGGGTTCCTGCTTCCTCGAGGAGGGCCGGCCAAACGCGCCCCCCCAAATGTTGCGCCCGGTGCGGCCGGCACCCCTGGCACCCCCCACGCTACGCCACTGGCTATTGTGGCCAGTAGCCAGTGATAGTCTAATCCTTCATTAAGTTGCCTAAACCTCTTTTAAAACCATCCAAGTTGGCGACTATCACTACACATTATGGGAGAGAATGATATAGCCTAATTAAGCACTATATAGTTGCTACCTTGCTCTACCTTGCTCTCACCATAGATAGATAGATAGATAGATAGATAGATAGATAGATAGATTCTTTATTGTCATTACACTAGTGCAGCATTGCACAAGTGCAACGAAATTGGATGCCAACCCTTAAAAACAACAAAAACAAAACAACAGCAACAACCAACAAACCACCTTCCAACCACACCCACACCCACACCCATCAAACTCCCCGGTCTCACTATCGAGTTACAGCATTCAAAAAGGCCACAGCTCTTGGATAGAAGCTGTTTTTCAGTCTATTTGTCCTGGACTTGATGTTTCTATACCTCCTGCCAGAAGGCAGTAGTGCAAGCAAACTATATCCCGGGTGAGATGGATCACGCAGGATATTGTTTGCTTTCCTAAGGCAACGGGAACCGTACAGTTCTTCCAAAGTTGGGAGAGGTTGACCAATAATCCTTTGGGCTGTGGTTATGACCTTCTGGAGCACCTTCCTCTCCCTAGCTGTACAACTGGAGAACCAAGCACAAATACAATATGTAAGTATGCTCTCTATGGAGCCTCGGTAGAAGGACACCAGCAGTCTCTCACTCAGATTGTTCTTTTTTAAAAGTCTGAGGAAATAAATTCTCTGCTGGGCCTTCTTCACCAGAACAGTGGTATTTGCGCTCCAAGTCATGCCCTGATCCATAGTCACTCCCAAAAACCTGAATTCCGCCACCCTCTCCACCCGTTCCCCGTTGATATACAAGGGCTGAATGTCCGCCTTTTTTTCCCCTGTAATCCACCACCAATTCCTTGGTCTTAGCCGTATTGAGAGCCAGATTGTTCTCTCCACACCAAACACAGAGCCGCTCCACCTCGTCCCGATAGGCGGACTCATCCCCTCCCGAAATGAGCCCCACCACCGTAGTGTCATCAGCAAACTTGATGATTTTGTTGCTGGAATAGATGGCTGTACAGTCATACGTATAGAGAGCATAGAGCAGGGGACTCAACACGCAACCCTGTGGTGAGCTGGTGTTAAGGCTGAGGGCTGTGGACACATGTGACCCTACTCTAACCCTCTGAGAACGTTCTGACAAAAAATCCAAAACCCAGAGACAGATGGAGTTGGGGAGTCCAATCGTCTCTAGCTTGGACACCAGTCTGTGGGGGAGGATAGTATTAAAAGCAGAGCTAAAATCCACAAACAGCAGCCTCACATAATTCCCCGGCCGCTCCAGATGGGACAGAGCAGCATGGAGAGTGATGGTGATGGCGTCTTCTGTGGATCTATTTGCCCTGTATGCAAACTGGTAGTTGTCAAAAGTTGATGGAAGACAGGAACATTATGGGAGAGAATGATATAGCCTAATTAAGCACTATATAGTTGCTACCTTGCTCTACCTTGCTCTCACCATGTGCCCCCAAGCCATCCATTACAGCACATCCTCCTGATTGTTGATGTGTTAACACTGCTGGCACACATGGCAAGAACATTAGAGATGTAACCACATACCGTATTGGCCCAAATATAAGCCACACCTGAATATAAGCTGCACCTTTAAAATTCGGGGGGGGGGAGAAAAAAAGGCAATACCCGAATATAGGCCGCTCCCTTAAAATTCCATAGGCAGTAACACCCGTTCCGTTTTACCGTATGTCTGTTTTAGCAGCGATATCGTAAAAGCCCATTTTTGTAAGGTCGCAAATTTAAGCCACACTTTAACTTTTCACGGTTGGAATTTGGAAAAAAAAGTGAGGCTTATATTCAGGCCAATATGGTATAACGTGTACACAGATAGGTGTTTTGCCTACGACCAGCATCATGTTTCAACCAAAACTGATTTTAGATTGTAACTCACAGAAACTCCAGAACTTTGGGGGAGGAGTGTGCAGAGACAGAGAAAAGGGCGGGAGAGAGAGGTAAGGATTCATCTTGTGTACAACCACTTAGCTCAATGTAAAGTAAGAAAATTCTGAATGACTGCCAGGTTTCAAAGACACCTCTTAAACATCAACAGATCAGACAAGGCAAAGCCTTGGATTTATGAAAGCATCCAGCTCAAATCTGCTTTTGGAATCAGCAAAACCATACTGAGTTTACTACTAGCTTGATAATGACCAACACATATTACCTAACTTTGCCTTGACCTTGTATGGTGACATTCTCTCTTGCCTGCAGAGTAGGCAGCAGCCAGGTCTAGCAGGCTCACCATGAAGGCATGGATCATGCAAACCCATGGTGAGAGACAGAGCCTTTTCAGTGTTGGCCCCCTATTTATAGAAGATTATCTCCCATGAAGTACTTATGTCCTCTTTATTAGTGAGTTTTTAAATACATTTTTATTTGCATCCATCCATCCATATAATTTTAAACTGTTGATTTCATGTTTTTGTATGATTGGTTTTGTATGCCACCTTGTGAGGATATATGTCCTGAAAAGTAGGATATAAATCATGTAATTGATAAATATATTTCCAAAACAAATGGAAATTTTGTATTCCATTTTATTTGTATTTGGCAAATTTTACTTACACAGGGAGTGTAGGAGCCCAGGAGAGTGTGTCATCATAGGGCTAATGTAAAACAAGGGTCAGAAGCCCGTGACCACCTATCATATCACCACTTGGGAGTCTTCACTGGGAATTTTTAGCCAATTTTTAGTCAAGTGGTACCCTAATCCATGTATCACCACACTGCCTCTTTCCTCATTATAGGCTCACAGTCCTGCCTGCCCAGTGGGTAAAGTTCTATAGGACTACTGGGGCAGCAGTATTGTACCATAACAACAGGATTACAATGAACATATGATTATCTTGAGATGCTATATCACACCTAATCCAAAGAAGCATTCAGACATGTGTTTTTAAACATATATGCACACAAACAGAGAAGTTTAGATATGTTGCAAAATGTCACAATCACTGGCACAGTTCGACAGAATTCAAAGAGTCTGGAATTAATTCTCTTCTTTCTCCCCAAGTCAATACAATATTTCTGTTTTCATCATATGTGTGACTTGCTCCATAATTGTACTTCAAGAAACCAAATTTTTATGCTTTTGATGGTTATTTTTTTAAGCTTATTTGTTTAAGAAAGGTTTATCTTATTCCTACATTCACTCATTGAACACATCTCCCTCCTCTCCTTCAAAGTTCTCCTCAAACATTTCACCAAGCCCTTCTGGACCAGAATTTAACTGGCCTCTATCCAAAGCTATTGCTTTATCAAATCCTGTCTGCCCTCCCCCAGCAACACAGACAAACTTCTAAGCCCTCAGGTCACACATCAGGTCATGCCTGTGTTTCTACCATGCTCTATCTACCACACTGAGGAGCAGTTAACTACTAAGAGCACCTTAATTTCCCACAAAGCTCATTTCAGATTTTCAAACCACATCACTTTGCACCTTATCATCTAAATGAGACTCTTCTTCTGAATTAGTGTTGTATGTCAAGAATATAAATTATGTTTTACACACCAAACAAAGTGAGAAATGACCCTGTAGAATTAAAATTTTGAAAAGAAGGAGAAGGTAAAATTTTTGTGCTGAATTATTGTCTGAATGTATAGTATATTCAGGAGGTAATAGTTTATATTATTTATATGATTTAAATCCAGAGACTAATGGTGTCACCCTTAAGAACAAGTCAATAGCAATTGTGCTTATTCAAACTGAGGTGTAATATGAGTTTTGTTAGTAAAGAGTACAGAATTATATTGTGCTGTAATGTTAAAAATCTTTATAATAATTCCTGCAAAATAATTATTTATTAGCATTTGGAAAGGAGAATAACAAAAGCATTTTTAGCACTTTTGGACAGACGGAGGCCTTTTTCCTTCCCAAAGAGCCCAATTAAACTGCATGTATGATGAAAGTACAACTACCTCTTAGTTAGACCACTATCAGTCTGAAGCAATGAATTTGATCATGCTTATAAGTAGACCCGTTGAAATCAATTGACTTAAGTTACTATCAAAGGAATCCTAACAACAGAATGTCTGTCTAAGTTGTTAATTTACCCCTATTCTAAACTCTGTTCATGAGGTAATTGACTTACACCACTATAAGTGGTGGGTTACTAGGTCGTGTGACTGAACTGAAAGGAGTTTGGAATAGATGTTAGTCTCCCTTTGCCCTGTCCAGCTCCTGTCACAACCCTGCCATGCCCCTGGAATGCCCCTTTTTGGAGATTTGTGTCAACATAAATTCCACCATCTTAAGTTCCACCAGCTAAGATAAGATGAGGGACTTTCACATATGTATCTCCAGCTCAGCTGGGGTGAGACACTTTTCTGGCATAGACCCAGCCGAGCCCAAATTCAACCAGGAAAGCCCAAGTTCCTCCACATCCAAACTCTCACATCCCAGTGGGGTCTTGGTTTTGGATTGTGCTGTTAGTCTAGAGCCAACACAACAATGTTCCAACACTGCTTTGAGCTGCAATAACCAAAGAAATGTCTGCCACTTTATCCTGGTTTTCACCTACATACCTACCTATTTACATAATCTCTTAAGAAAAAATTCTAAAGCTATGCACAAGAATTCATTCAGGCAACAATAAAAACAGTATAAAAATAACCATTTAATCCCCAAAATGTATGTATTTATTTAGAAAAGTATTTATATACTGCCATAAAATATACCAAGGCAATGTATACAACCAATTATAAAACATAATTTAAAATTTGAATAAATACAGATAATCCATTCAGGTGATGGTATAACTGAGCATAACTGAGACCACACCTCTGGAAAGGTGTGTCTAAATAAAAAGTTTTCAACAGGAACTCAAAGATCACCTCTGTCTAATTTGTACAGGGTGGGAATTCCATAAACAAGCAAATTCCAATATACATATACTAATAGGGTGGCAACTTATTCATCACAAAAAAGGAAAATAATGATAATTATTCATACGAAGATGCAGATTATGACCTAATTGCTATAATTCAAATAGAAATTGGGATGGCTCAGTTGGTAGATCATGAGACTCTTCATCTCAGGAATGTGGGTTCAAGCCCCACATTGGGCAAAAAAAAATCCTGCATTGCAAGGAGCTGGCTTCAAAGCCCTTGCTCCCCCTTCCTATGGTTCCTTATCTTTAAACCTGAAGTGGACCTAACACTCCTTCAAGTATAGGATTGTTCGCTACACCATAGGTCACATGGCCACCTATATGTCATTTTGGTCACTACTTGGTATCACCATTTCCGTATCCTGTCCCATTTAGCTTTTATACATGCCAAGATGCTGACACCAGACTTCTAATATAGAATTAATTTGTGCCCTCTTGTATCACATGGAACGGAAATGCTACTTAACCCGAGGATAAACTTAGTCTCTTAAAAGTTCTATTGAATATCTTTCATGTTCCTTTATGCCTTTATGCATAAATTTTGTTACAGGAGCTGATATACATTGGTTTAATCAAATTACTTCTTCAAATATTCATTTGGGGCAATTGGATAAATGACAAATCAGGAGAACAAAGTGGGGTCTACAACAAAATATTGCAGTGTATGTCCCACCCTCTAAGGGCAGTTCTCTTGTTCAGGAATCCAGCCAACCTGAAAGAGGAGTCTTGTTATACTATTCAACCCTGGGGCTGGAAGTTTCAGGAGTTGCAAAGAAGTAAAGGTCAGACCCTTCCCAGGCCTATTCCCGCTGTGCCATAGAGTGGTAGGCTGCTGCTCCCAACCCAAGCATGTTATGGCTACATAGCCAAGAATGTAGTTCTTCTAGAGTGGGAAAGGGGGAATACACATCCACTAAACATCCCTGTATAATGCAAGGTTTTGCTTTTTTTAGTACAGGATGAGAATTTATTAACCTCAAGACATGCATCCCCACAAAACCAAATTCACCTCTCCTCTTCAGAAGAAAGCAATGGCATGTTGGGATGGAGGCAGTGGTGACTTCCTGGTGGTTGCACTGCACCTGTGAGGTCAGAGGAGTTTGGGGTTAGCAGCAGCCCCGCAGGTGCCCAGTGCCATCACCAGGAGGATACCACACCCTCCACCCTTATCCAAAAGCAACAGCTATCCAGGGTACTTCATATACTCTGTTAGGGCTTGAACAGGTCAATTTGCTCTCTTTCCCTGCCCTCCTTTATCCTTGACTGATATCCTAATACTCTGTCTCTCTAATGTTGTCTGCCATAGGCTTAACATATAAATTTGCACAGTGTGCCTGCATTCTGGGTTCTTTACACCCCCTTTCTCATTCTCTAGGCCCAACTGGCATTCTTTTCTAAAAGCTCACAGGTGACTCAGGTACAATTCCACATTCATCTAGAACTCAAGACACTCTAGACTAGACACTCTGTCACTCTCTGCCATGTTGTAGGGATAAAATGGGATAAACTATGTCTGTTGCCCCATGACCATTGGGAAAGAGCAGGAGTTGGGTTTCCTTTGAGAACTGTGCACAAAACATTAACCATCCCACAGAAGTAGTAAGTGGCATTTATTATTTTGTTTACAATGTCACTTGTCTTGTTTTGCTTTTTAGCACCGAAAGCATCTATCTTGATTCTCCCTCCTCTCTTACGCTGATTACTTACATTCAAGAAAAACCATGGTATTGAAGAAAATAAAAAAGCAGTTTTACATAAAGTTGAATTATTATGAATATGCTGTTTGCTGCTGCCAAGATTGTGTTGGCTAGGCACTGCAAAAGTGAAACAATACCATCTATGAAGAAAAAGCTGATCAAGGCTTTAGAGATTGCCAAAATTGATACATTGACTGATAGCATACAAAGAGAAATGGACTATTTCATCAGTTCCAGCCCTAGATAAATGGAGTACAATACTACAGATTATGCACGGAGGGCGGGAGGAGTTCATTGGACAGAAGTTTGTTTTTATATTTTCACATCATTTAATAAAATAAAATTTTAATAAAACAATAAAATAACATTTGCAGAACTCCACAGGTTCCCTAGAGGGCCATGCCTGACAGAAGTACTGAGAGAGGAAAGGAAGGGATCTGCAAATAAGCTTCAGCTACCTTTTCTAACAAACATTAACAAGGTTCCAAATAACAGAACATGAATGGAAGTTACCCATAGACAGTTTAGGTTGTATCCAATGAAGTCATCACACTAGCACAAGGACTTCTTCTCCCTTTCCACAACCACCACAAATCTCCAGAGAGTTGGGGAACCCCTAGAACAGATTTGATGTGTTTGTGTACATGTGTACATGGGGCACACAGGAAGAGAAAGTCTCTCTGCACAGAAAGAAGTCCTTGCACTAACAGGACCACTTCCTTGGACACAACCCTATGGTTTACATTGCTTGCCTTTATATAGTGCAGTGATTTACTACATAATTTTATTACTTGTTTTTCCAGGGTTAAATTATTTTTGCACGATTTACCTAATTGATTTCTTTTTTTATTGTTTTTGCCTTTAAAAACTATATGTGCAACTTGATTCTTTCTACACATTTCTCAGAAAAAGTTATAACCAAAAATGGAGGTGTTATTTATGTTTGAATTCTCCTAAACTCCTTTGCTGTCTATGATTCAGAAATGCCATCTGCTAGAGTTTAGTTTAATAGTTTGAATACTTAGTCCTGCTTTATAAAACCAGTAGTTGTTATGAAGGGGCTGACAAAAGGGTCAAAATAGATATTTCTAGGGAAACTAACTAGAATGCAAATCCTGAAGCTATAGATTCTACATTGTCTGTATTTTCTTGTAGGAATGAATATACAGCAATAGCTTAATTGCTGAAGGCAAGTGGAGTATGTTGGGTTTGTAGTTGTGAGCCATGTATAACTCACTAGATGGCTTTGGGAAATGACTACATCTCACCATATCATACCTCACAAGGTTGAAATGATAACCATATGATATGAAGAAAAGAGGTAACTTTGTAGAACACTTTTACTCAACCAGTAACATACCACTGACAAAGATACCCAAATCTTTAATAAACGGGAGGGGAAGCATTCCAGCATGCAGCAGAAGTGGTGGGTAAGGTGTGGCGGAGAGGTGGGGGCAGGGACAAACACATTCCTATTTTGCCTCAGGTGCTGAAATGGGATGAACAGCCCCTGATTCTTCCTATGGCAAAGCAGGTATGTGAGAATTGCAAGCGCAGGTGTAATCATAGATCTCCATCATCTTTCACAACAATTATATTAACTTTTTACAAATCCAGTGCCAGGAATGCTCTTAATCCCTCCATAATAAATAATAATAATAATAATAATAATAATAATAATAATAATAATAATAATAATTTTTATTTATACTCCGCCCTTCCCAGCCAAGGCCAGGCTCAGAGTGGCTTACAAGCAATAATAAAAAACAAGATGAATGATTACAACTTAAAAACAAAATTAAAATACAACATTAAAATATTGAAACATTAAAATATTAAAATGTAGCCTCATTGCAGGAGGAGAAGGAAAGAAAAAAAGAAAGAGAGGGAGGGAGGGAATCAAATTGGCTCCAAGCCAAGGCCAGGTGGAACAACTCTGTCTTATAGGCCCTGAGGAAAGAAATCAGATCCTGCAGGGCCCTGGTCTCATGAGGCAGAGCGTTCCACCAGGTTGGAGCCAGAGTTGAAAAGGCCCTGGCACTGGTTGAAGCCAATCTAACTTCCTTAGGGCCTGGGACCACTAGGGTGTTGCTATTTATGGACCTTGAGGCTCTCCGCGGGGCATACCGGGAGAGGCGGTCCTGTAGGTACAAGGGTCCTAGACCATGAAGGGCTTGTACCTACAGGACCGCCTCTCCCGGTATGCCCCGCGGCATGGTCCTAGACCATGAAGGGCTTTAAAGGTCAAAAGCAGCACCTTAAATCTGACCCTGTACTCCACCAGGAGCCAGTGCAGTTTGAAAAGCACTGGGTGAATATGCTCCCATGGCAGAGACCCCGTGAGGAGCCTCGCTGCAGCATTCTGCACCCTCTGGAGTTTCTGGGTCAGCTTCAAGGGCAGCCCCGCGTAGAGTGAATTACAATAGTCAAGCCTGGAGATGACCGTTGCATGGATCACTGTGGCCAGGTCGGGGCGAGAAAGGTAAGGGACCAATTGCTTGATGTGGCGAAGGTGGAAAAATGTCTCCTTGGCTGTTGCTGTAACTTGCGCCTCCATGGAAAGGGAGGCGTCAAGGATTACACCCAAACTCTTAACGGAAGGCAGTGGCACTAATTGGGCCCCTGCAAGAGAAGGGAGTTGGTCTCTCATCCCCATGCTATCCCGACCCAGCCATAGGACCTCTGTCTTCGAAGGATTTAGTTAGTGATAGTGATATCAATGATGATTTCTGTAGTGACATAGCCTTTTCAGACTCCTGGTAACTAGAATGTAGTTAGACCTTTGGATAATGCAGTTGCTCATTTAAATGGATCTTATGCTGAATTGTTGTGCATCCAGGAAACTGTGTTTTCAAAACCTTAAATTTTAAA
Source organism: Podarcis vaucheri (assembly GCF_965113315.1). Taxonomy (NCBI): domain Eukaryota; kingdom Metazoa; phylum Chordata; class Lepidosauria; order Squamata; family Lacertidae; genus Podarcis; species Podarcis vaucheri. Next base: position 73,819,224 of record NC_138759.1, read on the forward strand.
TCTAGTCTTGAACTAGGAAGCATAATTTAAGGGAGAGTTAATCCTTAGAAAAGTGTGCCACTAAAATATTGCCCCACTAATCACAGAGCTCTGCAGGAGGGGGCCTCCTACAAATACCATCTCAGTCTGTTACATAAAACATAGGAATAAACCCTTTAGTGTAGCAAAACCTATCCTTTGGAACTCCATCCCATTACATATCAGGCAGGTGCCATATCTCTTTTTGGTGCCTATTTCCTCTTTCAACAAGACTTTATCTTAGTCTGCATCTATACTGGATTTTAAGTGGCTTTTCTATGAGTTTTTATTGTTGATATTTCTTATTGTAAAGTCAGTGTGGGACGTTTCATGGGACTGCCTCAGCAGAGAGGTCTACATGCAATAAATGAAATCAATACTATCTATGTACATGTGTACAGTAGGATAAGACAGCACTCTCCAAACAATGGGGGCATCCAACGAAGTGGAAAAAAAACATTTCTAATGCTCATTTCTTTTATATTACCGCCTAACTAGAAAATATGGAGTATGAAGATATTATAAGGGGAGAAAATATGGCAGGTGAGAAAAGCATTTCCCTTACCACTGATTAGAACATTTAGGTGAGTATGCAAATGTTACCTTGCCCCGTCACAGGCTGCCTTTCTGCTCTAGCAGTGTCTCGTGAAAGGTGTCATCAGAGAAGAAGCCAGCAAGACAGCATCTAGTAGGTCTATTAAAAACAAAGACAGAAAATAAGTTGAATAATTGTGAAATAATAGCAATCACAGGTTAATGGTTTAATCTACGTGACTGCTTGACTAGATGAACCTTTGGTCTGATCATCTAGATCTTCTTTTGTTCTTATTTTAATGGGAGAGTGCAAGGTGTGCATTAAAGTGCTAAGTTGTGGCTTGATCACCCTCTAGTAGCAGATGTCTTTTAAAAGTTGTTATCGTATGGAAATGGTCATCTGTTTCCACCTTTACTCTCTTGAAGTCTTAATGGAACTTTCTCCACACTGAATTAATGTAGCTCCCTTGTAGAATTCAGGCACTTACTCCCCAATATGGATCATTTTATTCCTTTTGTCAAAAAAATACCATTTAGTCTAAAGCAGTCTATATATCTTGCACGAGTTTTATTTTCATTTACAAAGTAAACAAGTCAAAAATAAATTCTTGCATGCAGAAAGACACAGAAGTAGCTCATATATTTTGTAAGTTGGTGGATGGTTTCTCAGACAGATCCTAAATGTAATATGTACACCGTTTTATTCTTGTGCTTTCACTGAATGTTGTTAAACTGTCCAGCCTACAAGTTGGAACTATATGACATTGCAAAAGCTGTACTGTTTTTAGATGCCGAGCACTCTGTGATGTCTTCCATCTGGAGAGGAATACAGGATTAAAATAAACATCAAATTGTGGAGATCACAAGGGGCAATTTGTCAGCAGGAAAAGGTAGAGAGGGATCAGTTACCACAGTGTATTGCTACTGTGCCAGCAATGCAGCATCATTTAGAGTTCATGGAGACAGTGCGCCTGACTAATGATCTTATTAGAGCACTACACAGTCAAAGAAAACAGGGCCTTAAGAAAAGATGGAGCAGAGAAAACATTGCAGGAAGTGTAAAATTCTTATAGCAGAAATAATGTCTTGCTGCTATAATACATACACACTGCAATATCTAGAAGAGCTCAAAGGAGTGGTCAGCAGAATGTGTGTTTGTGAAGATCCATGACAGGTCAACAAATCTCTTTCTAAGGAAATAATTATTCTTACAGAATGTCAACCCTTGCAAGAAGGCAGAAACAGGACAGGTGCTGACATTCTCCAAAAATGCCATTTTAAATTCATCCATGTCTAACACTCTGGGGAGTATAATTCACCCTTATGAAATATCAGCCTGAGGTTGTGAGTGTCTTCTTTGGTTTAGGAATATTTCCACTGACCACGTCTGAAGAAAGAAAGGTGAGAAAAGGATGATAAACAGTCTCCAGTCTTACACAGTCCTCTGCCTCTGGCCACAGCTTCTCAAATAAAGGAAAAGGAAGAGTTCACATTGGTGATTTTAGGTTCAGGGGTATACTTGGAAATTATTCAGAACACAGTAGGGCAGTACTGCAGCACAGCACTATAGTAACTCTGGAGATCTGTGCAGCTATTTAACCCATGCATAAGCTCCTAACAGGCTGGGGATACCATGCACAGCCCTGTGGTAGCATTCGTAGAAGTGCCAAGACAAGAGAGACCTTTTCCAGTTAGCACACTAAACTGTGGATTGGCATCCAATTGCCTTGTAAAGGGTTCTGTTATGCCCTGCTAATTTGTCAAGATCAGATCAATAGTCTCTATATTAAAATGTGTTTATTCGTTCGTAGAAGTTACTTCTTCATATTTGGCTATGTTTTTAATACAGTAAAAAAACTGCATAAAGGTACTTCAAACAAAAGTAAATTCACAGAGAAGATATAATCTTACAACTGCTATTATATCATCTAGTAGCTTTTATGATTTCAATTAACTAGTAGCTTGTTCCAAGAACATTTAAATACTTACGATTTGATAACTATGGTTAATCTTCATTCAACCTAAGATTACGCAGAGTAATTACATGTAAACAGGAAAATGAATTGAATAATACTCCCTGTTCCATTGTCGGACACTATATTGTGTATTGTACAGTATATACAATTAGCGTTATATTGCTAAGCTAAAAATATTGGTGAAGATCTAAAAATGACTAACACTGCCTTTTTTAAATTAATGTCTTATTAGTTGGGTGAAGTACACTGACAAAGAATAATTTATGCTTATTCAAACTGCTCTCGACATCTTCAGGTGTTTCCAAATGAGCTCACAGAAGAGTGATTAAATGCATCTGATAACAAGCCACACATTGCTGAAATTACTTACCGCCTCATTTTATGATTAATTAAACATGTAGATTAAAGTTGCAAAAGAATTTAGATTAATGAGCAAGTTAAGTCTTGCTGATATAAGTGAATTGGGAATTGGATGCTCTGTGGAACTTTATAAACATGCATTTTATAATGAGTAAGACAAGGCTACATGTTGAATCCTGGCCACAAGGGCCTTTGACGATGCAGTCTTTTTTAACATGGTTTGACAGCTTTCAAATAACATTCTACTATAGGCTTTAAACTTTGTGCATTGCTGTAAAACATGAGACTACATAACTCATGTATTAGGAGTACAATTATTTCCAAGCTCTCCAAGGTAATGACCCCCTGTAGCAGCAGCTGTTCAGAAAAATTACAGGCTCAATTGTTATTTTAATCAGAGAGAGTTTAGTTGTTAAAAGCAGTTATGCAACTTGTAAAATTATATGACACCTCATCAGTGCTTTCTCTGCAGCATCCTTTAGCCAAAAAGAAAAAAGAAAAGAAAAATATAAAGCACCACAGCTTGGGCTTATTAGTAAAGCTTGGTACTCGGTCATTCATAAAAAATTCAAAGCCATTTATTAGTGTGGTTTCCGTGCAAGGCAAGGTAATGTTTAAATTTACGATGACTCTTATCAGCTCCATGAGTGTTTCAAAATATCTGCTGGGTTTGCGGAACATCCAATTTTTCTCTTTTAAGAAAAGGTTTTCCTAATCCAAGTAGCTTAGTCAGTGTCAGAAAGCCAAGATGGACTTTATGGTTTTGCAGGGGAGAAACAACTCAGATTATTCACAGGAACCTAGCACACCACGTATAGCAATTCAGAAAAAAAGATGGAAAGCATAACCTGATAGTTAACATGGTACACTTGCCATACAATCTCCCATTTGTTACTGTATCTTGAGCTGATACCATACAATGGACACTGGCACTTAGGATGGCTCTGTAAATCACAAGCCTGAGTAGCCCAAGACCTTTCAAATAGATCTGTCATGTAAGTTTCTGTACTAGGCTGTATGTTGTTCAGTAACAGCTTACTTGTACTCTAGAAAAGAAGGGAAAATTTATGTTTTCAAACACAGCTAACCAAGAGTTTGTCACAAAACAGGCCATGTGGACATAATTATCAAGTACATGCTACGCTGACAGTGGCAAGTATCAAGTTATTTTAACAGCAGGCCTGGCAGCTTCAGTACTTTATAATCATTTGTTTATATAAGACCAAATACAAATATATACTTTGCCTCCAGAAGCTTCAGTTGTGATGCTGAATATGGGTTAGATCCAGAATTGCTCTTCCACAGATCTTAAAAGGAAAGTGGCTCAGTAAAATGATCAAGTGATAGTCTAATAAATTTATAGGGTTGGATCTAACTGTCTCATTAGCAGAACTCCACTCATTGGATGCTCCTGTTGGAAGAAGCAGGGAAGCAATTTTCACTAATTCTTCCTTACCCCTGCAACCTTCGCATCACTTTCCATGCTGATTCAGAACATCCACTAACCCTTGGAAGCAGCTTTTCAGGGCCCACAGGGCAGAAAGGAGAACTGGCAGAAATCACCTGTCTCCTTACAACAGAAGCATCATGATAGCAGAGTTTTGCTGAAGGAAACTCTGAATCCAATCCTGCTTAGAAGTTGAGGATAAAACATTTTACTAGGTCACTTTCCTTTAACATATAGTTAACACTAAGGAGATCTTTTTATTCGTTCATATTTTTAAGTATATGCCTCTTTTAAATAATGCCAGAACTGTCTTCTCAAATGACTGCTTTGCTAAGACCTGGAAATTATCTTAGCAAATGTTTTAGGTGTCAATTTCCATATTATGGTTTCATATAAAAATGTCTTCCCTCCTTTAACCAAGCTTGGCTGTATCATTCCAGGGGAATAATTGTGTTTGGGTATTTTTTCATCCAAACACTGACTTCAAGGCACATTTTTCAGGCAGGAGAAACCATGCCGGTATGCCATTCTGATGTTACAGGACAGAATATTCTCATATATAACTATATAACTGTGTGTGCAAAAATATAAACTTATGAATCAGCTTTTAAACTCTGCTGATTATTTAATCAACTCTCTTTCCTAAAACATCTCCTTCCCACCCTGGGGCAGTATACTTCATGAATCTCCTCCTGACTTCCAGATATAAGAAGAAGAGAGAGAAGAAGCTGTCCTTCAATTGCCTTCAGATGTTCTAAAGAAGTAGTCAATGAGGAAACACAAGTGAGATGTGCTTCCAATATAATGCTCAAAATGGAGCTTGTATGGTGGGTGAGATACGCAAACTCTGGGCGTGGTAACAATTGTACTGCATCACACTGTTGTAAAAAGGAAGGGTCTGCAATCAGAACAACCATTTGATTTAGTTCAGATGCTGGTACTTGATTTTATATTTAGGTTGAACTTACTGATTGTCATTCTGATTGTTTTTTAAGGATTGATAACTTTTGTAGAAATGCAGGGTCAGAATTCTCGCTCTTTGGAATTCCGCTGTGTAACACTGTGCTTATCCCATTAATCAACCAGTCAATTAATTAAATAAATAAATTAATATACCACCCTTTATCTGAAGATCCCAGGACAGTTTACAATATAAAAACACAAAAATATATAGCATATTAACAAACAAAAACAATACCCCCACACTCCCTGCTTTAGAGGAATGAAAGAAAACAGGATTATTTTGCAGATAACAAAACAGCCCATCAAATGGACCTTTCTCTTAATCTTGATTTACTGATGGGGGACTAAAAATGTTCACCCATTTTGAGCAAGGGCAAGAAATTTTGCTCTTACTTTGACTTTTCCCCCCTTAGGTCCACATGCTACTTACATTATCCCTGGTCAAATTGCTTTGGGAGGAGGTCCCTGATAATGCCGATAAATTTGCAAAACGTGGAAAGAAACAGGTGCAAATGTGGAGGAAAGCATGAAAATGGGTTGAGGGATTTCAAAACTTTTATCATGCCCAAACCACCTCCGGCCTCTCTCTCTCTCACACCCACCTACCTCAGTTTTGGGTGAAAAAAAACCCTAATAATTTTTTATGTTCAGGAGGAGAGCAAAGGAAAGCTGACCTGCATGCCAATATCTCCTTTCTTCTGGGAAGCTAGCACATGAGGCAGAAACTATATTGCCTTATGTTCTCCTTAACTGAAAAGTTTATGCATGCAGGGAGATTTTTAAGAAGGAAGAGAACTGAAAATCTTCTGTGTGAATATTGAGAAAATATAGTTTTATTCCTGTATAGCTAAAGTTACTATGATTCATATTGAGTCATTTTTTAAAAAAGTATAGTCCTATGAAGGTTCAGCATCTATGGTGATTTGATAGGACTGTGCATCTCAAAAGGTATCATACAACCAGAACAGGTATTTCCTAAATGTCCTATGTGGGTCATTTAAATACTCTAACCATTTGGCGAGATAAGGAATCATTCTGGCTTCTCCGCATGCTATTTATGAATGACCAATAGAAGAAATATGTATTTCCTGTCACACTTCCACTTGGTTATTATTTACAAAAAAATAATAATGCATTGTTTCCTGTTAACTGAACATATGACTGCAATGTAATTCATTCCCACCTTCCTTCCATGCTTCTCCTACATTCTTGGAATTCTGTCTGAAGGAGTTATTAAAAATAGTACAAGAGAGAAATAAAGTCCAATACAGACAAATAACACAGCCAAAATAATGGTCCAATTAATCAACAAAATTATGACATATCCCAACTCTGTTGCCCTTTCAGCAGAGAACAGCACTGAATGCCTAAAAAGGCCCTGCAAGACTTGCAAGTTATTTTAAAGGAATGGCATAAAAATTACTGTCCCGAGAGCTGCCTGGGAAAAAACACATGCAATAAAGCAGCATAACAGAAATGAACAAATTTTTCCAGTTAGCAAAATTATTATTTTAAGAGTGGTCTATTTTCAATTATTTGCCAGCTACATAGCAATTTAGTTAAGAAAGAAAGAAACCATTAACATAAAAAAGGAAACTGCACCAAGAACTGTAACAACAGTCTTATTCTGGAGATTGGCCAATGGAAAATATTGTTAATTGGCATGTTTCTTTCCTCTCAGAAAGCTTTATAGAAATCCCTCTCCTACAAGAGGACATATTTCTGCAGATGGAGAAGGGGACAGTTTATAAACTATCAGGCGATTACAAGGAAAGAAGGATCAGCATTTAGCCAGTCTTCAAGGGGATAGTTTTAAACACGTTAAAATGGAGCCTATGGAATTACATGAAATACAACTTTTATTTACCATCATTTATATAGGGAGATTCATGTACAAATGTACAATCAAAGCAATTATTAACAAGAACAGTAAGAGGTTCTGCTACTGTCCCACTTAATCAAAGGCTCAAAATACGATTGCTCTGGAGTAAGTATGCACAGGTTGCCTTAATAAATCTATTTATTGCATAGATGTTATGTTAGCAGCCTCATACCTAGCATTCTAAGAAACCAAAAAATCTGTGAAGCTTTGAAATCAGTGGTTAATATTGGTGCAGTTTTGAAAGGTTCAGTCTGCCATCATGTCCAGCTATATCCAAACAGAGATGAAAACCTGCTGCTTTATATCAGGAACCATCATGAAAATATTGGCTGAAATATCTTAAGGGATGTACAAATGTATAACAAACAAACTTTGTAAAATATATGTTATTTATAAAATAAATAAATTCCAAGCCTTCAAATAATTCATTCTTGAGATTTGTCATTGAACTCAGTCGGGTTACTACGTAAGAGTTCTTGGAACTGTAATGCTTCTGGGATAGCTGCCCTTTGCCTTTCAGGAAAAAATGGGTGTCATTATTTATCTTTCTTTTTTAATAATCTTTTAAAGTACATAAAGATATTCCATTTAAAATATTATAGATCAACATAATTTTAGAATTGTGCCAAGCAATCTAAAATAGAAACAAAATGTGACGGCATGAAATTATACTGTACCATTCATGAGACTCATATGCAATATGACTAAACAATAGGTCTGGTCACTTATTCACAACTTATTTAACTATTCCTAATGCTATTTCAAATACAATCAATGTCCATCTCATGAGAGAACTAACAATTTGGCCCTTGGCATTCACCTTCCATCATAAATAATGTATAGCTGGAGTACTCAAGATGCAGAGATGTATTTTCCATCTCACTGCCTTCTGATAGGCTATAGCAACTAGATGGTACATGCGCTGTGTACAATAGATCCCAGGTTCTATCCATAGCATCCCTAGGCATGGCTGGGAAAGACTCCTATTAGTAATGATACTGAGCCACTGCCAGTCAGTGCAGGTAATGCTGCATTGCATGGAGCAATGGTCTGACTCAGTATAAAGCTGCTTCCCAAATTCCTAAATAAAGGAATCCAGAATGGGGCTGTGGAAATGAAGGCACAGGACTTTTCAGATAGCAATTGGCTTAATTCTCGATGCTTGGGGTCACTGGGGCAGGGGAAAGTGTGTCATTGTCCCCATAGGAATTCCTGCCATTTTGATGATTCTAGGCCCCAAGGCACCTTACAATCAGATTTTTAAACCATCAGTCATAACCAATCAATGAAACAAGACTAAGAGAGAGAAAATAAAAAAATCATCAAAAACATCCTATTTCTCAGTGCTACTGATAAAAATTAAAGGCTGGCAAAGATTTTTATTCACCTAGGCAGATTATGAAGGCTTTCAGTAGCTTCTGAGGCACCAGTAAAGTAGGAATCCAACAAACATACCAGTCCCCTAGTTACCCAGACTTTTCAATGACAAGAGAAGCACTATGAATTGTACTTGGGGCGCCTCCAGACTGCCACTATTTTGCAAGAGGGGTTCAAGTATATACTGTAAATTTAGATTTGCGCAATTAAAGTGTATTAAAGCTTTCTACTGCCATAGCGCAACAAATGCACTTTAAGATGTAGAAACACCCTGCAAGCAAATCAGGATGACTGTTCAATAAATAAGAACGAATTAAAATCCCAGTTAGAAAATGCATTAAAAAGTATGGAATGAACTAATTGGAGGATGTATAAACAACTCACAAGCAAATCAGGATAAACTGCCACAGTTTTTTGAACTGGATACATTTTCTGAATGCTATTCATAGGTCATATATAACACAAGTGCAACTTAGAGGTTATTATAGCATGTAAAACTGTAGCAAGATCAGCCTGTTTCAGGAAGTACAAAAACACTAGTCTTCCAACACTACCTCTAGAATCAATGAGCAGGGTAAGAACAGAACCACTGGAGCATGGAAACAAGGATATGATGGTCAATGATATTAAAAACACTCCATTGTTTCTTTTGCAGCTAAGATCGTTCATCAAGACAGTCAAAGCTGTACAATTTCAGTTCCAAAAACCAGACTGAAATGGATCCAGATAATCTTTCTTTATTTGGGGATGTCTGGAGTTGGGCTACCAATGCTCATTCAAGCACTAAAAGGGAAGGTTATAAATGGGTCAATATTTGGAAGAGAGTCCAAATATTGAATCAGTAGAGTCCAGGGGACGCTTCTTAAGGAGTAGCTTTGACAGCTACCTCCTTCAAGGCAGCTCTGACCACCCCCTCTCCCAAAGAAGAACTGACCACCTCTTGGGCCCAGCTGGTCACTCCCTTTAGCCAAGAAGAACAAAAGTTGAGTACACAAGTGGTACACCACATTTCTCCAACATCCTCAGACCACAACAACTGAAAATCATCCAAGCAAAAGTACACGGAGGAGCAAAGAACTGTACTGAAACAAACTAGCATCCAAGTTGGAGCAGATGCAAGCATTTTTATCTGCCAAATGCTGTGTAAATATATCACAATGGGCTACCAAGGGTTCCAGCAAACTGTTCTAGAAATGCAAATGAAGAAGTCTCTGCTGGATGGCAATGAGCAGATGCAATGGTGGTATAAAAATAGTCCCTCTTTGCTGCCATCGTCACCATGAAATAGGCTCTAAAATTGTACTGTATCCTCTGTCTTGTAATGCTCACTGAGCTGTTTGTCATGTGTGTTCTACCCATCATTCCTGTGGTTCGGAAGCATCTCTGCCTTCAACTGTCCCTAGAAATAAAATCCCACAGAACCACAACATCTAACCTGAGACCTCACCTCCTCCACCAGTGCACATAAGAAGCCTGAGAAGATCTCCAGTCCATCTCATATGCACAACACTAAGTTTAAACTGTTGAAAATGCAATTCTTTCCCTGAAGAGGGAATGGAATTCTGTCAGAAGACAGCAGACATTAAGAACCACAGATCCAGATGTCAAATTTGGCCTTCTGACCCTTTCTATTTGGGCTTTGGGACTCTCCCCAGGCTATGTCCTGTTATTCCCCTTCACCATGTGACACACCTCACTGGCCCTGCTCTGTGCTCTCCCTCAAGTGTTTTAGCCAGGTTGAAATATGTATTTTGAACTGTGATAATGCTTCTTGGTAGCATGGATGGAAGATAGAGGGGTAGGAGGAGTCACATCTGTTGTGCTTCCTGTTTCTGACCCTAGCTGCACCCACAAGTGAATGTGGCCCTCTGGCTGAAAAAGGTTATCCACTGCTAGCATGCAGCAATTTTGCCCCACTTCCACCCCCACCCCAAATCATTGAAAGAGTACTGATGCTACATAAGGAACTTGGAAGGACACAACAGACAGGCCAATGTTACCTGTCTCATCAATTTTATTATTTGAATAAAACAATCCATTTTAATGTGGTTGGTTTTCAATGTGGGAAAAATCATGTGGTATGTTGGAGGACATTGTTGCAGTGACAGCAAAATTTGCCCTTAAAGTCCATAGGACACAAGGCTAGCTACCACAAAGATCCCACTGCCACAATGAAAGACATTTTGCTTGTTTACTATACCTATCACCGATCCAACAGCATGGCAAAGCTGGTTAAACATGAAACTCATTTGTGCAACAAAAGAAGGCTACACTTCAGATTACACACACATTAGGAAGTTGTGTTATTATAAGTACTAAAATCACTTATCTGACCTTTCTCTCATCCAGTTTCCAAATCTGTCTAATTCAAATAATAAAAGAATAACAAGCAGACAGCAACTCAGAATCAATAACTGAAAATAAGATCATTGTGATGTACATCACCCACAGTGCCAGCAAGATCTACATATTCAGCATTAAACAAGAATATATTCCTGTCAAACAAACAAGCACAGGGTGTTCCTGTTAACACAGGACTGACACATGGGGCTGTCCACATTCCACTCTTGATGTGACTGGGCTTCAGGGTACATCAGTGCCAATCTGGAAATCTGCATAAACATGAGACTTTGTTTAGATGGTAGAGGTTACATCATAAGCACAGATTTACCTTGGCCTGAAAACAAAAACCCATTACAAAACCAGGAGCCAGCTGCCAAACTATTGTCTTTCTAGCCTGCCATAGGCTAAATGCAAACTGAAATAAAAATATGAACCATATGCTGTGAATAACTTTCATTATTCTACTTAATTCATTTGTGCAAATACATAAAACTGGTGGATTTTGCATGTGGGGCATCATAACTGGTAGATGATGTATATGGCACCCTGCTGTTCTCATCCATGGGAAATTGCTACTAGATTTTCTTTTTCTTTTCAGGCAACTGTTGGAAGTTTAAGCCAGCCTTCACCAATCACCCTCCAGATGTTTAACTACAACTCCCATCAGCCACAGAGACAGCAATGAGAGTTATAGTCCAAAACATCTGGAGGAAATCAGGTTGGCAAAGGCTGCTTTAAGCACAGGAGGAATAAGTAAAATAATGTAAAGATGCACCTAGAATACCTTGTATCTCTCATTTTAAGTATTCTAAGCAAGCAGCCAGCAACAGATATTTCTGGTAGCCCAGACCACTAAGCATTTCTCACTAGGTAGAATATTAGTTATTTTAGTTAGTTTACTTTCCTTTTTATTGGATGGATTCTGCCACCACTTCTGCCAGGTCAGTCAATCACCTGGTCTCATTATTCAGCCTTAACTGTATCAAGAGGATATAAAGGAAACTTGAGTGTAATAAACATGATTGTTGATCTGATAAACATCAAACTGAAGGGTCACTAGCACACACAAGCCTATGGGATAGCCATCCCATCCTGCTAAATATTTTTTTAAAAAAACTGTCACAAACACCACACCCATTTATGTAATTACATAAATGCTACACAACTGCATGTGGCATGGGGGGGCAACTATTTGAGGAAAACCATCCCCTCCCTTTTCACATATCTTTGGAACTTGGCCAATATTATTTTGTGTGTATCTTGTTGAATTTATGTGCGTGGCTGCCCCTCCTTGTACTGTACCATCTCTCCTAGTCTTGATATATTCTCCTTGTTTGCTACTCATCCTGCAGCAAAGCTCTTGCCTCCCAAGAATGAGAGAGAGATTAAATGTGGCAGAAGGCCAATTCTTAGGCTAAATCCTTTCAAAGGGGAGGAAACTGCTTGAGCTTGTCCACTGGACCTGAAAAGTCATAGGAGAGCAAAGGCACGCCGGGGGAGGGGGGGAGAGGAGAAAGTCGAAAGTTTCTTGTCTGCAGATTCATCACAACTGCTCTAATTCATTATTCAGCACTTTCACTAGAGCTTGCTCAAGAACAGAATAGCTATTTGTCTCTTCCATCTAATATGTCCCTAAAACCTTTTTAAACACTTCCTTGTTAATATAATGGCAGACTGGAGTTTCCTGAGAAAATGTTCACTTGTCTAGAGTCTCTATCTCTCAGACACTCAAGACTTTATTCTTCTTTAGCCTACAGGCCACTCTTTCCCCCCTCTGAAGATGATGGAGAGGCACTCCACAAACTGCACAGGCAATAGGTTGCTGCTAGCAGAAACTGAACAAACACTTCCCTTGTTTTTTCAGTGGTTACTGGATAAATGCTGATATTCTCACAAAGGTGATTTTAATCTACGAAGTCATTGCTGGCACTCTCAGAAGAAAAAGAGACAATTAAGCACTCATTTGTACAATGATAGCACTCATAATACCATTTAAATTTTAATAAATTTCATAAGGCTAAGCCTCAGTAACAAAAGCCAGCTAAGCAGCAAAAGGTCTGTTATGTCAGAATAGGTAACCTTGTCTATCAAAGTGTCATTGTCATTGTAGTTAAGAAGAGGCATGGGAAAGCAGTGGTCTCACCCTTGGGAAATTGGCAGACTTATTTATTCAGTTTCAACCTGAACTTTTCTTATGAGTGGAAATCTTATATTTAAAAAATAAAACTGTCTCAAAAATCTTATTGTCTTCCTAGACAAGAACAATAAAGAGTTTCAAAAGGCTTCTGAACCAATAACAAAAGTAGCAGCAGCAGCAGCAGCAGCAGCAGCAGCAGCAGCAGTAGTAGTTAATTTTCTTTTAATACCTAACTTGGATAGTCCTTACCTATCAGTTTGGAAGTGCAATAGTGCCTTTCAAAAATATAGTACTAGTTTTTCTGTGCTCAGGGGAAGTATTTATATTAAAATACAACTTTTTAATAATAAAAAACCTGGGTGACAAGGACCTTTCATTTCCAGGACTACCAGAATATTGAACATATCCATTCAAGTGGGAGTAGGGACAGGGAATTGGCTTGCTTGAGCCCATTGGGGTTTATAGTAAGGGAATCAGGTATAACAATTGGGTATGCACAGCATTAAACACCCCCTTCCCATAGTACGGAGCTTTTCAGGAGGGAGGAAAGAAAAGGGGTACATTTTCCCTTTCTCAAGAAAATTTTGCATATATAGCAATAAATCACTCAGGTTTGGGATGGGCAGTCAGTCTCCAGCCCAAGTCTTTGAATGTTTTATATTGTGCGGCAACAGAAGGTTTTAGAAGTAAAGGAAAGAAGTACAAGGAAACAGCAGTACAAGGGTCCTATTCCAGACTGCCTGGATCCCTGAAAAGGAACAGTCATTTTAGGGGCTGAGAATCAGAATTGTAGAGTTAGAAGGGATACCAACGGTCATCTAGTCCAACCCCCTACAATGCAGGAATCTCAACTAGGTCATATATGTCAGGTGGACCTCCAACCCATGCTTATAAACCTCCAAGGAAAGAGAGTCCACCACCTCTCGTGGGAGTCGGTTCCATTGTTGAACAGCTTTACTGGGAGGAAGTTCTTCCTGATGTTTAGTCGGAATCTCCTTTCTTGTAACTTGAATCTATTGGTTCAAAGTCCTAGCCTCCAGAGCAGGAGAAAACAAGCTTGCTCCATCCTCCATGTAACAGCCCATGTATCATATCCCCTCTCACTCTCCTCTTTTCCAGGCTAAACATACCCAGCTCCTTCAAGCACTTCTTATTTGGCTTGGTTTCCAGACCCTTGATCATCTTGGTTGCCCTCCTCTGCACATGTTCCAGCTTGTCAATAACCTTCTTAAATTGTGTTGCATAGAACTGGACAAGGCAGAATAGAGTGGGACCATGCTCCCTTACATAATTCTGAATGCAAGTGTATGATGCAAGTTATTTGGTATGGAATATGCTAGAACAGCCTTCCCCAGGCTTGAGTTCCCGGATGTGGTGGGCTCCAACTCCCACCTTCACCAGCCACCATGGCCAATGGTCAAGGAAAATGGGACATGTGATTACAGAAGGCTGCAACAGAACATGCAGAAGAAGCATGCGCAAACAGAGGTGAACACAGCTTCCACCCAAGCCAAATAATTCAGCACAGTGCCCAGTTTTTTCTCTACTTTTTCTCTCTTACTCTAGGAAGGGGAAAAAATTCTGACAAATATATTGTGACAAGTCCTTGCTTGTGTCATGTGCTGCCCTCACATATTAGAGAGGATCAGGCATCATCCCCATGCAGTATAATAAGATCAATTTCCGCACTGGATTGGTCTCAACGTGATTTGCCAATTCCCAGTGCACAAGTTTACTTTAATTCTATACACGTAAACAAATCTATATTTCCTCGTCAGCAAGCTCAAATTAAAAGGAGCACCTTAAAGGTTTTACACCACAATACTTAAAAGAGTAATTTGTAGGCACAACAGTACAAAATCAGGTATTTGGATTTGTTCCCAGCCAGTCTCAGACACTTAATCTTGAGGATGGTTTCTCTTTTCCATTTGTGCATGTGACTCTTATTAAACATTTGATGTTAATCAAGTATTTACAGAGAAGAAAAGGCATCCCTCACATTTCAGTATTCAATGCTGAACCAATAAGAAAGCAGCTGTTGTCAGTGGTGTGCACATTTTATTGGCAACCCTTAAACAACTGCCCTCTAGCTATGTACAGTATCAGATCTCAAGTCAAGAAGGTCTTTCCCCCGCCCTATCTGCAAAGGGTGTTGAATCATTTTTATGTTGACTCTGGCTTTAGCCTCACTCTACCTTCACTATAGTAGTAAATTCAGCTTTACTACAGTACTATAAAGATGTGAAAGTACTGTAATAACCTCTTTATAAAAATAAGCTGTTAGCATTGTAGTGTTCAGTTTAGAAAACTCTAAAAAGAATACCGATGAAAAAATGTTAATGGTAGTTTGTTGCATGCCCAAAAGGGATAATATAATTCTTTTTTTCTCTTTTCCTTTTTTGTTAGAGCATGTAAATTGTGTTGTCCTTGAGGTATCTATGAGATTACAAAAACAGTCCTGAGAACACGACCTGAATATCACTGCAGCAACTAGCATTTTACACATATTATTATTACTTTCCTGAGCCTGATGATTAACACCTTCCTAGCAAAACATTGTTTAGAGACACATGTAATCCTTAAACACAGGTGTAATTCCAGTTACCTGGACTCAAGCAGATACTTCAAATTACAAACACCAGGTATTACCAATCCCAATCCTGTGCTTGTTTAACCAGAAGTAAGGCTCACTGTGTTCATTTGGGGCTTACCTTTACCTTTTACTAAATGTGCTTATGTTTGGCTAGATCACACAATGTTTCTGGACTGTTGTTTTATTTTTGCTTACTTCAGATTTTCACCAGTATTAAGTGTCTTTCAGTGATAATTTGTATGGAAGCATTAACATTACAGGTAATTTACCTTTTTTTAGAGCTGTGTGTCTATGCCCTCTACCCTATTCCTTTGTGGTACTTATGAAAATGTTTTTAGATTCGGCAAAGAATCTACAGGCACAATTGTCATATCCCCAAGGCGGGGGGGGGGTCTTTTTCCTCCAGTAAAATGGTATGTTGTGGCTGAATAATGGTATCCGCTATCTCCAATATCCAGGCAATGTGGCAAATGCAAAAAAAGAATGCAAGAGACTTATAAACAATGGTTCTCATACATTCAAGTATCCAGTCAAAAGCACTGACAAGAAACCATCACAAAGCTCACCAAGACTAAGATGGTAGATTACAAAAGCCTATTAATGTAGCTTATTCTTTCATTCTGGTAAAACACAACCATAAACAACTGAGGAGTCAATTTATATTTTTAATTTTGTTCCCCAGGGATCCAGGAGGTTAAAAAGGTGGCCGCAGAACTCCCCAATACAAGGAAGGGGTGGTGCTAAAAAACTCCCCTCACAAATTCTAGCCTCTATACCTACATAAGAGTTCAAAGCTTAGATGATCCTGCGCCTGCATATACTGGCATGCCTGACATTTAAAACTATGAAATACCAACCTATTTTGAAATTGTCCAAATCATTAGTTGTGGAATTTTCCTAGCACTTTATGAATACCGCTGTTAATTGAGCAATTAACTTGAAACTGCAGAATGTGCTGTGATGGCATGATATGATATAAGCCATGTAAAAGAAGAAGCAGCCAAGCAACTCAGTATGTTGAAAGATATTAATGAAGTGGCAAAATCTGCCAGAGAAAAAAATAATAATGGATGATTTCAACAACCCCGATATTAACTGGCTGAATGACACATCTGTACATGGTTTGGAGAAGCAGCTTACTGATACTATAAATGGCTTCTTTTTGGAACAATCTCACTCTAGAATATAGAGGGGGGGACTGGGTTTAACTTCTTCAATGGTAGCCAAGTGCATCCATACTGTTAGGTACAGAGGACACAAAATTTTGCAATTAACTTTAATAGTGCCCTATCCAACAGTGAATATTGAACATAAGGCAAAGGCAGGTGGGAAGACAAACTGTATAAAATAGGGTTACTCAGTTTAAGAGACTTGAAAAAGTCAAGAAGCCACTTTTGATGATACAGTATATGACTCTAGTAAAAGCTTCAAAGATGCAGCAGGATTGTTCTGAAAATAGCTGGAAACATGACAAACAGCAAAGAGATTTTTATCACCATTGCTAGCATGGTAAACAAGTGATGAGATTTTGGAAATAAATTGTAGCAGCAATAAACACAATTCTTAATGAGAAACAATAACTAGAGCCTATAAAACACAAACCTTCACACATTCCAAATTCAGCGGACTGGATTAATTCAGCTCCAGTGTTTAAAATACACTGCTTTCCCCTTAGATCTAAAATATCATTTCAATTAAATTGGCTGATTACACACACACACACTTTTAACCTGGCACCTAAAAAAGAACACTGTAGGTGCCAGACAAATTTCCCTGGAGAGGGAATTCCAAAATCTTGGAAGCACTCATGAAAAAGTCCTCTCCCTTTTTGGCACCCCCTTCAGTTTTGCAACTCTCGAGAAAGGCTCTGAATTCCCATGCAGGTTGATATGATAGAAGGCATCCTTAAGGTATCCAAGTCAGGTATGCATTTTAGATAATAGATGGCCTATTTTATATGAGTGTGGCAGCTCGAATTGTTTACATAAAGTATTGATCATAGAATATGTTGTAAAATCATGGGATATGGCCATTCTGAATAAAGTAAAGTAGATTCCCTAAAAGTAAATTGTGTGCACTTGTATCTTTACATAGCTACCCAAAGAACCATCCATGTTAAGTAATATGGGATTTGAAATGTATTTCAGGCTAACTTTGAAGTTGCAAGTCAACAAAATTTAGAAGAGAAAAACTATGAGCATCTGTATATACCAGTGGGCTATATAAATACACTATTTTTTTTTTGTTTCCTTAGTTTATTCTTGTAACATGTTAACATGTTTGTTACATCTTGTTTGCATTATGTAATGATATAATGTCTGTATATATGTATTTATTATATTCTCCCCTATCTTGTTTTAAGCTGAAAAAGTATTAAACATTAAAAAGAAACTACAATTTTTGTTCTTTTTGTTATAAATAAAATTAGAGAAAACGTGTGGGTACAAGCCAATGCACCACTTCATCACTAAAAGAATAACTAATTATAACAAAATTACAAAGACAAGCAAAAAGAACTAAAAAGAGATGTAACAATTTACATAACTCTATTGTGTAAAAGAACCATCACATTATTTCATTTTCCCTAATTTTTTATTTACCCTACCAAATATAAGATAAAGATTTACAGTCTGATATTTTACCAAGAAACCATTTATAATTCAAATGTCTACACCTACATTGGATGTACTTGAATTACCAAAAGCAATTTATTTATTTTAAGAAATTCATAATGTAGGAAAAAAGGGATTGCCACTCACTGAAGATTGCTTGTCATTCCAAAATATTTTGAACCGTTTTCAGATTTGCACACATTCCATAGCCAACCCAAATGACCCAAATCAAATCAGTTCAAACCTGCCATATTCCATAGTTTGGCATATAATTCTCTGAATTGCAGTATCTTTGTTTGTTTTTCAAGCTCCCCCCCCAAAAAAAAATTTAAAATTCCAACGGATTGGGGTGAAAGTGGGGATGATCAAAAAATACAAGCTAAACTAGGGGAGGAGGCAAACCCTTGATTTAGTCTTACTGTAAGAACTACGTACAGCATAACAAAGAAATAGAGCAAGTTTCTCTAACTAACAGACTAACTAACTAACTAACTAAGAAAACAAAACTGACTATAAAGGTTCATGTCCACATGAAGCTGATCAAAACCTGCTAATGAAAGTAAAAAAACTGATAAATCACTCTTCTTTTAAGCTCCAGAGACAAAGCTTGTGTACATCTGAAAGGGCAGGTTTCTGCACAATCTGCTACTGTGTATACATGGGAATTCTGTACAGTTAGGTGTTTTTACTGCACCTTTTAAACAAAGTATGCCAGAGCGGCTTTCAAACAATGAAAAAATAAATTTAAGAATGCGGTAATCTACAATACAAATACAATATAAATATACTAGTATAACAAACAAAATTTAAACAGTTGGTCAAAGCAGAATAAAACTAGGGTTTAAAGTGGCCTACTCCGCTCACCAGCAAAAAGTTAACAATGTAGGCACCAGAAAAACCACAGGTGGGACACCACCATAGAGAAGGCTCTCTCCCCAGCCATTGCGTTATATTCCTACTTTGTCTTCTGCGCACTTTACTTCTGTATCCTGAGCCAGCCCATTTCAGAAGAGCAACAGGGAGCAATGGGGTAAAACAGGGAGCACCAAGGCTTAAATAATAGCAACTTAGTAACACAACTTATTAAAACAGAGTAAGAGAACAGTTGCAGCTGATAAAGTATGTTGCTCCCCACTGATGTTCATACCAAAAACAACTCGCTCCACTTTGACTTTCCTGTCTTCTTTACCTACAATAGGTAAACACAACTCTCTGCATTCATAAATAGAGTGTGGAGTGGCTTTTTGTAGGACTCATTACTACTGTTTCTTCCACCACCTGACATACCATATCTGTGCCAGGTACACTGAGTCCTTTGACAGGTGATTCCCTTGGAGTTGAGGCCCTTACAGCCATCCCCCTGGAGTAGTCGAAGCAGAAGCAAAAATAGAGGAACCTGAGAAACAGCAGAATGCTTGGTGTGCTAATGTTAAGCATGGGATGGCTAGGGGTTGCAGTCATGTCACGTTGCAGAAGGAAAGTAGTGTAAGAACAGAAGGAGAGCAGTGTAAGACAAGAGGGTTCCACTGGACCTCTATGAGAAACAGCTCATAAACTGTTCTATGCATGCAGGATTGTGGCCTAAAACAGCAACCCTGGGCAAAGGCTACTTAAATCCCATTGGCATATGTGGAATTAACGTAGCCTGTGAGTAGAACTTTAGCTAAACATAACAACAGTTCTGGAATTTGCCTTCATGGTTTTAAATTTTTTAAGAGGGAAGTCAGCAGCCTGTTTGAAATAGTCAGGTACTGTTGTAACATGGATTTAAATTTAAGTTGTTCTTTTTTAAAAAAAATATAAAATCAACCTTTTCATCTGTTCTCACATTGCACGTACTTTACATGTTTCATTAAGAACTGCATTTTCTTTCCAATCAGACACACAGATGTTTTTATAGTACTATCTTTATCAAACATTGTGCTAAGTGGGTAAAAGCTCTCTTTTACCTGCCGTAAACTTATATCGCCAGGCCTCTAAACAGCACAGTTATTTATAGTAGATCTCATCCATCCACTGAGCAGTTAACCTTTTACTGCACCATCTTCTATGATGAATGAATGGCTTGCGCTAAGTGATTTTGTTTTTATATCTGGAGATGAATCAATCCACCCTTGAAATATTGGGAGGGGTGTGTACACGCGCACACATACTTACATGCACACTCCAAAGAGGGAAAGGGGGAGAATTAGACAATCTACCATCTTGACCTGTTCAGTAAATTTCACTCAATAAGATTCCATTCAAGGGCTACCCTACAGAAAGTAGTATATAATTATTAAATTCATAAAATACAATCAAATGCGTGGGTAGGCAATCTAAGGCCCAGGGCTGGATCCGGCCCAATCACCTTTTAAATCCAGCCTGCGGACAGTCCGGGAATCAGTGTGTTTGTACATGAGTAGAATGTGTCCTTTTATTTAAAATGCATTTCTGGGTTATTTGTGGGGCCTGCCTGGTGTTTTTACATGAGTAGAATGTGTGCTTTTATTTAAAATGCATCTCTGGGTTTTTTGTGGGGCACAGGAATTTGTTCATATTTTTTTCAAAATATAGTCCAGCCCCCCATAAGGTCTGAGGGACAGTGGACCGGCCCCTGCTGAAAAGGTTTGCTGACCCCTGATCAAATGTATTCCTGGCCTAGCTTTCTGAAATCTTGATTTGCACTACCAAAGATTTTAAGATGTCCATTCTGTACCATTTATTTGCCTTAACAGGAATTCCTCTAAAATCATGCCAAAGTATAAAGTTATACCACAGCAGAGGTTAAATAATAATAATAAGACTATTTTTTAAAAAAGACTCACTCACAAAGGTATATGAATCAGTCACTTTCCTTTCCAAGGATGAACAGGGCCATCCTTGAGGCATGGGGCTGAATGCAGCCAACAGGCCCAGACCACAAGATTAGGGAGTGGAGTGGCCTGCCCATTCACTCCTTTTGGTCCCTTTGGAGCTCTTTAAAATATATTGTTAACAACCCTGAGCAATTTAGTACTGTCAGCAAACTTTGCCACCTCACTGCTTGTTTATGAACAAGTTAAAAAGCACAGGTCCCAATACCAAACCTTGGGGGACAACCCTTTCTCCATTTGGAGACTGACCATTTATTCCTGCTACTTAACCAATTATTTGGTTACTGCATGTTATCCAAAGTTTTTGAAAGTCCAAGTATGCTATATCAACCAGATCACCTCTTTCTATATGCTTGATGACACCCTCAAATAACTGGTTCATGCATCAGGACTAGCCCTTGCAGAAGCCATGCTGGCTCTCTTCAACAAGGCTCTTTCTTCTAAATGCATGGCTATGTTATCTTGAAAAATACTTTCCACCAGTTTCCCCTAATTTGACATTTCTGTGACCAAACTTCTTCTTTCATTTTTAGACCATTAAAAAACATACATACTATGTAATTGCAAAAAGATTATAAAACATGGTGTAATTGCAAAATACAAAAAAAAACCCCACACCAATTTATCTCACTCTTGATTTATTAGTATTCCAGAAGTTCTCCTTCATTCAATAAATGTACCTTTTGAATAAAATTTGTATTTGCCCAACACCATGCCTCTAAAGATAGGATACAAAACAACTCAGCAAAAACAAGCAGAGATAAGAAACACACACTATGAAGCGAAAGACCAGACAAATTGCAGCACAATTTGCAAGTTAGAAGCAGCAGTCACTATTTCTCAGCCTAAGCTCACCTTGTGATCTTTGTGGTTGAGTGGGGATTTGAAACTGGGTAACCTTGATCCTAGGGATGCGGGTGGCGCTGTGGGTTAAACCACAGAGCCTAGGACTTGCCAATCAGAAGGTTGGCAGTTCGAATCCCCACGACGGGGTGAGCTCCCATTGCTCGGTCCCTGCTCCTGCCAACATAGCAGTTCGAAAGCATGTGAAAGTGCAAGTAGATAAATAGGTACCGCTCCGGCGGGAAGGTAAATGGCATTTCCATGCACTGCTCTGGTTCGCCAGAAGCGGCTTAGTCATGCTGGCCACATGACCCAGAAGATGTACGCCGGCTCCCTCGGCCAATAAAGCGAGATGAGCACCACAATCCCAGAGTCGGTCACGACTGGACCTAATGGTCAGGGGTCCCTTTACCTTTAACCTTGATCCTAGTCTTAACAACTGCATCACACTGGCTCTGTAAACTCACTGGGAGGAACAGTTTCTTGTTACTTATTTGTGTGATACAAGCCCCATTCAAGAGTTCATCTTATTTTGCAATGGCCATACTGCTTCACTTCCAATCAGTGAACATCCCATAACTTCCTGCTGAAATCTTGCCACTTTTTTGCTTCTTTGTTGTACTATAGCGCAAGAGTGTCCCTCAAGATAGCAATAATGTGGTAGCATTGGGAAAGCATCACAGAACAACTAATACATTGGATAGGTGTGTGAGTGATTCATTATAATTCCTCCACAAATGCACTATTGTTCCATGAATTTCATGTTACAGAATACACCCGTGAAAACATGAAGGGGTCCCTGGAAAATCAAAATCTACAAGTTGTGGAAGGTGACAACAATGGGATAAGCACAAAGCTAGCCCACTCATTCCTGCTTTCCTCTCTCTTGTGTTGATTTAACCTTGAAGATGATGAATGCCCGAATAAGGCAACATATAATATATTGTGTGGAGGTTGGTTCACAAGCGCAATATTCACCCCTTAACAACTGCAGAATCTCATGATGACATGTATGCATGAACGACAAGGTAGGGGTAAAGGGACTCCTGACCATTAGGTCCAGTCGTGGCCGACTCTGGGGTTGCGGTGCTCATCTCGCTTTATTGGCCGAGGGAGCCGGTGTACATCTTCCAGGTCATGTGGCCAGCATGACTAAGCCACTTCTAGAACTTCCATACTGTCTCATAGAACTTAAGACAATGCTTTCCAGTTAAGTGGATTTGCAACTGAATGTTAGAGCAATCAAGGAATGACAGATCAAGTAATGCAAAGCATGTGTGAATCAGCCCAGAATCCATTGCAGACTTTTTCTGATAAATAATTCCTAAACAGTACCATAAACCCTTTCAATGACAAAGCAAGGATTATCAGCTGCAATGTCAGATTTGTTTCATGACCCTATCAATATGTCTTAGGCCGCCATCCTAAAGCATACTTGGAGTGAAGCCCAACTGAATATGGGGGACTTACTTCCAAGTAGACACACATCAAATTCTGGTCTCAGCTGTTTTAAAGAAATTCACTTGGATAAAATCCTAAGTCAATTAGACTTTTGCTGTTAACTTTGCACAGACTAAATATCAGTCTTGTTTCATATAATGCTTCATTATTCGATATATGAACCACACAGCCTGCTCGCTGTAACCTGAAAGCTGTTTGCTTGATCACATATGTCTTCTCATTTGACCAAAACCAGAATGAAACCCACAAGTAGAAAAATGCAGGGTTGATATTTCATAGGTCAACATTTCTTCCTCAGTCAGCTTGCCTTTTTTGAGGGGTCAGTGTTCAGGACTCGTTTGTTTTTCCATTCCAGGTTAAGCAAATGTGATTAAACACACACACAAACATACTCACAATTCTTTCAACTGAGAACAAATTCAATGTTTTACACCACAGGTTATTAATATATAAACCTGTGCATTCATACTTCGGGTGCTTCCAGACAGGTGAGTGCTCCACCTGCATGTCATTTTTGCAGCATCCACACAAGGTTGTTGGAATCAAAATGCTATCCCATATTCCACCCCTAATTTAATCTGGATTTACTCTTTTTTTGGGGGGGGGGAATTCCGATAAATTTAAAGGAAATGTTGCCAACAACCCAATTTCAGTATCTGGACAACCTGTCTTCCCATCTGGAAGCACCCTTTGAAAATTCTAGTGTCCATGTAAATGTTTTGCTCACACACACACCCCAATTACACAAACACCAATTATAAGAGAGAATGGAAATATTCACTACTGTATGTAGATCCATGTTTCAAAATGGGATTTTCATTTGAATTCTACATTCTAAATATGCTGCGCAGTCTGAATTCAAAAGGGCTTACTCTCAAGGAAATGTTCAGAGGATTGCAGTCTTAATTATTCCATGTTGTGAACAGGGTAAGTAAAGAACATTCATGAGAAGGGTATCATCTGGCTGTGGGTTTGTTGAACTTCAACCCTCATCAGTCAATGTGGACAATAAACCGGGACAATGGGAGTTGTAATCCAACAACATCTGGAGGGCCAAACATTCCCCCATCTCTGCTTTATGCAGAATGCAGACATACCAATTTAAAAGTACCTCCATCAAATCCTAACTCTCTTATTTAGCTTGAGCACCTGGACTATTTCGCTCATCTAATTATTACATTGCTGCTAGGCAGCTGAGGCAGACAATGAGTCCTTACCTCTCAATGAGGCATCAGTATAACTGTGATATAGGCTACCCTCAGCAAAAGGTGGAGCAGCACAGCATGCAGATCCTGAAGAGGAGTCAGTAGCTGAGTGCTTCCGTACGAGACACAGAAGGGCCCAATTTGAAGTTAATAGTCTGGTTGCAATGTAGCGTGTGAAGAAAGCAGCAGTGGTTAGGCATGAAGATGCCATGGGGGGCAGGGAGAAAAGGTCTCCACGGCATGTTCCATGCATGGACCAAGTATGATTGCACCCATAGTTTTAGGCTATTTATTTCAACCATGTATGTGTGTTGTACACTAAAATCTACGGAAAATCAGCATGTAACCTTTTAATATATATCTATAAATACACTGTGTTTTTTGCAATGGCACTCACTAGTACCCCTTTCTTTTGCTGCCCATAGCAGCCATTTTGTGCTGAAAAACACAGCTGTTTAATCAAAATATGAACATCAACACCTAATTTCTATTTATTTTTTTTACAAATAAAGCACATAAAGATTGGGGGGGGGGGGACCTCCTGTAAGGTACAAAGTAGTCATAAAACGTATCAGTACTTACAAATACACAAGAAAACCAGCCCAGGCACCCAGAAATCACTGGTAAGTTTCTTTTGAATTCATGAAACTGACCTAAAAGACACAAGAGGAAGAAAAGTGTAAGCAAAACGGCCATTTTTTGTATTCCTCTAAATTTAAGAGACATTTTGATTCATTTATTGGGGGGGGGGGAATCCTTTCCACCCATTTAAGATGAACGCTTTACACAGATGTGCTTTTCAGACTGTGAATACCAAGAGAAATACATATTTCATTGTTTTCCATTTCACATAGCAACCTTATCCATTGCTGGCATCTATAAACTGTCAGAAAGGCAAACATGAGACAAGACTGTAACACACACACACACTTTTTTTAAAAAAAGATAAATTGCTTTTTGTTATGCATGCCAACATACGTTAATAGAAAACATTTAAATGTGTTTTTTCAATGTTGAATGCAATGCAAATGACCAAAAAGTACAGAAACGCTGCTTTCAGTCTCTATAGGTTAAAATTCAATAGTGAATGCCTTTGGGACTGAATCCAAGTTCTTTGGTCTATGTATCTTGTGGACTGGGCTGCAAGTTAGTCTAGTACAATGCAGTCAGTATTAGGCATTATTCAATTTAAGCCCCCGCCCCCTGCTTCCCTTCCTAAATGCCCGTCAGTACTGACCAGAAAGGTAACAGATGCAACTCCAAGCCACAGGCTTGCCTTATAACATTCTTTTGCTAGCACAATGAGTCACTTTATACCTCTAAATATCCCTGGTTTCCTCTCTCCAGAACCCCCGTGTGTTAGAAGGTAGTTCGGCAGGAGTTTATTTTTATTGTTTGGTCTGTATGCAGCTGTTTTAGTTCTCGGGAAAACAAAAGGCACTTTGTTGCAAAGCCCTTATTTTCTTTCCAGAACATGGGCATGGATACCAGTAACGCTGCCCTGAAAATAGACATGAATACAAAAGCCCTAAGCTTGGATCGAAATCCTGTACTACTCCCACTGAATTGTTCACAACTGATAATTTTGAAAGATGGAACTGCAAGTAAAAAAATGCATTCGTTTCCAGGAGCCTGGTAAACCTCAAAATTGCAGTTGCAAAGGCTTTGTGCGCAAAAGCTTTCACAACTTCAAAATTATATTACTTTTGAAAGGCCCTTTTGTGGTCTTTCACCTGTCAATCTGACTCTGAGACACTACACATTGTGGAAATGTTTTAAAATACTTTCCCACTTTTTTTATCAGGGGAAACATACAAAGCTTCCTTGTATTGAGTCAAACCTTTGGTCCATTTAGTCCAGTATTGTTAGCACTGACTGGCAGCAGGGAATCTTTCCTGGCTATACCTGGAGGTGACAGGGAATGAACCAGGGGCTTCCTGTATGCAAAACAAATGCTCTACCACTGAGCTTTAGCCCTTTCCCTAGTATTATATTACTGAAACATTGGAAGCAACTTCATCAGATAAGCAGAATATAGCAGTAGGGGAACCTGGGCCTTCGAGCTACTGCTGAACTACAACTCCCAGAAGCCCCAGAGAGCATTGCCAATGGCCAGGGGTGGAGGGAATTGGGTAGCCAACAACATCTGGAAGGGCCATGATACCCCATCCCTGTTAGAGTTGCTGAAATCATGAGACTGATTATAAGGCAGCAATTGGCTGATCTGTTACCTCACGTAGAAGCTTTATCTCAGAGTTAGAAGGGACCCTGAGAATTATCTAGTCCAACTCCCTGCAAAGCAGGAATATGCAGCTGTCTCTTACGGGGATTGAACTTGCAACCTTGACATTATCAGCACCATGCTATAACCAACTGAGCTATCCATCTTTTGGGTTCATTTATCTAAGAATCTATGGTATACGTATCATTGAAATACACTCATAAATGGAAACATCAGCCACTAAGGCTTGCTTAAATGAGAGTTCATGGCGGGTGGCTAATAGAGACCAGACATACCTCACCTGTTCGGTTGGGGCTGGGCAGAATAGTTTGATAGCTAGTGGTTGGGAGTTTTTGCAGCTGGCCTGCAAATAACTATCTTGGGGAGGGGATGTACCATAAATTTTTTGCATGTTTTTAAGCAACCTGATACTGCTCTGAAACCTAAAGCCATTCCGACCTGGCTGCTTCCCTGCTTCCACATATACAGTCCCCATGCGTTAAAAAAAATATACAAACATGCCATAAGTTTCTGTAATTTCTTCACGTTAACTAAATCTTAAAAATAGGGATGGAAAACCACTTTGCAACCTGAGGGCCAGTGGGG
Source organism: Podarcis vaucheri (assembly GCF_965113315.1). NCBI lineage: Eukaryota > Metazoa > Chordata > Lepidosauria > Squamata > Lacertidae > Podarcis > Podarcis vaucheri. Next base: position 73,846,657 of record NC_138759.1, read on the forward strand.
TTTTTTCCAGCTGTATGCAACATTATGCAGTATTGCCATCTTTTGGGAACAAAGGAGGAAGGAGAGATCTCGGAGCATCACACCTCCTTCCCTAAGCTGGGCAAACGCTTCCTGGGCTTGGGGAAGGAGCTGCAAGCCTGTGTCACAGCAGGATGTTGGATGGTATGACCCTGTGGTGTAAATAGGCATGCATAGTCAGGTACTGAGAGTACAGGAAAAGGAATGGCGTTGCAGCATTTAATTACCATGCATCCTGTAATGTATCTGCCAGTTTGAAACTTTAGAAGTCATTTCTAAATAAGCAGGTATCATGTGCCCCTCCATACCTGTATCCTAACTTACCCCAAAATATACAATTATCCAGCATGTGAAGATTTCCCCCTTTCTTAAAGTGAACTATTGACTGCACTCAAATTGCAGGAGCAACCAACGCAGTGGGATGGTGCCATGGAGGATACTGAATTGTTCCCACTTGAATGGATGGGGTATAGGCAGAGGAGAGTGGTGGCAAGGTTGAGCCTGAATGGGCACACCAGCAGGAGTGCCAAATTGGGCCCCACTGGTGTGTCCACACAACTCTGAACGCCCCACTCTCCTGCACCTGCCCTGGTAATCAGCAGCAATGTGGGTTTCTGGAGTGTGCTTCTGCTGTAACACCACACTGGTTGCTCTAACTGAAATATAATCCCAAACAATAGCTTGGCACTGTTTGAATGAGCTGTGGTGAGCTATTCCCTCCTCCTGCTTTTCCTTCACTCTTCACAATCAAATGTGACAAACTGTGGTCTGAGCATAACATAGCATAGTACGTTTGCATGCAGCAGCAAACTGTGGCTTGTCAAGAAACTCAAAGTGCTTTAGGAAACTGCAGTAGGAGTAGGGGGAAGAATCATGTCACCCTGACATTTGCCATTGCTTTCTTACATTTGAATGCAGCGGCTTCGTACTTCAGCACCCTCATACATTTCAGCCAAGTCCCCACCATACAAAACTTCTACTTCTTGGTGCATAATCTCTGCTACAGTAAGAATTGGCATTCCAGCCTCCCCTCCAATCCTGCTTTTAGAGCTACATGTGACACAAATTCAACAAATGTAGCTTTTCTGGGAACTGATATAAGTAAAGAGTCAAGGTATTACCTTCTTAATTTCTGAGCTGCTATTAAAGGCACGGGAGCAAGCCCCTCCCAAAAGAGGTAGCAACCCTAGCTATAACCCAATGTAGAATCAACAAATCTCATTTGCTATTATCAATGTGATGCTATTATATATGTCTGCAACCAGCTCTGAATCTCATTATCAGATGATTTATGCCATTACTGTGCTTTGGAGACACCAATTAAACAAGGACAGCAGTTCGTAAGGTCACAGCTAATTAATCCGAAAAAGTATAAATACACTTTAATGCACAGCACCTCATGTAGTGAATTTAGGAACAAAGCATCAACACTATATAATGGGTTACACAATTAAGCATGAAGGTTAAATACACAGAGAGAGAGAGACTCAACACAGTCTCTATGCTCTGCTAAATGTATTTTTATTATAGACTTCCTCTTTCTTTCTTTTTTAAGAGGAGGAGAACTACAGGCCAGCAAAAGAACAGCACTGGAAAGATTTGCATCTGAAAGTCTTGATGCTTAGGGCAAAAATATGCCTAAGTGAGAAGACAGAAAAGGACTAACCATGTCCAGTGATCCTGAGCTAATTAAGGCCTCCCGTTGTTCAGATAACACCTCAGAACTGGGAATCAGCTGCAGGCTGCACTATTATAAAGGCCGTCAGGCAGGGGGTGGGGACCAAAAGGTAAAGCTCAGTCTACTCAACTCAGTTTCATTTGAGCAAGGCCACTGTTTTAGAGACCCACTTCTTTGACAAATATTTGCCAAACCAGGCTTTCATATACATATACCTTACATTCCCCTCTTCGGCACTCTGTTCTGATACTCCTCCCCCCACTGGCATGTCCCCAACTTGTCCATATAACAAGTGATCTTGCAGTAGTGTGAGGCAAATGGTTTTTCCTTTGCAGCATGGCAAGCAGGGCTACCAAATTAAATCCAAGCCAAATGAGGCTTGATGTCACTGCTTGTCAACTGCTAGGTGATGGTGCCAATCCTGCTTTCTGCAGGAATCAACTGTGCAACCAAGTTCCCCACGGCTGCCGTGCTCTCACCACAGATCAGCTTATTCATAGTGACAATGAGCCTCCCTTGGAAATGTACAATCAGGAGCACATTTTAAGGCTCCCAGTTGTGCACTGGCAAACATGTCTCTACCTGTCCCACACCTGACATCACATGTGCAGAAAATGTTTATCTAAGAAAAATCTGCACAAAAATTAGTAATCAAATGTGTATTTTTCAACATGTGCTCTTACGAAATATGCATTTTTCAACATATTTTCTCTCAAGATGTGCATTTTTTATTTTAAAAGATATTCATTTTGAAATGTATTTTGATGCTTTCTCGGCCAAATACTGCACCACAAATGTCAGAAATGTGCAAAATTGGAATGATAACAATTTTTTTATCCACACATTTAGCTTGAGATGAGTGCATTTGGTCAGTTCGTATTAGAATACAGAAATATCAAATTCCTCAAGCATTGCTGATATTAAAAAATAAATAAATGCAAAAGGTGGTGATCTGTCACTTTGGCTCCTCTTCCTGATTGTCTCATGCTAAAGTATACATCTCATTAAGCAGAAAGAAACCGATTAGCTTCAGAAGAACACTTCCTAATCATTTCCCTCACCTCTTCCCCTTCAAAATCAGGGCCTCTTTCATTCCTCTGTTTCCTTTTTCTTAAATATAATGCATTTGTGATTCTATTGGGCTGTTTTTCTTCCTGGGACTACAACTATGATCCAGTCTCAAGATTCTCACTCCCCCTCCTCTCTTTTTCAGCACATTTCAAAGGTTTCAGAGTGCACATTTGTACAAATCCATTGTTAATCAAGGGATTTTTTTAAAACACTGTGTCCCACAATGCTGGCAGTCTTATACCAACAATATGCATTTGACTCTCATGCCTGGTAATTTCCCAAGTTGCCAACCTTATGGAGTTATCAAAGGACTCCACCTTTGAGGGCATTTTTGTAACAAGTGGTTCTCAAAAACACAAAATTCAGATAAGGAGTTCCACAAAGCACTCCCTCCCCAAGACCCTGCCAAACAACATCCTCTGCCAATTTTACTAGCAGTTTACTTCTCTAAATATTTTATTATGCTGTTCACTAGAGAAACTAATATGGACCATTATTGGCTTGCTATTTACAGTGTTATTTGCATTACACGGGCTGCTGTAAAACTACAGCAGCTGCTTGTGGTCTCAGTTTAAATGCACAAACCATTTTCAAAGCTTGCATTATGTACACACCCTATTAAGTAAATCCTACCTCTGCCCGCCTGCCAAGGTTTCATTACAGACATCACTCAAAGCCAGAGTCTTTTTTCTGTGTATTAGCTCAAGTGCTGGGAATATGCTTACGAGCATGTACAGAGTGCCAGTATCCTTAAAGTCTTGCAAATTAGAAAACCTGATTTTTTTTTTAATGCTTGAACCGCTGTATCTCAAGGCACTGCTGCTATACCCACAGAGTACTCTAGATTGTGCCACCTTAAGCTGAAATATACCAAACTTTTGTTATTGTTGCTTAACAAACAGCAGTGTCATACTAATATTTGTTTTACCCTGCAGCCCTAACCATGTCCACTTGTAAGTAATTCCTGTTGAATTCAATGGCGCTTACTTCCAGGAAAGTCGATTTAGGATTGCAGCCTTGATCCAAGATCCAAGATCAAAAACCACAATACAGTGGTACCTTGGGTTACATACCCTTCAGGTTACATACGCTTCAGGTTACAGACTCTGCTAACCCAGAAATAGTATCTCAGGTTAAGAATGTGGTTCAGGATGAGAACACAAATCATGCTCCGGCAGCGCACAGCAGTGGGAGGCCCCATTAGCTAAAGTGGTACCTCAGTTTAAGAACAGTTTCAGATTAAGAACGGACCTCCAGAACAAATTAAGTTCTTAACCTGAGGTACCACTGTAAATTACACTCTCCTCTGCAGGCCCAATCAATTCCCAAACATTTATCATGGGTACAGAGAAGTACCAGTAGAATTAAACCTTTCTTGGCATTTTACTGGTTTTCCCAACACCTATCCTAGAAATAAAATTTGTCTAGCTGTATTATTCTAAAAAAGAGAGAGAAAAGATAAAAGCTGCTAGCGGCTGCAAGCAAAGTAGTTTTACATCCATAAGATACCCAAAGGCTACATATGAGTTTGCAGCCCCATTGCACTAAAAATGTTAACAAGCTTATCAAATGACAGTGAGTTTTTATTATTTATTTATTTATTTGAATTTCTATCCCGCTCTTCCAAAAGGAGCCTAGTGTAGCAAACAGGAAAACAATACAATTAAGGGCATGCATTAAAGAAAACTGCCTCAGAGCTAATGATTTTAAGGCTGCAAAAATGAAAAATATTTCAGCTGTCAAATGCCCAGGTGATCAGCAATGTTTAAAAAGCCCACCTGAATGTTAACTATGTGGAAGACTGATGCACCTTATTTTGCACTGAGCATTTTTGTAAATGATGGCCCAATACTGAGAAGGTTCTGTCACCAGCTGGACAGCACCCAGCTTCATTTCCAAGTGCCCAATTTAGCAATAAAACACAGATAATTTCATTGGTGACAGCAGTTATACAGATCAATTAAAAATGTGTAAAGGCATTCTAACCCAGCAAGGATTAGCAGTTCACAAAGATAAATTTCCATTTTTAATTGCACTTTTGGATCCAGTCCGTTACATGCTGTGAGGAGGAAAGAATCAGCATTCAGCCCTCGGCATACGTATTAGGCACTGCTGAACAGTATGTGCACATAAGTGTGCACGCACACACATACATACAAACAGACGATTGTGGTAATGAACAGATCCAGAATGTTTTTCCTGCCTTCCCTCTTTCTACGCTTCACTTCCTCTCTCTAAACATGTAATCACCACTATTAGTTCTGATCATCTGTTCAGTGGAGAGAGATCTCAACATGCAAGGCACATGAAACTCTAGTATTCAGATTTGTACATTTCAACAAATTCTCCCACTATGTAACATAATAATGCTCAGCTTAAGCTTGTTAAAGGATCATTCTATGCAAAACTATCATTCTATGTAAAAGGCAGATTTCTTTCTCCCAGTGATTGTTATATTAAGCACAGATATAAGTGGCAGCTTAATCGTGAAGACTATAACATCCCATTCAACCCTGTAATTGAACATGCAGTCAAGCCTTTTTAATGAACTCCATATTGAAGTAAACTAAAATTCAATTATATAACAGAAAAGAATCATATTGATTCACTACAGTCTACTTCATATCAACTTTATCTACCATTATTAAAAGGATATATATTACATTTTATTTTAGAGGTTAGATATTAAATAAAATTGCTGGGATATTCACTGCAAATGTACTGTATTTTTAGAAGTTAGATGGTATGCTGTGCAATACTGTGCATTCTTGCTCAGCAGTAATCCACTGGAATACAGTGGTACCTTGGTTCTCAAACTTAATCCATTCCAGGAGTCCATTTAACTCCTGAAACCATTTGAAAACCAAGGCACAGCTTCCGATTAGCTGCAGGAGCTTCCTGCACTCAAGTGGAAGCCACATTGGATGTTTGGCTTCCAAAAAACGTTCGCAAACCGGAACACTTACTTCCAGTTTGCTTAGTGAAAGCACTAAAAGATGAACCTATTTGCCTCCAAGAAGAATTCAACGTTCCACAGTTATTCAGCAAGTACAGACAACTACAGGTCAACTGTATCCAAGTTGTAGGCAACTTCCTACAAACAATAGGATTTTCAAAATAGGTGGGCATGGTCTTCTTCTTTTCCTACTACTCTGCACTTTCTTAGCTTTGAAAATCAAATGGTGAATACAATCCACCAGTCAAATGAAATCTTAAATGGTGGTTACAGTTGTAGCTGCTTGCATAGAGCTGTCAATTTACCAAACACTTGGGAGACATTTCCCCCATGGTATGAGTATCATCTCTTCTTGTGTCACCTAAGGACATCTTGACATTTCTCCAGGATTCTCCAAGAGCCAATATCTTGAAAAAGGTCTGACAGATGTCAGTGATTGTAAACTGCTTGGCCAGTGAGCAGCCCAGGAGAAGTTTGTTGCACCCTCACATAAAGACCTTTCTGAATGAGTAATCCCTAATCTCTGATGCCCGCAACTGGAATTGTGGGAGAGAGCACAAGAAGCATGGGGAGATGTTTGTAATTATATATAAAATTTTACTCTGTACAAAAAAAAATGTATTGTACAATTTCAAGTTTGTACTTCAAGCATTTTAGAATTATGCCTTTAGTGTGAAACTACTGCAGTAGCTACCCTTGCGAAAAACAAAAAGCAGCACAAACCAATGCTGGACTCAGGATCACCTATCAGCGCTGCTTCAGATGAATGTCAGACAATCAAACGAAGAACTGGCTTGGCTTCACAATGTCCCCAGTTGACTCTGGTGTTTTTTTACTTCTTCATACAAGTCTATTTTTAAAGATGATCCAAAAAGGACGGTGCCATTTTCTCTCACAGTAGCCAAGTGTCAGTACTAGGTATTCTGACGAGTACTTCTTAGTACTGAGATTGTAAATACATTCTAAAGAAGCTAGGCTCTGAACTCCCAACAATTGCTGCCATACTGGATTACAACCACCTTACTAAATGCCAGAAAGAGAGATTTAAAATCACGGAAGTCTGAGTGATCTATCATGCTTTGGTCTTTGGATATTACAGCTACCTCATTCCTATTATGTTAATCATGTTTACTCAGTAGGACGTCCCACTGAGTTCACTCCTAGGTAACTGTGCAGTGTTAAGAATCTAGACCCCACTTCTTGTGCAAAGGTTAAGATGACAAGACTGTTTATTTTCTCTTGGGTTTTCTGAAGAATACTCATAATTCACAAAGATCACATGAGGACTCTGTCATAAATATATGCACACATTATTTGTATGATAAGGGTGAGCGAAAGCAGTACACCAGAATTGGTCTTCTGTTCTTAAATGGTGCAACTGCTCTTTAAAAAAAATAACAACAGTTTTGAGACTCAGAACCTTTCAAGGAAGGAACACACTCTCTCTTCTGAAAGCCTGCACAAAAAGTTCTGGTGACTCATTTATGAGGAAATTGCACTCTGCACATGCTCAAATGTTATTTTGTTTATGGTTCATATATTACAACCTGGGCCCTAGCAAAGAAAACAATTGCCACAATGTTGCTCAGAATCTACAGCGCACAACACTGCAGCACAATATCATGTTGGCACAAGCACAGCTTCAGTCTCTATCATGTCCAGGGGACTGAATTTAATGAAGGTCCCTTTCACTCCTACCATTCTGTGTGGATGGCATTGGTTGCCACCAGTTGGGTACTTGTAATGAGGACTGATCACTTCATACTCTGTGTGTCTTTCCAGCTCTAATTGATGGCCAGTCTGAAGTTGGACTGCCTATCCTGCTGGTGGAAGAGATGTTGTGCTGCTGTGAGTTGATGGCAGATAATATCCATAAAGGAAATGTACACAATGTATCTTTGCTACCATGTGACGGTATGTTGTGATGTGCTCTTCAGCATACATGTACAGAATACATGGGAGGAGCATGTGTCAGCATTTAACCACAAAGAAAGAGCTTTGTACTTTAAATCTCTCTGCAAAGACTGGTCATGAGTTCAAATGCATGTTTTGGTTCTGTCTTGTAGATTATTGGAAAGCAGCAAGTTAAAGTTAAAGATTCTTTGCATGAACTTTTTGTTACATATGGGTACCCTGGGATGCAACCACCCCCTACCCCCTACAACAGACAAACAAAGATGCAAGGCTGATAACAAGAGGGATGGCTACCGCGATATGTTACAAGTTTCTTTTCTCTTTTTATCCCAGAATGTTAACACAACATCCCATTTTAAAACACAAAGAAGAGCTGTAGTATAAATCATTTCACATAATTTAACCAATTATCCACAATAACTTAATGATCCTCATTATTAAGTAAGGTTAACGTCAACAACTAATTTTATTTTAAGTGCTAATTTTATTTTAAGGTAGAACTCTCCTTTATTTTAAAAAACGTGTTGTTCTGTACACCTGGTATTGTAGGATGCTTTAGTTCATTTTGAACTTAATGAAATACCAAATAGCAGAAAACAGAATTGCAGAATTGGACTGGGACCCCAAGGGTCATCTAGTCCAGTAATAAATAGTCTCACTAAATGACTAGAGTACAAATTACTCTAAAGTTTACAATTGAAAGTGAAGGATTCTGTTTGCAGATTTGTTTTGAATTTTTTCTTTTAACTAGGCATGCCTTACTCCCTAAAGGAGTAAGCATACATATTCTCACTCATCTGGAGCAACAGGAACCACCTTATCCCTATTTGCTTTAACTGTTTTTAATTTCTGAATTTTGAATTGCAAACCCACTCTGGGACTTGTTGGTCAAAAGCAGGCAATAAGTTTAATATAATAATAAGGGCTTATTATAAGGCAGCCATCAATGCTTGTATCTGGCATGCTTCCAATGCAGAGCTGTTGTTGCATTCGACATTCTGTGGCCATAGGATCCCCTGATATTTAGATTTCAACTGACCAAGACCCCTGCTTGTAACTCCCATAAAAACAGACATCTGCACTGAGTACTTGGCAAATTTGACACTGGTGAGTCAAATACTGTCCCCACCTCTGATTCCTGTTGCCAGTTTGGTCATTTTTCATCATCTGTTTAAGATGGTGAATCACCAAAGCCTAGTGACTCAAAGCCAGTGACAAGAACGGAAAGCAACTGCTCAGCAGTGAAACTATGTTCACTTCATGATGATGTCTGATCCCTCCAGTCAAGCCAGAGGAGTACCAAAGCAACAGATGCCAAAAGAATTGCAAAACAACGATCAGAAGAGCGGCCGTTGCATCATCACAGCCTATGCAGTTTTGTTTTTCCAACTTGCATGAGTGTGCTTAAAATACCAAGTTGAGTTAGTAACACCAGAGATGCTAAAAATCCCAAAGGTAGCTTACAACACATCAGAAAACGGCACTTCACACTGCAAATTCATTCTTTTATATTGACTCCTAAAAAAAAATAGTACAAGAGAAGACTGGCCACACCAGCATGGGCTAGATTCCTAAGGGCACTTCCAGGTTCACGGTGTATATCGCACACATCTTATTTTATTTTAAGGCACAATATTTTAAGGCACATATTTTCTGAACAAATATGGTTGGCTGAACCCTATCAATTTCAAGGATTCTGCAGATAATGATTTTTTTTAAATGAAATAAAACTGATTTCACAAATAAATCTAAGTGCAGCTATCACAAACAATGAAACTTTAAAAGCTAGAAACAAAAAGAGCTTGGCAAGACACCAAATACAGCCTTCTACATAGCATCCTCTAGTAACAAACATGCATAACATTAAAAGGTCACCAGCTGATACGTAAGCATGCCTGAATGTGCACTCCAAGGTTAAATATAGGCAACACTGCCCCGATTAGCGCCTCCTTTTACCGGATTTGCAAGTGACCAATTTTTCATGATAAATAAAGATTAGGTAGCTTTCCAACTTATTGCAAGCAACTTAATGTATGGTTCATTCTAAAGAAGATGTACAGCCACTAGTACAGCTAGTGGCATGTCAAGTAACTGTGGTAAGGAACACAAATATAATAAAGGTTACTGGTAACTAGATACATTATCTATTGGTAAATAAAATTAGTGAAAAATTATATGTATTGGAGGGGGAGGGGCAGTTGCCCCAGGTGCAAAATGTCAATGGCCAGTGCTGGTGCCTCAATACAGCTGCATGCTTATGCTGCTGGGCTCCGTTGAAAACGTGAACCAAGAAATGACCTCTCCAGACATTGGAACAACTCTACTCTTCGTAACTCTGCGGCTGCAATCTGCTGGGTGACACAGACGCCGTTAGGCAGTTGAATGTGCCTCCCACCCACCCACTCCCACCCCTCCTCATGGCTCCAGGCACTGGCAACTCACGCTACGCCACTGAGTGGATTGTGTGAGTTAAAAGAAAATATAACAAGGGCTTCTTAATTCTTCAATTCTGCACAAGTACAGGAGTGCTTCCTAAAAACAGCTGCTTTTTATATTTCTCCTATGAAAGTATTTTTGAAAGTATTTGGGTAATACAAACATTAGAGCACATCATGGGGGGGGCAATATTAGAATACAGTGAATGAGCCTAGATAACTCAGTGCTCTCAGTGCTGATAATGCCAAGGTTGCAGGTTTGATCCCCATATGGGACACCTGCATATTCCTGCACTGCAGGGGGTTGGACTAGATGATCCTCAGGGTCCTTTCTAACTCTACAATTATATGATTCTACTCACAGCCCTAAATATAACTACCAGTCTTACCAGACCAAAAATAAAACAAAGCAAAACAAAATGGAGTAACAGCATCCAAAATGGAGTAACCTGGATCTTATTTGTGTGAACTATTGAATTACCCAGAAGAATGTGTAACTGTGGGATACACATTGTCCCAGGACATCAATGACAGCAACATTATCATTGCCTATAATCAGGATAAAATTCTGGTCAGTACATAAAAGGTGAGTGAAGAGAAGACAAATTAAGTTATAGTGCTACGCAGAGCGCTCACCAACACACCCAGAAAACACATGTACATGCACAAATTCCTATTTCTGCTTCAGGGAATTGGAAGAGAACTGGAGAGGGGGAATCAAGGGCACCTTGATAAATGAGTCACTGAATTAGCTGCTAATTAAACCTAAAAAGCTTGTGACGAAGGAGCAAGAAAGTAGGTGGCTAAACTGCTAGAAAAAAAGTCAGTTTCTAATAAATGAACTGCTACTTCACAGCACTAATTGACAAGCTTTTTTCTAAGCACACAATATTCTCAAGACGCCACAAGTATCAGCACTGTCAAAGACAGTGGTGCTTTGGAGAGGGGGTTTGTCTTTTCTCAACTGAATAGTGTCATGAACTTTTTGACCCAAATTTTATATTAAACCAAAGGCAAAGGTAAGGGACAGTTAAATCCAGTCAAAGCAGTCAAAGGCAACTATGGGGTGCAGCGCTTATCTTGCTTCAGGCCGAGGGAGCCGGCGTTTGCCACAGTTTTCCGGGTCATGTGGCCATCATTGACTATATTGCTTCTGGTGCAACGGAAACACCGTTTACCAAACTGCAGAAATGGTGACCTTCATACAGGCCACACCAAATGCAGGCCAGTGGACACACATTTTGCAATTCCAGGCAGACCACAAAATAGAAGATTGACTGAACTTCTGGCTGGGCTCAGCTTGACAAATAATAATTTATGCAGGCATGAATCATATTTTATTGGTGTCAAAGGTGTTATAGAAGCATGTTCCTTCCTTTTAATAGTTCTTTCCCCCTTTTTCTCTCTCAATGTTTACGTACTGCAAACTCTCTCGGGTGCCCGGGTGCCACACCACCACCCACCACATCTCATAGAATAACCAGGCAATGCAATGTATTTGGAGGCAAATAAGACCACAACTACTGACATCGCCATCTTGGGAAGTGCTATGGCCCTAGCACCCGCCTGGGCATCTGGACAGAAGCAGTTCCCCCGAATCCCTTTAATGGAATACCATTTTCCTCAGAGGAGCAGGCAGAGGCTATAACCTCCCCTTCAGCCAAGACTAAGGCTTACCCAGTGCCTAAACTGCCAAAGTTGTGACAATTGCTATTAGGAAGGCAAAACCACAAGGTGTGAGCCAATTTGCCCTAGTGGGAAAATTCCTTGCCAGCTCCAAATACAATGTCCATAGTAAGGTTAAGCATTGAACAAGGCAAAAATACAAGGGAGGGTGGAAGGAAAACTTAGACCAACAAAGAGAACACAATTAGTCTTACTGTTGATTATTGGCTTTTAGTGACATGGGCTTCATCACTGGTGGCACCAGTGATCTTGAATGCACTCCCTGATGTATTGGCATTCCACAGACTTTTAAAGGTGCATCTGTTTACACTGTCATTCTCTTGATCTCTTGATTTGGACCTCCTATCTTAATTGCTGTTTTAATAGCATTGTTTTATTGCATACTGTGATCATTGATATTTTAAATATTTTAATAGGATTGTTTAATGCTGCATTTAAATTATAGGGTATTTACAATTTATTCTGCATTTTAACAATGTTGTGCAATTGGTTTTTATGTTTTATAAACTGCTTAGAAGCCACCTAGGCATTAAGCAGTATATAAATTAATAAACAACAATAACAGAGTACAGCCTTCAGCAATGCAGAATGGGAGGACAGACTTGAGCAGTGATCTTTAAAATGGGAACAGGGGTGTTACAGGCGAATCCTTATTTTGTTAAATATTGGAGGTTAGTACAGATGTGTTGGCAGGCTGAATCCATGCTTCGGACCGAACAAAAACTTCCACTCATGTAATGGTCTGCATAACTCTTATACAATATTGATACCCTTTGTTAATGCAAGTTTACAGCAATAACATTTCACAGAATTTATAGTGTTATTCAATAATTAAATGCTCATCAAAAGCAAAATCAGGCCATTTAGAAAATAAATGCCAGGTTGGAATCAGAGCTATAAATCTAGGATATTGGAGACTGTAAATTGGGAAAAGCTTTAAAATGCAATATCTGAAGATCTGCAAACACTGGATTTGTAGACTAATGTTCTAAAAATTGTTCCAAATCCCACCTTTGCTAATTTTGGGAAGATTAATGTTTAGATCCATTTTGGGAGGAATCCATCCTTTTGAAAGTGGACATCTAATCATGAAATTGGGTGTCACCTTTCTTTCTTCCCCATCCCCTCACAGCTTCTCCCACATCACCAAAATCTGCTTTGAAGCATGCTCAAGGGAGACACCAAAAACAGCAGTGGGGAGGAGATGAAGTTATAGTCCCACTACGCAAGTAGAAGTCTATTCCACTCATGAGTGGACAGCATTGAATTCCAAAGTAACACATCCTAAAAGATGAAAAGTGGGAGTGGGGGAGAAATGGACAACACTTTGCCCTTTGCAACTGCACTGTAGTTGTGTTTGCATGCATTGGCTGGGCCTAAACGTGGTTCACAAAATTCAAAGTTTGCAAAGCTTTTTCCAATGTACTGTAGAATTTATTTTTTATTTTTTGTGTGTGTTTCTGTAAAGCAACAAAATACCTTTAACCAACATTATAATTCACTATTGGCCATCAATCACTCTCTACTCAGACAATGAAGTTTTTGTTAATGTCTGGTGAGGATATTTTCCTATAATACTTAGCATCAAGTCAATCATATGGCAAATTAAACTACAATAGATTCAGTTGATCTATGAGTGGTCAGGTTACAGTGAGTCATATTAGTCCAAAACTATTGCGCTGTTCATATTCAAGCACCACTATATTTTTATATTACTTTTACTGTCAAATCAGAAGTGGACTTCACTGGCCTTCTTGAAGAGCAGACAAATATAAACGTGAGCCAGAAAAAGTTAAGGCTATAACCATATTTAAATAATGAGTGATGGCAAATATGCCACTTTTCTGTTAGTCAGTCCAGACACCAGGGAGAGGGTGGAGACATAGATCTACTGCTTCCAACAGCAGCAAACATTATTCTTCCATGACATCTTATTCTGGTTCCTTGCTTATGACATAAGAAGCAAAGTAGGATTCAGATATATCACCCAGAGGTCCATGGTCTGGAGAATGAAGTAGCCAGAGAAGACACCATACAGAAGCACTTCCCACACATTAGGTCCCCTAATACATGTACGTGTATCTGTGTATTATCAAAGTTATTGAGAGCAATTTCAAACCCAGAAGTTCTTGTGTATGGATAAATTATTATTTTTCTTCTCCCATGTTGCAACAAAAAAAAAGTTTGCAACCAACATTTGCACAAATGTAAAAATTATGGTTCTAAAGAATTCAAGATGTACATGATTTTTGATCTTATTAAAGTCCTTCATTTTGAAACAACTTTTAAAAATGTAATCACCTTCACAGGTGAGCTGCTTTATTTATCTATGGAGAACCATTTCATTGTGGATTGTAATTCTTCTAAGTGATTGTGATAATTTCTGTGAAGAACATCAGAAAGGAAAGTATTTATATGGAAAGAACTTTATTTTGTAGAACATATGTTAGACAGATAGTTCCTCGTAGCATCTGAACTTGGGGAACTGTGGACTGGTAAACAGTGCTGAATGAGAATAAACCACAATCAAACTGATTTCAGGTCTTGGCTTGTTGTGAAATTATTGTTTAAACAAACCACAGTTCCTGTCACAGGAAACTCTGGTTAGTTTAAAATAAAAAATGTTTCTAATCTTGTTCTCTGGAATACAAAAGAAGAGGTATGTGTGGGAAATCAACTCAATAGGTCATTCACATATCAGGAAAACACAGTTTCTCATTACTACTGAACCAGGCAAGAATATGTGATGTACACATGCAAGTTTTCAATCAATCTGCTTTGGATATTCTGGCTTTTAAGGAAGCTGGCAGTGCATTTGCGAGTCAGGAATGAAAATATTCACAGGGCCACAGGTAGATGGTAATAGTACTGAAGATTTTAAATTATTATGTATACATCCCTGAAATTCAATTCTGAGTGAGCATGTCACTTACAAATGTTTAAAATAGTTGTACCATTTCTTAGATATGAGCAAAAAAGATTTGCTTTATAAAAAAAAAACCCATAGAGGCATAAATACTGACGGTAGACTTTTACCCAGTCAATGTTTTGATTGAATTTATTTATTTGGTTTCAACTACCAGCATAAGTAATTAAGCAACAGTGAACTTAAAAGGGGGGGGTTCCCTTATGGTTGAATGATAGGATCTCTAACTCAGCCAATATTATAAATACTGATAACTTGCACTACATTTGAGCAAATGCCTATTTTGGCACATGTTGATTCTGAAAACACACATTGTTTGACCAATGAGCCATAACTCCTCACTGAAAGGCATTGTGAAAATCCCCCTTATTTCATGAATCATTGACCACTGTTTTCAAATCCTTCTTTTCTCGCAGGCCATAGCTCAGCTAATCATAAGGGTTCCAAATAGAAAGAAAATCCTTATGCTCTGATGAGCAAATGAAGTAGCTTTCAATGCCCAACTCCCACAAACACTTATACATTTAAGTCCTACCCAAATAAATAATGTGGCCCCGATCCAGCTAAGGTTTAGGAGGAAGCCCTATTGAACTTACCTCCTGATTTGTGTACACTGATGGGAAAGGAAAGGAGCACTTTCAAGCAAGTGTCAGAAGTGTTTTTAATACTGAATTTTAAATGGTTGTAACCCACCCTGTGACCTGCTGATGAAGGGAGGGAAATCAATATAATAATAGATTCAATCATCAACATCATCACCCCTGTCATGCTCTGGTCCTGAGGAGAAATCTAAAAGGGCACAGCAAGGTGGGGCTGCTGTCACAATCCCAAAAGAGCTCCTAGTGAACAGCTTGCTTCAATGAGGTCCAGAGGCAAACTTGAGACCTTTTGCACCTCTGCCTCTAGTCCACCTCTCCTAAACTCTGCTCTGCTCCCTTTGTTGGAAAACTGCAGGCTCTTAAAGAGGCAGCTCTCTGGCCTGAAGATGGACTTCCTGTCTTATGTACTGCTCTATTATGTGATCAGTTGCTACAATTTACAGTTTGAAAACAAATGTAAATTGATTTATTCCTAGACCTCTTTATTCCTTGGCCCAAAGATTAACAGAAGGCGAGGAGAGGGGATGGGGACTCTTCAAAATCATCTTAAAACACCCTGGCCTCAATCCAGTTAAGGTCAGTCATTTCTAAATGCCATTAGGACCACCAGAACTGGAGTTAGATACAAAATATTTGTTCCATTGGGTCAACCAGGCTTTAATACTGACTAGCATATTTCCTTTAGGGACACTGACTCCAGAGTTTAGCTTATCTTATTTCTATCCATATCAATGGGGTGGCAAGGACACACCCCTAGAATAGGAGCAACCCCCAAAATTCAAAGATCTCTGTAGATCAAAGACAACAAATATTCTTTCATGGATGGGGGGTATACTTTATTAAAATGTGCATTTCTAGTCTGCATCTACCACACCCATTTATAAGTACTTTCTATCTTTCTTTAGCAATTTCTGGCATTTACTGAAACTGTGAATTGGGCAGTTTAAAGTCTTCCAACAACAGTGACGCTCTGTTAGTTCCAGTACAAAAACAATGATGTGAGTGGTCACTGAATCTAAAGCTCTGGTACAGTGGTACCTTGGGTTACATACGCTTCAGGTTACATACGCTTCAGGTTACATACGCTTCAGGTTACAGATTCCGCTAACCCAGAAATAGTACCTCGGGTTAAGAACTTTGCTTCAGGATGAGAACAGAAATTGTGTGGCAGCGGCAGCACAGCAGCAGCGGCGGGAGGCCTCATTAGCTAAAGTGGTACCTCAGGTTAAGAACAGTATCAGGTTAAGAACGGACCTCCAGAACGAATTAAGTTCTTAATCCGAGGTACCCCTGCATTTGAAGTCTGCCACAATCCAAAACCTTGCAATGAAAAACTGTACTGCTAAGGCTAACATTTGCTTTTGTTCACAATATTTTGTTAGATATGTTACTTTTCACCTTTCATTTCAAGTGGAAAGCAAAGGCAGTTCCAAGCTGCACAAATGCAAATGTTATTTTCAACAGTGCTGGCTAACTGTTACTCTCTAAGATCACCCTAACATGAGGTTACTATTATCAATTGTGAAAGCACAACAGGTGGGTCACGAGGAAGGTCACATTAGTTTTGTTCACAGGCCCAGACACAAGGTTTTCATTATCCTTAATAAAAACAGAAGCAAGCAATAAAAATATATCACTGCAGGAACATATCTCTCCATTCATAGGCCATATATAACCTTAAACATTAGCTCCTAGTATTTCAAAATACTTCTGCTGGCTTCAGTATTATGATTATTTTTGCGGTTGCTACTTTAGAAAATAAATGTTATAAATCATGGCTCAACTTCTCAACAGTCCTTTTGAAGTGCATTTTAAAACGTTGGTCTAGACGGATCTAAAATATATTGGTCCACTTCAAAATTTTAAGCACTTTAGATGGTCAATAAGGTAAGAGAGCTATTTAGCAATTCCTGTCATTAGAGCAATATGAAATTATGATGACCTAGGAGCAATTAATGGCCATGTTCAAATCCCAATACTAAGCTAAAGTAGAAACATAATTCAGTAGTGGTGCAAAATAGCCCAGAAATTTAATCTCAGCATAAAGTTATGAGAAATCAGCTTGTTCACATTCTACTCAGCACATGCTATAAGAAGTCCCTTTACCTAAGATAATACAACTCTACAGTTTTGATGTCATGTATTTGTGCACTTTTTTTTAAAAAAAAAAGCTTTTTACATGTATCATTGAGAGCTAACCCTATGCTGCCTCATTTAAGAAGCCCAAATTACACATAGCACTAGCTTTCTTCGTTCTACATTTTCCTTCTTCCTTGCCATGAGCACGGCAAACAACTGTAAGATTCAACAGAATTCACAGTCTGATCAGGAATGAAGGCAATTTGAAGCTCCAGTGTTTCCACGATTCCCAAACGTGTAGTATGTCATGACATACCAGTACTGGCCCTACCATTAAACAGAGTGTGGCAGCTGCCCCAGGCGGCATACACTGGATATAGGGAGCAGCAACAAGATAGTGGAGAGCATAGCTGTTTCTACCACATGGCCTGGCTTTCGTCCCCTAAACCTGCCTGCTACTCTCAGGAAGACACTGTCCCTTCACCAGTAAGATTCAGTTGCCAGTCTTTTATTCATAGAATGGGAGAGGGTGCCATTTTGACCTTTGCCTCAGACAGCAAAATATTGTGGGCCAATCCTATACCATATGTCAACTTTTCTTCCAGCTCTTTTGGAACAGTTGAGGACCAGCCTGTCCCTTCCAACATCCATATATAGGCTCCTCTGACAAAAAAAAAAAAAATCCTCACATGGGATAGGTGATGGGGAATGAGTTGAGTCCCAAACCCAGAAAGTTGCAAACATGTCCTTAAGTCCAACTGAATAACTAATTTGTGTTGGTTTTTTTTAAAAAAAAAAAAAGATTGAGAAATAAGAGAATATATTGGTGTTCAATCAAACATAATATGCATTGTAGATTTGTTCCTTGCTGCAAGAAGCAAAAGACAGGGAGGGAGATGTCAGATATTTGAAGTCAAGGACAATCCTATTTTGTTTCATCCAAAACTTATTCACACAGCAGGTGATGCTCTCATGCTTACAAAGCATGCCAAAACCCTATCTACAAAGTGTTATACTAAAAGCAGTGGCATGTAAATAATTTTGACATGATAAATATCTTGTGAAGGCAGGTTATGACCAAACAAACTGTATTTTATTCAATTATGTTTATACTAAAAATTCCAAAGACTCCTGCAGAATTAGTCAAAGTAGTTTAGTAGGCAAATTTGTGGTTAGCATTTCAGCAAATTAGTTCTTTTTCTTTTTCCACATCCTTACCTGTGCGTGCCACGCTGTGCACTGACATTAATTTCTGGAACACTTAGATTGTATAGCATGCAGGGTACTTTAAAATAAAATTAGCACTTTTAAAGCAATTGCCAAGTGTACATAGTTTTTAAGCAGCTATGGGATTCTCCATTCCCATCCTGCCCAGTGGTCTCATATATAATAGACAACAGTAAGTTTTGATTCCCCCCCCCCCAAAAAAAAAAGGTTTTATAATATGGAAAGAAAGCAAATGCATTCAAGCAAACAGAGCACAAATACTTTATAAGGATAAAGGAAATTTATGGACAACACTATAACATTTTGAAAAGTTTGCTGTAATTATAATTCCACTTCCCACATTTGTCAATTGGATATTTAATACTTTAAAGAACCCCTCTCCTTGTTTGCCTGCAGGATGTGCAAGTTCCATTTCTTTCAGAGGTTTGCCTGCCACAGAAATCCAGTCCCTGTGTTAGGTTGTGCTCTCTTCTGCCTAATAAGAAACGAGTGTCATCAACATATTTCACAGGGGCATGCATATGGCTGCTAATGATTTGGTTATAACAGCAGGAATTGAAATGGCATCTGGAATGTGGTATTTGTTGACAAGGTTTTGGTTAAACAGAGGATGGTTTGTGGTTTTCTGTCACCAGGCCCCTCGGGCATTTATAGCATTATTAATTAATCTTCACAACCAACCTGTGAAGGTGGTTAGGCTGAGAGACAGAGATTGTGCTAGAGAGCTTCATGACTTGAGTGGGGATTTAAACCTGGGTCTTCCAGCTCCTATCCTGACTATCCATTACATTACATTACACTACATTAGCTCCTATATACTGACTGCTATGATGGGTTTAAAACATGAAATTTCTCATTAAAATAAAATTCCAAAAAAGTCACATTTCCAATTTATCTTAAAATGTGTTGATACATACAGACCAAACTCAAGGTTCCAAGAGGAAATCTGAGGTGCAGGAAAAGAAAAAGGCTTTACTTGTTCTTGACACCAAAGATGATCAATATCTTGTGAAGGCATCTAAAATGTCATGATGAAGATTGCACCTACGTACAAAGGCACGCAAGACATAAAGGAAGCAGCTATCAGTGGCAGAGATTATGCACCCCTCCTGCCTTCCAAAGTAGATCTCAGTGCTACTGAAATGTTGTATTTAGAAAAATAATGATTTGGCAGAGTCTCTATATCAAATCCTAGGTCTTAATTCTGTAAATTCAACCACGAATACTTTTAACTTTGGATGGATTATTCACATGCTTCATTGTTAAGCATCCTGAGGGCTTTGATCCCAATTTGTAGGGTGAGAAAAGTGTAGCTTGAATGTTCATGTATCACATGAAATCCATTTCATAACACTACAGTGATTAAAGGATTACAGTGTTTTCTTGTAACTGATATTTTGGATGTGGGATGTGTTGCCAAAACTTTTTTTTTTTACATATGCATCACTCTTCATCCAACGTGAAAACTACCTCTATACATGCAACAGACTCTGTATATCCTTTTCTGCCACATACATGGCAGCTTCTCCAAGGAATGCTGGAATGTTAGACAAATACTTCATTTCAATCCCAAAGACTCCTGGATTGTCCAAAGAACCAGTTCTAAACCTCTCCTGTATTGCCTATCTTGCAGAAGTTCCAAAGCCACCAGCACAGCACAACTGTAGTAATATGTGATTCGTCATATATAGAACTGGGAGGCCTCAAGCTACTGATTTCCCAAAGACCTTTTATCACAAAAATATGCCTGCCTTCCTGCCTGCCTTCTTTGGATTCAGTATATCAGAAGTTAATGAGCATGTGAAAACAGGAACAACAAAAATCTGACATCTCAAAGTAATAAAAACCTTGACCATAGCATGATCTTTTGTGGGCAAGAGTTCTAGTTGCAATAAAGTTATTAGCCTTTGCCACTTATTGATTACTAATGATCATAAATAATAATTCCATGGGCAATCCAGTAGCAACAGGTGTGATGAGGAAGAGCTGCAAAGCCTCTCTGCTGACACAGACATCACTGCAGCTTACTTTAAGAGGGCTGAGGAGGGGCAAGATAGTGAGTTCATCAAGGCAGAGCAGAGACATCAGCAGAGTGGCCCTACCGTTGCATCTATGTGGCCCAGACCATGTCATTTCCCAGCCCTAACCCTGCCTCATTCAGGTGAAACTATTTCAATAAGGGAGAAATCAGAAGGTCCAGAGGTCTTCCTGGAACGTTTAGATGAGAATGAGATGCATTGCCTTCAAAAGGAAGCTCCAGAATCTGGATGCAGATGTTAAGAAGCTCTCTCCCTGTTCCCAACTAGGCATACTTCTAGGTACATAAGGACTCACCAAATTATCCAGTGACAGTTTTTGTAGGTGGTCATGCTCTTTTGGGAGAAGGCAGCTCTTCAAACTGCTCCCAAATCACAAACAGCTTGAAAGGTCATCAGCAGTGCTTTAAATTGTTTCTGGAAACAAATTAGAAGCCAGCGGAACCACTTCAATCAGGGAGTCACTGGAACAGTTGTAATTTCCAAGAACTCATCAAAATACATCCCTACACAAGAGCAAATCGCAGCAATCCAGATGTGATGTAAGTAAGGCATGTGTTACCATGGTCAGGTCTGCTATCTGCAAGAGCTAACATAGTTTGTGCACCAGCCAAAGATATGCAAAGGGACTCCTGTCCATAGCTAGTATCTACCCACCCAAGGTCAAAGTTGGATCCAGAAGAACTACAAGCCTATATTTTCAAGGGAAAGTAATCCTATACATTACTGTTTGAACCCCTATTTCTGGACCAGCTTTAGTAGCCAGGAACACCTCTCTATTCACTTTGTTTGCCCAAATCCAGGTTATTTCAACCTCCCAGCATTGGTTTAGGATCTCTACAGCTTCCCTTTAATGAGTTGGCAAGCAGAAATTGAACTAGGTGTCTTCCATATACTGATTATATTGAACTCCCAAATCCCTTGATGATTTCTCTCAAAAAATTCCCGTAAACAAACAACATAGGGAACAGAGACTGAACTCTCAGAACTCTTGGGCCAATGGCCAAAGCTTCAAAATGGAGTGCCTCTAGCTCCATCTTCTGGGACCATGCCAAGAAGGACCAGAGCCACCATAGCATCACGTCCCATCCTCAACAACCAGTCCAGAAAGATACCATGGATAATGGTTCTTGACAGCCACCAAGTAGTCCATCATAGTCACCGGGCATACACTTCTCTTATCCTATTCCTGGCATAATCAGAAAAGTGACCAAGGCTGTTTCCATACCAAAATTGGTTCTAAGACCAGATGAAAATGGATCAAGACATTTAGATACTAGATCTGAAAGGCCGGTATGTGCTTTGCCTTCCGATGGAATATTACAAGATTGGGTGGAACTTCTCCAATATGATCAGATTAAGGGAGGGGTTTTCAACCACCACCTCTTTCAAACTTTTGGGGACCGCAGCTTTCCAGGAGGAGGCATTCACTATGCTACTACCCACTCCTCCAGCAGCTCTTATTAGCTTAGATGGGTAAGAGCTGGGTGAATATATTGTTAGAATTCCTGCTCCATGATTGCAGTCATGGGATTGTTGTCTTTCAAAAGACGGTATATGTTTTGACTCCACAGAGTGGGAAGTGACGGAGACAGGATGTTTGTGTTACTGTGTTCCGTGAAGGGGAACTATTGTCCTCTGTTCTTTCTCTTTGCTGTCTGATGCTAGAGAAAGAGGGAGGCATGTTGCAGTGCTCCATGAGTGTTTATATGTAAATAAAGTAGATTAGCCAAAATGCTGAGGTCTGTTCTGCAAGCTGCGAAAACTCTGAGGATTGCTAAGTGTGCCGATGTCTGTTGGCATCAGTTGCTGTGATGTTCGGGCAGAAGAAACTTTTAAGCTCCCAAACGATCGACCAGGAGGGAGGAAACATGCCAGTCTCTTCCAGGGTCCTACTGGAGTGTAGGACGAGCTCCTGATACATATGACTGGCCTCATCTCACCTGGAAATCTTCATATCCTAAGGCTTCATAAATTGGGACATATTCAACATGACAAGGATGCGCCAAAAATATACCTGCTGATATTGCTCTAGCTGCACCTAAGTCAGAACAAGTATGAGTGTTTATCTGCAAAAGTGGTCACAGTGAGATACCAAGCAATCCTCCTTGAGGGCCAAGATGTAAACAGGAGCCTCAGACTCTGAAGAAAGGTAATGGTAACTAAAACATCCTAAATAGCCTGCTCCTGTGCACATTTACTCAGCAGCGCATTCAATCCACTTTTAGCTTCATTTCTTCCAGAAATATTTTATTAAGGCAAATCTCCAATTTCTACTTTTTCAGACAAAGCTTAATAGTTAAGCATTAAGAAGGACAGACAGAATGTAAATATAATCTGATACATGTATATTGTCATCTGATGAATTTCAATAAGCTGCATTAAGTTACACTGGCCATTTTTGTCTACTTTATGCATTCTTCTTTGCTTCAAACAACAAATCTATGCATTTTTAAAAAAGAAAGAAAGCATAGACTAGGAATCAGGCCTTCAAGTGCAAACGCTTTGCATCACAGTTGGAAATGGATGCAATAAAACAACTTCACTCAACACAATTAATAGCTGGAATACAAAGAATCAATTAAAAAAATTAAATGTGCATAAGAGCTTGTGTATACCCAATGGGGTGTCTCACTTTTTCCTGAGAGCATCACTTGTACTGTATTGGAGGATGCTTATGATACAGCCCTGAATTTTAGCATACTTATCAATTATCATAGGGAACACTGCTGTTGGGAGAAGAAATTCAGAAGCCAAGATAGATGCAATTTCCTGCACCTCTGACAATATTACTTCTTGAGTCTCCTTAGTAGCAGAGCTTTTAAGGAAATCACACCAATATGCAATGCATAATATGCATTCAGCTACAGATGGGAATATCTGTCGATGACTGTTGGTAGCAGATAACAGAATTAGATACAAAATTTATTTATTATGTTTATATAATCTTCTCCCTAAAGAGTTGAGGCTGGCTTTGAACCAGGAACTCTGGAATACAATTTTGTACAAAACTTGTTGCATGGTTGTCTGGCAGGTTATATTATTTAGGATACTAAATACTGTATAGCAAACAAGAGTTCGAAGTGCAGAATACAGCTTGGTATACAACCTAAAGGGCCTTTTAAATGGTACCATTTTAAAACCTATGCAAAAGCATCCTCAACAACATACTAGGCTTTACATAGCTTCCAGATTATTCTCAGGAACTGGCATCGCCCTTGTTACTTCATCTGCGAATTAATTGTTTTTGTTTCCAGAGCAGGGGCTCAAAAGCTTCACAGCAGACATACAGTGGTACGTCTAGTTAAGAACTTAATTTGTCCCGGAGGTCCGTTCTTAACCTGAAACTGTTCTTAACCTGAGGTACCACTTTAGCTGCCGCCACGCGATTTCTGTTCTCATCCTGAGGTAAAGTTCTTAACCTGAGGTACTACTTCTGGGTTAGCGGAGTCTGTAACATGAAGCGTTTGTAACCCGAGGTACCACTGTATAACATTTTTTAAATCCAATTTATGAAGATAATCCAATGGGCTTCCTGAAAATGTGCCAGCTGGTAAGATTAACTCTGTTAATGAAGAAGGTGGTAGCAAGTCCATGTAAACCAGAGCAAAAAGCTCTGGAGAAACAGATACTAACCCCCAGACACGGATCGATTCCCAAACATTCCACTGACTTGCCCAAAGTGGCTCTATGTTGGTTGTAATTCTTGAACCTTTTCAACATATGGATTGCCTTGGTCACATAGACTCACTCTCCACACAAGCAACCATGTGGAGCATGGACCACATTCCTTGTGCGGAAGCTTCTCAGATCAAGTAGATCCACGTGCTCAGTGGGTTTTCAAATTTTCTGGCACCTTAAGGGAGCAGCTTATACCCACACAGAGAAGAGACTGCTTTAAATGGTTCTGTGCAATGGCTCAAGGCTCCAATTCTGATTCTCCAGCCCACGCTATATCATGCTGTTTGTACCACATTTTGGCCTCAAAGTAGGTAAGGAGGTATATTTGTTATTCAATAAACAAACCTTATTAATGATTATGATGATGATAGAATAATGTCTGTAACATTTTCTTCCCCAAGGGAACATGAGCTTCCCTTTCTGGTTTAACTTTACAAATGGCAGCTTTTCAAAGTAGAATGACTATGAACTACAAAGGCTCTTGTTACTCTGCCCTGGCAGTGGCTTACTTCATCCATTTACTTTCTTCTCTGGCCTTACACGATCCCCTAAAACAAAGGAAGGAAGGCAAGTGCTCCTTCCCTCCTGCATGGCTGGCCTTTCTCTTTGTCCAAGAGGAAAAGTGACAGACCTAACCTACTTTTACTCTACAGCTTTTCCACATGGGGCATCAATTATAATATAGAATCTGTCCATTAAACATCAGCCTCTCTCTTTCAAAGGGGGGGGGAGGGATATCCACTTTAGAAATGTGTAAATTTGCACTGTGCCCATTTATATATTTTTAAAAAATACTTCTCAGCATCAGAAAGCATGTTAATTGTAGTAAAATGAACAATACTGAAGTTGTTTGAAGACAGAATTAAATTTAATGAAATTCACAAACAACCCCTTTTAAGAAAGTAACAACATTTTTTGAACATTAAAGAGAAGCTCATTATATCAAGACAACTCCAATGTAAAAGGCAGCCCAACTTCAATCGCTGCATATCTGCATGTTAATGAACTTGCTGTGTGCAGCAGGGACTGAGCTGAGCAAGTATGGAGAAGACTGTCTTAAAGCACACAGTGCACTCTGAAAAGGGGGAAAAACACGCCACCTTTAATCAATAGAACACCTTTTCACTGGTACCTTAATAGCAACTGAAATGATTTCAAACGCAACACAAAAGGAAGATGATACTTAGTAAAGGTTTCTTTAAGACATAACATTTCTTGCACATTCCTTCAGCGTTCACATGCTGTCAGCATCACTGTGGCAAAGACTTTCAAGTTTCGGCAGACAGATACCGCCTAGTACAAAGTCTTTGTCATAATAATTTCATTGCAGTGCCCTGATCAAACATCTAGACAAATCTGAGACTGAAAAGTGAGAGCTAACCAGTGACCTTTGATTATAACCACCAGCACCAGTTTTAATAAAATGCCTCATTCATTGCTTTCTGCTGCCAACAAGGAAGGTGTGTTAGAGCCTCAGAAAAATGAAGTCAATATACCATTTACACCCATATAATGATTCCTATTATTCACAGCTGGACTTTGTGAATGTACCAAGTGAAACACAGAGATCTTAAAATAGCAAATAAAAAAACCATACAAACAGAATGTTCCACCTTGAAAATAAATACAGGTCTCAAATACAGTTGTCTCATTCTCTGGTTTGCCTGCTACTGGCTTTCATGTCATGTAATAATCTTCCTTCCCAAACTTTACTTGCACACTGTTTGTATTTGTTACCACTTCTGCAGGTCTGCAGACAAGGGGGGGGGCGAGTTTTCAGGGTCATGAGACTCCTTTGATTAATGAACAGTACACTATTCAAACATACCATCTACTCAAAAGTTAGAGAGCTGTTTTCAGCTGGACTTCCTAACATCGTCACCACCGTTTTATGCTTTATTCTAAAAAATAGAAATAATAAGACTTTTGGGCTTTGGAAGCAATTTCAGGATAGTTTTCTGCCTTCTACGTACAAACAGCTGTTGTCAAGCACAATGCTCCAAGGAGATACAATTAGAGCCAGTCTCACATATTTGTTGGTTAGCATATCAGGCAAAGGAAGAGGAAAGCCGGCCTTAGCACATTTATTTCCCACTTGAAAAGGAAAAAAGTATTACGCAGGGTAATAAATATTCAAATGACTTTGCACCATCGAGCGACCATATCAAGCTAATGATCTGTAGTCTGGAGCCCTATATAAAATGAAGAAGCCTTCCGTCACCTAGAGGTGTTGCTGTAAACACGGTGGGGGGAATCGGCTCCTCTCAGTATGTGTGCGCACAACTCCACTTTATGTTGTTTTCAAGAAGGGGATATATTGCTGAGTAGTACAGCCAAAAAAGTTCTTGTCTTGTTTTGGTTTTTGCTTTATTTTTTAAAAAAGAAGATGAAAGAAATGGTGGGAAGACATTCAGAGGCAAGAATAAAAAGACACGTTTAAATTTTTTGTAGCATTTTTTATACTTAAAAAAATAATAATCCAACAGAAGTTAAGAGATTCAAGATCTCACTGACTGTTGAACTAATTGGAAGCAGGAAAGAGCTGCTGACGTCCTTTTGATGGGAACTAGGCTGAGCTGGCTGAGCAGGAATACCACTAGGAACAGGGCTACCAAAAGGCTATAGTTGATATTTGCGGGCTTTTCCACATAATCAGCATTTACATTTTAAAAAGTGAGCTAGTTATTCTTTTGTTGTAAGCAATCTGCGTATCTTTCTTCAAAACTGAGCTACTTTTCTGAAAGCGCTGCAACCATACAGTATTTTGTAACTGCAGAAGATGTGTATAGGAGAAGCGCTGGGAAAGGCACATACAGTTACCACTATAATCTTCCCTACACCCAAAGTTTTTGTGTCCCGCCAGCAATGTGTACATTGACACAGGGAATATCCAGCTGGTGACAAGACTCTTGGGCACTACACACAAGTAGTGTATTTGTCGCTAGTGGAACTAAATGCACAAGAGTCATACACCAGCTGGATATTCCCTGCCATGCCAACTACTGTCATTTTAAAAACCATTTCTTTGAACTGCTTACTGTGGTACAGAGAAGCCCTAGGCAAGGTGGCTGCTTCTATCAAAAGCAGATATGGGGTCGCACTGGGTGCTGAGCCTCCAGGGTGCCACGACGGGTGTCAAAACCATGACATCCAATGGAAGGTGAGAGGTAGGGAAGTGCCAGATTTTGGCGCTGCACACAGCACCGTTGAAATTTGAGGTGCCATGATTCACCACTGCTACTATCTTCCTTATCAGCAATGTCCCTGGGCCCTCAGTGGACTGTATCCAAGGACTGAACTTGGAACTTTGTTCACATAGCGCCTTTTGCTTCATTCTGGGCTTCCAAGCTGAATTTCCAGACTAAATTTATGTCCTGGAAAAGTAGTGTGGTACAATTATCATCCCCATCTGACAAAGCAGGAGGAGAACGCTTATGGACCAGTATCTGTTTGACCAGTAGAACATTTAATTCCTTGCCCACATCTTGCAAATTGTCTTAAGGCCACAGCTTTCCATATCAAGAACAAGGAGTCAGAAATCACAAGCAGTAATTTAAGAATAACTTTGGCTCATAATAGTCATCCAGTTTTTGGTCTTCCAGCCAAAATCCTCAAGGTACCACAAAGTATTTAGAATGAAAAATATAACCAAACTTAGAACTATTAGATATATCCGCCCCCCCAAAAAAAAAAACCATTATAAAGTAGAACAAGAAATGTCCCATCAGCACAAAGGATTCATTAAATCCTATAACTGTCTCCTGTTAAAGATGTGCCAGCCCCCTTCACACATGAACAAACAAATCCCACTGCAGCCAACCAAAGATAATCAACCACACCCTAGGCCACCCCAACGTCTCTCACCACCAAGGAAACATAACAAGCAAACAGAAAGAGAACTTTCTCAAGTGATGCTGACACAAAAAACCCATGCATACATTAAGTAAAGAACATAAGCTTTACAACCCCAACTGCTCTTCTGCTGTCTCCCCCCCTCCTTTTATTCCCAACCCTATAGGACGCGGGTGGCGCTGTGGTCTAAACTACAGAGCCTAGGACTTGCCGATCAGAAGGTCGGCGGTTCGAATCCCCACAACAGGATGAGCTCCCATTGCTCGGTCCCAGTTCCTGCCAACTAGCAGTTCGAAAGCACGTCAGAGTGCAAGTAGGTAAATAGGTACCACTCTGGCGGGAAGGTAAACGGCATTTCTGTGCACTGCTCTGGTTCACCAGAAGCGGCTTAGTCATGCTGGCCACATGACCCAGAAGTTGTATGCTGGCTCCCTTAGCCAATATAGCGAGATGAGTACCGCAACCCCAGAGTCGTCCGGGACTGGACCTTATGGTCAGGGTTACCTTTACCTTTACCTTTTATATTGGATATAAAACCAATGTCTCACAACAAATGTAACTGATCTGTAGAAAATACAACCTGAAGAAAGAGACAATGCTTGTGTTTTTGTAAACGAGGAAAATCTTTAATAAAAATTATATTTAAAAAAAAAGATGTGCCAGCCAGTTACTCACCCTTCCCAAACAAGAGTCATAACATCCATCCCACATGTGGTTTGGAAGATGCCACACACAGCGCACCTCAAATCCTCCTTGTTAATTTGGCATTTGCTGCTAAAAATTCTAAATGGACTTGGTCCACTAACTAAAACAATTACAAATTGCCTATTATAAGTGATATGGGGGGGGGGGTTGTGGTAATAAATAATCAGCAACTTTTGCAATGTTGTTTAGTTCAAGGTGATTAGTGTGCAATTAGCACTCTCTTTTGCCCTTGCTCTATATCTGAATTCAATTCAGAAAATACATTTCTAACTACAGTACTACCAGACTGCCTGCCTAGATCACTGTAATATTGGCCTCCTTGACAAATCAAAACACTGCCTGGAGAGCTACCCAGGATTTACATTTCTACAGATTACACAGAAGCAAAGATAAATCCCACAGGACATCTTAAAATCAAACTGCAGCAGCTTATTCTGATTGGACGAGTTCAGATGTTTCTGGAAGACACAACCTTTTCATTCTATTCCTGCTGCTCAGCTCTCTCAAACTTCTCTACTTGAAGACTGTAGCGCAGTGTAACATTATGACAGCACCCACAGCCACACATCCAAAAGAGAAAAAAATGCAGGGAGTTGTGTTGACCCTAGATATAGACCACACAGTACACATAATACCCGATTTATTGTAGCGAACAATACAGCCACAGCACACGCTGTAACTCTCCAAAGGTTTTACTTCACCCCTGAAGGCACACTCTTCCATTCTCTCCAAAGACAATGTAAACAACAACAATTTGAAACAGTATGCAGTTTCCTGGAAGTAAGTGTTACTATTTAAACTGATAGTATGAAGAAACTCCATCGATGAAAAGTAAAGTAGTATCTAGCATTTGCTCAATTTCCTCTCTCTCTCCAATTTCATTTGAGACAAACAAACCTGAAAGCTTCATTTACCAGAGCAAGAAGATCAGTAATCTACATGAAGCCTGAAATAAACGGCTGGAGTTAGGCTCCCCAGCATTCCCACTCCACTCTAGACCACTGCTTGAATGCCTCTGAGGGCCCCGCTCTGTGCTATCTCTTTCTGTCTCTTTCCCTTCAATCCCATGGTGTGGTTGGGGAAGCTTGAAAGAGTAGGACACAATCCATCTGGTGCCCCCTCCAGATGTGTTGGACTACATCATGAATGATGAAATTTATAGTCAAAAACATCTGAAGGGCACCAGATTGGGTAAGGCTGCTTTACATTATGCTCCCAAACTGCACTTTTTTAATTTAAAAAACAAACAATTTTTATTGTTTTTTAAACAAATAAAAATACAATAACTATCAAACACTTCTCCAGCATTCCACATTAATTGTGATCTCTTTCAATTTGTTTTCCAAGCACTCAGTTTGAGTCAAAACCCGATGTCACACGTGCCTGCTATTTTCAGCATGCAACTTATTTTAACAACACATGTTAATCATTGAAATACATAACAGACCTTTAAGCCAGACTACATAAAACAGTGTATCTGTCATATAACAGTGAATGTTCTCTATTTTCAACTCCATTCACAATTTAATGAAATTAATGTATTTATTTGGTTACTTTCATCACAACTTTAAAAGGTAGGACTCTATCCCAAAATAAACCCCTCATACATCAATATTTGAAAGGACATTTTTATTCAACCAAAGATGGTTTGACCTTTTTGTCTGAAGAAATATTTATGTCTTGATTCCAGCATGATACATGTCAATGCTGGTTTATTCTTCCAGTAAGCATCATGATTTATAACATTTATTGCCACTCCTCAAAGCATACAGTTATTAGCATTGTAAAGTTAACTCTGATAAAAGCCACTAACACTTCAATCCCACCCGTGTCTACTCAGAAGTAATCCTATGGAATTCAGTGACACTTGTGAAGAAAGAAGCCCCATCCTTATAGCACTGCTTTGCAAAGTATACCACCCTTTGTGCCTATAGCTCCCAGGGGGGAGGGAATTCTGGGGCTCTTGGGCCAACTCTTAAACATAGGCCCCATGACAGCATCTAGTTATTTTAATCATCCCCCTTGCTTTTCCCTGCCAAGATCCCTATCCATTTTCAAGGGGAGAAGAGCCTGCACCCGACTCTCTGTCTCTCCCAGAGATCTAAGCAGCCTGTTTTCCTCTGTCAACCCTCATTCTATAGCTTTGTAGCATAAACCAAGGGTCTTAGGCTCATGGGAGGGTTTTCTTCAACCCTGTGAGTTGGCAGTAAAGCCAGTTTGTTAAATATATAACATCTCTTAGGGATGAAAAGCGCAAGGGAGAGAGCAAAGGGACAAAACAGACTACAGTGGTACCTCAGGTGAAGAACTTAATTCGTTTCGGAGGTCCGTTCTTAACCTGAAACTGTTCTTAACCTGAAGCACCACTTTAGCTAATGGGGCCTCCTGCTGCTGCCACGCTGCTGCCACGCAATTTCTGTTCTCATGCTGAAGCAAAGTTCTTAACCTGAGGTACTATTTCTGGGTTAGTGGAGTCTGTAACCTGAAGAGTCTATAACATGAAGTGTCTGTAACCCGAGATACCACTGTATTGAAACAAGAGTTTGAAAATAAAAGGAGCTCTTACATCTCAACATGGACGTAGCCAGGATTTTTGTTAGGGGGAGCAGGCCCCCAGTTAGCTATGTATTTTTATTGAATTTTATTGATGGGGGGCAGCTGCCCCTCCCTGCCCCTCGGCTACGCCCATGCATTTCCAATCCAGCTTATCCTGAACCAGTTAGTTACAGACATGCTGGTCTCCTGATGAGTAACACCATGTGTGCAGAGGTCATTTGCAGGGCCTTCTGATGGTTGGAGAGGGATGGAATGTAAAGGACCCTGGTGTGAGGGACTGCAAGACCACATCCCATCTTAAGGGCTTAAATGACAGCTGACATTTGTCCAACAATCAGCTCATGCCACTTTCATCAGAAAACCAATATGGTCCTTTTGACACTGCACCTACTCCCAGGTAAGTGGTGTTAGGATTGCAGCTTAAATTCTGAATTCATGATAACGGGCTCCTCAGTCCCTGGTGGCTTTTATTTCCCACAGCTCATCACAAAATTGGGTTCGGATTGAATAGTTTGCAGGGATCCCTGACTGAAATAAATGAAAGTAAGGAATTCCAATGCAAGCCAAAAGTAAAATCTTAGGGATGGAACAGCTATCAACAATGCGTTCCTTCCAGAGTACCGTGTAAAATTTGCCAACACAATTTATATTTCTGCATGAAATTCTTTGCTTTTGTCTCGTAACAGACTAATCAGATTTGATGGAGTGACACAAAGACAGCAATATTGTTGGCTTTTGTTTCATAACTAATTTGTGAACTGCCTTTTTTTGGTGTGCAAACCACATAGTTGAGCATTAGCCCCAAGTTAAGCGGTAATATGATCCATTTAGTGGCACACTTATCGAGTCAGTTCTGCTGCTGTTTATTTAAATGGAAACTGAAAGATTAGCTAGCCAGCAAACACCAGGCATTCCACACAGGAAATTGAAAGGACTCTAGGTCCCCCCTCAAATGAGAGAACTTTTGACAAGGTCTCCTAAACAGTTTCCTGTTCTGAAGAATAATCATCGTAAGCATCCAGAAGAAAAAGACACCCTACAAAATGTACACATATTAGAAAAGCCAAAATATATTTAAATGATTGGCACTCTGTTAATTCCCAAGTGCTTCTATTAATGTTACTGCCTCCAGGATGTACTTTTCCTGTGGTTATGGTCTTCATTAATAATTGCCACTGCCCTTGTAAAAATATTAACTCCTTAAAACAAAAAGAGTTTTCAAGGTGGAGGGGGGACACAGTAGTAACTATCAACAGTCAATAGAAAACTACAACTATCAGTAGCCATTGAACTATTCCTTAAAAATCTCCTCCAAAATGACATTAAACAGCATGAGTTGCATTTCTTAAGCGTTAGTGCACCAATGCCTCTTGGACCATTTTGCACACCAAAGCGTATGGTACATGCTGGACTATTTATTAAGTTTGAAAATATTAGCTAACAAACATTTACCACAGTCTCAGAGCCCTGTGTTCAATATTTCAAAGCAACGTAATTTTCTATGGTGGGATCAGTGATGTTGGTTGCCATTATATTAATAAACTAAATTTCACCAGCTGTAATATTCACATAAACGAACAATTCTGATAACCAAGTAGACTCTGTTCCTTTAAAAAAAAAGTTGACCATTCCTCTAACTAGTGTTTTATATGGATATAAGCAGTCACAGTAATTGGCAATCATTTTTGTAAAAGAAGAGATCAAAATAACTCTGAGACTGCATTCACAGACTATATCTTGTAACTTCTACATCTCAATTTGGTTATGTAAAAAAGAAATGTGATTTGAGGATGTAAAACTAAGTGGTTCAAGTTTAAGTTTTCTACTTTTGCCACCTGCCAGGGAATATCCCCAGGGAATGCTGCCACAATCCCTGATTCTTCACACCCTAGGACAAGTGATATTTTCCATTTCTGTTCCATTCTGTTTAGCCAGACATGCTGACTTTGATTTGAGCTAGATGCGTTATGCATTGAGAGGTGGGGAAAATAAAGGTAGGCAGGCAGGCAGGCAGGTATATGGTGAAGCTTTCGGCATAGTGGCAGCTAAGCAATATTGCGCCACACACTAGCCTCATTGCAATCGGGATGGGGGGAGGAGTCAGGAATTATTTTCTTCTTTCAAGTCCAAACAAAAGACATCTCTTTTTTTTCTGTGCTCACACCATGCATCCTTAAAGTATTTAACAGTGGAACAGCATTTCAGAACCTGATGCTGAAAGTTCTTCTTGAAGTAGGCAACCCAGAGCAGAAACAGATTGTTTAGGCAACAATCTTAACCCGGCCTACCTTGAAGAAAGTTCAATTTAATTCAACAATACTTACTTATGAGTCAATATGGTTAGGGTTAAAGTCCTGTTACCTACCTAAAATACACTTATTCTTTTACATTAGTAAGCTGTGCAACACGAGCCATTGTATTTATACATGGAGAAGCTATTCAATATTTATGCTACTACCTCCTCTCATAGTTAATGGTTCTTGCTTCACACTTGATGCTATAACAATTATATCAGTGCTTATCTAAAACCATTATTGTCTTTGATTTTTTCATTTTGACAAAATTTATATTCTACACAGCAATGGATAAACTTCCATTTCATTGTTCATCCTATGTTTCTTGGTTATCCGAATCATGTTACCAGCGGCTTGATCCTATGCAAGGCATGTATTCAGTAGGGGTTGTTAGTAGCTGCATTTAGGAATCCAGCCTCAGAAGATTTTTCTGATGATGCCTTGCTTCTGATTAATCCGGAGTCCCTCATATTAGTTTTTCTGGAAAAAACATATTGTCTGCTGCGCCTTTCATTTTAAAGATGATTCCCTCACTTGATACTAGATGGAATGAGTGCCTTGTTAGCATAGTCTAAACAGCCAAATGTAGTTTCTCAAATTAATGTTGATATTTCCAGCTGCAAAGCCCTACTTCCAACAGTACAATAGCAATTTTGTTGGTCTGAAAGACTGATTTCATCATTTAAGAATCTAAGGTAAAACTTAAAGATGCTAGACTAGAGCTTGAGACTGATATTCTTCTTTTTGTCCAAAAGAACTACACAAGGATATCAGGAGTTCTTGTTGTCTTACATTTAGGGTAGCAAGTAAGAATGTGAAGTGACAATGTGCAAAATTGTAATATTTCACTGGACTCTGGTTATGAAACTCTACAAGCTATTATAAGTACCTGTAGAGAAAAAGTTGGGGGATTCTTCCATGATTGTAACTCTCCTTTTGTAAATGTAAGTGCCTTCCCATTCACAGAATGACAAATTAGGATCCAAGCCATAGATATGAATTTGCTTCCTTTCAACTTTAATAATGAA
This sequence comes from Podarcis vaucheri, assembly GCF_965113315.1. Classification (NCBI taxonomy): domain Eukaryota; kingdom Metazoa; phylum Chordata; class Lepidosauria; order Squamata; family Lacertidae; genus Podarcis; species Podarcis vaucheri. The sequence continues at coordinate 73,881,398 of NC_138759.1, forward strand.
TAATTTCCTCCATTTAAGTGAATTGATTATTAGCAAGAGATTAAAATCCTGTCCTAAAACAAGTTATATTATTGCTTATTCCAACTCTACAATTATGTGATTCTATGACTTAATTTACAGCCAATAACAAAGGCTAGAATTCCATGCGTACTTATGTAGAAATAAATCCCATTGATTATAATATGCCAACATGTAGAGCACTGCAATGTTAGTAAGTTAATTTGTTTAGACAGTTGGTTGAAACAAACTTTGCAAACTTGTGCAAAGTTTACAAACAAAATAAATTCCAGGTTAACAGCCAGATACACTGATCCATTTTGTGTCAGGAGGCCTTACAGTGTGGCTTACACTGTGCCTTATATTTGTAATTTGTTGCCAAGCTGAAGTATGAAAAGAAACCATTTCCCTATTTACAGCATGGCCTATGGACAGGAATGGTGGGTGCTGGATCCCAGCAAAATCTGGAGGACCACCCAGGATAGCTGCCCCAATTTACAGGTAACATTTTGTTCACCTTTAAAGCCAGTGTCACTCCTTATCCAGTCTATATGCTGCTAATTCTAATAAATTAATAGTCTAATGATCTGCATTAATTTATAACTAATGCTACCACAACAAGTATTTATCACGTCATTAAAGATTATTTCTATGAAGCAGCTTCTGTTACAATATCTTTCTAGGAAGAGAGGACAGCTGTACAAGCTTTTTGAAAAGCTAACATATCCTAACAAATTACAACTATCCAGCACATGGACAAATAGGTCAGGGCCAAATTATCATTCCTCTCAACTTTTCTTAACCACCAGTTATATCTTATTTGTGGTTTCCCAGCTCATATTAAATCCAATCATATATATTTAATCCCATCCTTAAAAATTTCAGGAGACAGCTTGAGTGCTAACCCTGCAACTGGCCTGTCAGAAAATCTTTGATGTCACAGCATAATGCCTCCTGAAAGAACAGCAGTAATACTTAATGTAACATGAAACCAAGGCCCTGCAGTGGGCTTGTCTCCTGTCAGGAACAAACAGTTTCACTGTGGTGCCCCAGAAGTGACAAGGATTGAGACCTAGCAGGGCTGTACCTTCCTGACTTTTCCATGAGACCTGGCACTAGAGTCACTAGAGAGAAGATTCAATATTGTCACGGCAAATACGCCAGCTGCAACTTTGGCGGGGGGAAGAGGGGGGGCCGATTGAATCACTCCACATTACAAGTCTAAGAATAATAAGCAGATTTTCACACATTATTAATAATTTTAATAGCATACCTAACTGTAAGAGTAGTTCCCAAGAATTCAGTCACATTTATTTAGAAAGTCTTTCTAAGAAAGTGAGTTTCAGACTGTGGTTTAACTTAAAGAATTTTCTTCAGTCTGATGCAAGCTATATAGAGATCTCAGAGCAAAAGGAAATGATGCTCTTATTGATGTTACTCTTACTGATAATGATAATCACTTAGAACAGCGTTAGGACACTGTGGGCCTCCAAATGTTGTTGGACTTCACCTCCTAACAGCCCCACCCAGCAAGGCTGGCTCAGGTCAGAGATAATGCAAGTCTGGAGCAACATCTGCAGGGCCATAGCTTCCCTACCCTAATTTGGATTATAGCCATGTTATGTACAATATACAACCTGCTTGTTTATAACCATCTCTCTTACTTGCCAAATACCAGAGTAATAAACCTAAACAAAAGAGAATGCAGTATCGGAAACATTCATCAGATTTGAACCACCCTGATATCTATGGATGAAGGGTGATATCCATATTTAATAAATAAAATAAAAATAAAAGGAGCACAGCATTTTTTGCATGGGTTTGACTCTGAAATAGACTCATGTAGCACACTTATTTCCAGAAAGAAATACTTCATTTTTAAAATACATTTTCATGTCAGTTTTCAAAAACCAGGGACTCCCCGAAGTGGCTCTGTTATAAAACTATAAACAATCATTAAAACCACAATGAATTTAAAAGTTTCTAAAAGACAGAAGCTAAAAAAGGAGCATCAAACATCAAGCCATCTATATCACATCACAAAATGACCATACGCTAAAAGAATTTGAAACAAGAGCAAGACTAAATAAGGCACCCAACTTTCCTAGATGAAGGCAAATAAAAGATTTTGTTTTAGCACCCAAAAGTAAACAGGAAGTTTTATAGAATGGGGTCATGATCAAAATGAGATCTGTCTTATGTTCTCATTTGTATCTATTGCTGGGTCTGCAAGCAGGGCCTCCTTGGCCAAACTGAAGATGCAGAAGCACTCCTATGTTGCAAGTGAGCCATCAAATAATTTGTCCCAAACAGTTTAGGGGTTTAAAGGTCAAAACCAGCACTTCAAATTGAGTTCAGAAGCAAATAGGCTGGCAGTGCAGCCAATATTTATTATTGGAGTGATATGCTCCCACAAGCATTTGGGGAGCTGTATCCTGTACTAGCTGAAGCTTCCAAGCCCCCTTCAAAGACAGCCTCATGTAGAGCAAATTACAACCGTCAAGTCTGGATGTAACTTAACAGCATAAGTAACTTAGGCAAGGATTACAGCTGGCATAGAAGAGTTCATCTCTATTCAAAACATTTGAAGACTCACATGTAACTAGTTTAGGTCATGAAAAATTAGGTTGCTAAATTTACTTGCTTTCTTCAAAAGCCAGTATGTCATTCCAAATACAGCTTGAATTAAACCATGTTGATTTGGGGCAAAAAAAGAGTAATTTTTAAAGTTTCCAAAATCTAGCCTCTGACCAATTTGCATTCATCAAGCATAGTGGGTGGTATTCAACACTTTCTGCCCACTGATAGAGGGAATATGTCAACAAAACTGTGAGGGGAGCATTTTTTTTTGTCATTTCTTCTCCACCATACAGCCCCCAGCTTCCCCTCGATCTGTTTCGGGGAGTCTCCTGGCCCTCCCGAACATCTTAGGGGATGCACTTAGCAAGGGGAATCACTTAAAACAGCAACATACACACCAATCTGATGAAGGAATCCTTCTGTAGTGGATGGACACCACTGGATAACCCAGTGTGTTTTGCATCTGATAAAAGTGGATTGTACCACAATAGCTTATGCTATAAATACATTTATTAGCCTTTAAGGTGCTACAATACTGCAACAGAGTAACACAGCTCACAGCTGTCTCTCCGGAAACTGTTAGTTTCATTTTTAATCTTTGGATATTAATATGCAAGCTTTAGTAAACGTCCTAGCATACCAAAAATCTAAACTACTCACAATTGTGTCAAAAACAGTAAATTAAACCAAGGGTCAAGAGATAAGGATTTATGTATTGCCTAGTAAAACTTTCTTGATTCCAGCAGCCACTTTCCTTAGACAAGGAGGCATGAAGTTGAAGTTACATTTAACCTGGGGCTTAGGACAGACAACCTAACAAGAAAGTTATATGCAGGTAAGAAGGAGTGGAATTGATAGTTCCCCCTGTAAGAAAGGAGATTGGTGAGTTAAGAAAAGGTCTCCGTAAGATATATTATGGAGTAGGATATATACTAACAGTAGTCCAGAGAGGGAAGCAAATTTGATTCTGTAATGGTTGCAGGTGCCAGACCTGCTGATACAAATCTCTCTGGAGAACTCCATAACCATAATAAGCATCCACCAAAGATCGAAAGACGATTTTGTAATGTTTATTGAAGGAACATATGTTTGCTCAGGTAGAATCTCAACAAATGTATTCCACAAGAGAACCTGCCCACAAGATGGCTAAAGGACCAGATCCAATGTTGTTATCACTCATGTGTCCTATGGGATGTTAATGTCCCCCCATTCTATTTTATAACGTTTGTATGAATATGGTATTCAGTGCAAGTTGCTTAGAAACCTGTTAGGAGACAGCAAGTTGTATTAAATACATAACACTACTGCGCACTAATGCTGCACTACAGAGCTGTCAGTCTCCGCCTCTAGGCTTCCCATTCAAACACAATACTGTCCTTATGTTCATGTGTGGCAAGAATAGGAAACCTGCAGCCCACGGATGTTGTTAGAGACTCTACCTCCCACCAGCCATACTGTCTGGGGCTGATGGGAGTTGGGAGTCCACCATCACTTACAGGGCCACAGGTGTCCCATCCCTGATATATGAAATGTTGTAATTGTAATATAAATAGCCTTAACCTGTGGTTTCCTCATTTAGTACACAACTGATCATCTGGAGAAATGACCTTTGCAGAGTGGGACAGGCAGTGCGTGACTTTGCTTCTGCTTCTTGATCTCTCTTTGGCTTTTGATACCATTGACCATGGTACCCTCCTGGATTGGCTCCAAGGAATGGGAACTGGGAGCATTTCATCACCGTGGCTGCAGTTCTACCTCTGAGACAGTGTCCAGAGAAAAGCATTGGGAGAATGTTTCAGTGTCATGATGGTTCTGCCATCTTAGCTCAAATGCTATTTAACATTTGTATGAAGCCACAGGGGGTGATCATTTGGAGTCTTGGGTCAAGCTGCCATTGTATCCTGATAACACTAGCAGCACAACATCTGAACTGGCGGAGGCCTTAAAGGCCCTGGACTGGTGCCTGGATGCAGTGGTGAGATGGATGAGGAAAAAACAAGCTGAGCTTCAACCCTGGCAAGGCAGAGGCAATGTGAATGAGCTCCTGTGTCACTGATCAATTGCCTACCCTGGATAAGGTTGCACTCCCCCTAAAGGAGCTGACTGACAGTCTTGGTGTAACTCTGCATCCTGCTCAGAGACCTGCACTGGTTGACAATTTCCTAGCATGCCAACTTCAAGGTGTTATAGAAAGCCTTTAACAGTTTGGGACCAGTTTACTTGTGAGATCACCTTAGCCCTCGTATGCTCACTCGATCACTTCCATCTGCAGAACTTGCACTGTTACAGGGATGCATTCATACTGGCAATTTATCAATGAGCCTGCCCTTACTACAATAGCGTTGGCCAATGACCAGCAGCAGTCAGATGTTAGGAGATCCAGTAGAAATTTAATGCTGCTTCTGAGGGAATAAAGTGAATGAGGTCCAGTTATCGCTGGTATCTTAAGGCTGTGTGTGGACTGCAGCTCATGTGGCTGAATGTTCCACAATACACATACACACAAAAATAACCTCCCTGCACATAGCAATCTAGCAGTAAAACAGCATAGTAAACTATTAAAACTTCTGCCTGACATGCCAGTTTTCTATGTGGAATTTCTCTTTCTTTCTTTCTTTCTTTCTTTCTCTCTCTCTCCTACTTTTTAAATGTTATTATTTTTGTATGGAAGTATATTCAGTCCCAAAAGCCTCTGCCTGTGATCTGAAATGCTACAGCCTAGATAGATACACGTGAACAACCTCAGTAAGGACTAGATCCACATCTGTCCACCTAAGCAGAAGCAGCTGGATAGTGTCATTTTTCCAAAGCAGTAGACTCTGTTTCCTTACTCAATGCAAGTTAATACGGGATGTTCCGTGTGTGTGTGGCAGAGGAAAGCGGAATGGCAGTGCTTTATTCTCCATTCAAGTGGCAAGGCAAATATTATAGAAGTAGCCCTGGTGGTGATGAACCGGGAACCAACTCTAGCATTTTGAAAAGGTCTCTGTACCTCAAATATTGAGTATTAATATAAAGATGTCAAGAGGTGGAAAGAAAGAAGCAGGTCCCAAAAACAAAGCAGTAGAATTATGGATAAAACCTTTATCTTCCTGTGTTTCTGGTCACTTGTCCGTTCTCCTTCCTACTCAAACTAGTTATATCCAGCAATACCTGCATAGGCATACCTCATTTTCTATAAACAAAGGCACAATGAGCCACATTCCAAGCATATTTTAACAGCACACTTAAGTAATAACTATGCAACCAGAGACATATCTACTGCAACATACCCCACCCGGTTCCAATCTGCTGACAAATCAAGACCTGAAAGACTTATAGAACAATCCTGTGCATGTTTACTTAGAAGTAAATTGCATTGTTTTTAGCATAACTTACTCCAAGTTAAAGTGTGCATCCTAAAATACCTAAGAAGCCTGCCATTAAAACTGTAGGGGGGGGGTGAGTAAAAGTAAAAAGTGAAATTTCCATCGATATACACTCAGACCTTTGCAGAACTTAGCACAGGCTAGCAAGTGGATTAAGTATGTGCTAAAAGCTTTATGGACCTGAGCAATGCAAACCACTCACACTCTTGCAGGCATCAGAGCAAGAGTGTGTTCAGAATCAAGCTCCAAATTTTACCAACTGTTTACTTGCTTAATTTAAGATTTGCTATCCCACCAATCAGTCTGAAGGGCCTTTAAAGTGGCTTATGAAATAATATTGAGCACAATTTCTGTAAAACAATAAAATATAAAACAGAAACAAGGAAGGCACAGAACAAGATAGATAAAAACTGTTGTTCTGTATTGTTTTCATTTCCCTGTTTTCAGCTGGTTATGCCATGTTGCTGTTGTTGTTATGGTGCATTTAAGTGTCTTTGTTGTATTTGTAGTTTTTCCCTATTTTTACTGTATGTGTATATCCTTTGCTAGCAAGATTTAACTTTTTGGTAAAGTGGGAAATAAATGATTTAAATATATACACGGTAAATAAATAAAAATGCACTATAAGTCTACGAACAGCAGTGAAAATATCTGTCCAGTATAAAAACAGCTGCTAGCTTGACTATCCCAAAATGCCTGGTGGGAAATAAAGCTTTTCACTAATTTCATAAATACTGCAATAGACCACGCTTGGCAACAATGTTTTGGGGCACGGGGACATATTTGGAAATCTAAGGAACAATCAGGGGCCAAGATATCCATGCCACAGAAGAAAAACAGGTGGTGCTCAGAGCCCATCCACCCGCAAACAAGCAAGCCACCTGCACGCTACCCCAAAACAAATAAACAGCAACAAAAACCAGGCAATATCCACGCCAACATACAAAAAGAAGCAGACAACACACCAAATAGAAAAGCAAGCAAAGGATTCAAACATAAGACCCTCATTCTGGGGAAAGAGGGTGGGTTGTATGGATACCTGCAATTTCCTTTTTAGCCAGCTCCCTGTAACATTACTTCTTGCGGTGAGGGAACCTAGAAGGCCCTAGGAGCTGGATCTTGGTGTCCGGGTGAATGTCGGGGTGGAGATGTTCCTTCAGGTTTACATGACTGAGGCTGTTTAGGGCTTTTTAGGTAGCACCAACACTTTGAATTGTGCTTGGAAACGTATTGGGAGCCAATGTAGATCCTTTAGGACTGGTGTTATATGGTCCCAGTGGCCGCTCCCAGTCACCAGTCCAGCTGCTTGCATTCTGATTTTCTGGTGTTTCCACATGACCTTCAAAGGCAGACCCACATAGAGCGCATTGCAGTAGTTTAATAGTCCATCTAGCTCAGTACTGTCTGAAGGATTTTAAACTGGGAGTCCTTGCAGCACTACCTGGAGATGTCTGGGGTTGAACCTGGGACCTTCCTGCATACAAGGCAGATACTCTACCAATGAGCTATGGCCGTTTCCTGCACTTTTATCTTCTAACCAAGAAAGAACACTTAATCATTCAATCAGATCAGGAGCTAAGGCTGCAGGCAAGGTCTGGCAGCCTACATCCCATAGCATGGTGGGCTGGATGTGACTCACTAGCTGCAAGTTAACAATCCTGAGCCAAAAAATATTGAGAAGATATTTACTTCAACTTTTCAAAAGCAACTCCTCTTTTGACACCTGTTTTCAATATATGGACTGGATACATTGTTTTGATTTTACTTGGATTAGCCAGTGCTGCAGGAGAGGCACAAAACATGTGCATCTCCTATTGCAGCTGTTTCTCTCGTTGTTTGCTGGCAACTAGAGGCATCCAGTATGCTCCCAGCATCCTTATCCTGAGGACAGTCTCAATTTACTGCAACCCCCGATTAAATGCTACTGCCTACCCCTCCCACTTTGAAATAAGTAATATTTAAACTTTGGTTTCTTTTTGGTCGTGCATAGGTACCTATGCTACTTTGCAACAACATATATTTGCATGTTAATTTCTCTCCATAACCTAATTCAGCTCCATGCATGTCTACCAGGCAACCACTGCCTTTGCCTCCACCACATTTGGTATCAGCTCCCTTCTATTACTATCTGCTTTATATTTCACCCCAAAGTTGCTAGACCAGTTTGAACTTTGTTTGTTTTTTTCTGTGATAACTTACACATTGCTATTCTTCAATAAATTGTACACTTATTTTAAGCACTGGTTTCTTGTCTGGTTCCTTGCCCCATGGTGTGCAGTGACTCTGAGCTAAAGATCTAAATGTGTTCCTGTCTCCAACAATATGTAGATGAGGACATATAGGGTTGAGTGCGTGAGTGAAAGCAGTTCAAAAAAAGAGGAACTATTTTGAGCGATACCTAGAGAAACAATGAGTGTTGTTGGCATTTCAGCAAATATAGCCACAGACTGAGGATTGGCGTGTTTGATAAAAAATATCACTACCCTGTAGCTTCTCTCCCCCTTTCCTCTCTTTTTAAACAAGTCCATCTCTTATTTTTCCTAAGTTCTCATTTGTTCTGGCTTCAGATGCCTGCTCCCTTGTTCTACTCACAATTTTTTTAAAAAAAGGAAAATAGCATTAATTGGATGTGTCAAAGACAGCAAAGTGCTATTTCCTGGAGCACTCTTTAAGGCTGCAATCCTATACCCACTTACCTGGGTATAAGCCAAATTGAACCAAGGGAGACGAAGTTTTAAATATGTATAGGATTTCACTGCATTTTTTTAAAGCAGCGGCTTGGAATTCAGTGAAAAAGCACAGAGCTGTCTAGAGATATATGCATATTCTGTTCACTGGGAAGATATACCATAAATCATAACCAGCACTAATGAGTAATGAAGAATGCAAGTTATGTTTTGCTATTCCCCACAAATCTTTTTTTGTTTCTGTTGGTTCATAAACTATTAACTATTAACACCTTTTGTTTTGATCGCATAACGTCCTTAACATTCTCTATATAACCCCCTTGCTATATTCCTACCTCTCTCTAAAAAAAAAAAAAGACAAGAAGGGAAGAAAAAGGCGAGTCATAGTCAACCCAAATTTATACCAGTCATTTGGAATAGGCATATTACATTGAGCAGAAATTGTGTAGCTCCATATAAAATGACTGATCCAATCCACAGAGCCCAATTCTACACAAGCGCCGCAGGTTTGTACCATAATTAAGAAGTACACTAGTGACTTCATGCTTACGGCTGCAACTATGGCAACTTTTCTCTTTGATGTTAAAAATGTGCAGCATTGTCCCTCCGCACCTTCTTCTTCCTAATTCTTTTACAAAGAGAGAAGGAAGAGAAATAGAAGCATTTGTTTGTCTCTCCCTTCATTCTTTTTTCTCATAGTCTTCCATACAATAATATTAAAACAGCACGCTCTTTGTCGTGTACTGCAAAATGTACAAAATCATTCTGGCTCATTCTGAAACTAGAACGGAGAAAAGAAGGGAAACACACTCAGTAGCTCAATGCAACTATCAAAATTATAGATTTGAGTGGGATCAAAGTTTTACCAAAGTCTGTATACTGAAAAAAACTTAGTAAGAGAATTTAAACTATTTAACAAACTACATTTTAAAGTAGCAAGCCTAAGCTTAAAATCGAAAGATTTATCCTTAGTACTACACACTAATGCAAATAAGAAGGAAAAAATGTATTCATGTAAATTAGCCTGTTTGCATGCATGAATACCTTTTTCGACTACAGGCTGTTGCAGCTTGTGGCCTGTTGTAGGAATCACTTTTATCATTGGCAACAAACACTGTATGCACTTTTGGCACAAAAGGAAATGGCGAAAGGAAAACCCTAGACCTCCATGCAATTACCTGAATCTGTTCATACAACTCTTTCCACAGAGCACAAAAAGACACATCTTTTGAAACAAACAAACAAAGATCAGTTCATTTATTCTATGGCCCATTTGCTTTTTGTAGGATAGAACTTTATGGACTCAGTGTTATCCCAAATGCATGCATGAAATCTGAGTTGCTGTCTCACAACTATACTGAATAACAAAGCAAGAATCCAAAGAGGTCCTTAGGTACATGCAAGTGGTGGTCAAGTAATTCCTGTCTTCAGCTGTTAACCTGCCACTTCTTGCGCTGCTTTGAAGACCACTCCCAAAGTCCCCGGAGTAGCTTTCAGAACAGTAGGCTGTGCTGCCTTTAGAAGGGGGGAGGGGGGGACATCAGAAGCATCAGTCCAAATGGGGCCTATTGGATCCCAACAGACCTCAAGAAAGTGGAAGGAAAATTAGAAGCCTTATGGTTCCAACAATTTCAGTGTTCCAAAGGGACAAAAAAAACCCCCCAAACTTTAATGTGAAGAATTAAGACTAAATACAAGTCTCGACTGAATTGTAATAGAATAATATAATCACAACTGAATTGTAACAGAATAATAGCTTGCTTAAGAAAGCTAAGTAACAAAGAACTGTGATAAACAGTTTATTTATTGTCTGACGCAGTATAAGTTTTCACAAAAAAAACCTTAAGGAATATCTAAGGCAATCTGCATTATTTTAATAGCATCCAACATTCCAGAAATAAGCACCCAACATTCCAGGAATAAGTTTAAAGCTTCAAATGCTGTTTATCTACTGTACCCCATAAGACCAGTCTTGCTTTCTGAAATAGCTCATAAAATGAGACTGAATCTATGTAACCTTTTACAACTATTTGGTACTATAAAAACAAAATCCCCTCTGTACATTAACACCTTCCATCCAGAAGGCCCCCAGAGTATTTTGTGTACCACATAGCCTGAGGCATCACACTAACTGAGGCTAAAGGTGGATTCAAATGACTTTAACTATTTTACTCTCATCACAAGTTCATTTTTACAATCACCCTCCATGTGCTTCATGGTGAAAGAGGTCACATGAAAGATCTGACACACATCAAGATCAACGCAAGCTCAGCATGCCTCAAAAAGGCCACTTGTCAAATGTGTGTTATTTTGCAACATGAACATATAGTTCTGATCCTTTGCATGACCTAGTTCCAAACAGCTCTGCATAAGAAGTCACTGGGAAAACACTTGGGGGGGGGGGAGGTTGTGTGAACCCAACTTTGCCTTATTGGTAACACAGAATATAGTATAAGCTGACAACACTGCTCAGTGCAAGACATTTGAATCATGAAAAGAGCAGAATAATACCCTGCTGCACTTCAAGAGTGTTTTCATTTCTATTGTATTTCTTACACACAGCAGTAGAATTTAAAAAGCGGGATGACAAGGTCCATCACGTAATCCACTGATGCGCCACTAAAATATATTTAGGAGAGGAAGTTAGGATTATGTGAGCCAGTTGAAACTGCCAGGGAATGTGGATGAGTAGATACATCCTACCCTGCCTATGCTAAGATTTGGGCATGACTCTGAAGCTTAAAACACCAACTCCTGCAAATAAGAATTATTATTATATTGTATTGTATTGTATTGTATTGTATTGTATTGTATTGTATTGTATTGTATTGTATTGTATTGTATTATAATTATATTATATTATTATTATAAATTTCTTAGATTGCTTACTTTTAACAGTTCACCCAAAATGCTGTTTTCTATTCAAGCACCAGTTTCTTAATTCAATTATAATCTTCAAGTTTTAAAAACAATCTCTAAGACCAAGCATGGTGATAATAATAAAAAATTCCAAGAGAAACAAGAATAATACCCAATATACTGGTTTTTTTCACTTCTGAAATCACTTGAGTATTAGCATAAGAAACCAAAATGATTTAACTCCCCCTACAAATATAACCCGAGGAAAGCAGAGTTGTGAAAAGGTGTGCCCAGAGCACAGTGCATTCTTCTGAGGAATTTGTTCATCTTTACATTGTGTAAGGATGAGTCATAACTAGGAAATGTGCATTGTATATTTAAAAGAAAAACTCTCCTTATCATACAGTAGATTTACCCTAAAATGCAACATGTAACCTTTTGTGCTCTCTTCAATTAGGCTATGAAAGAGTCCCATTCTGACCTCAAAATTAAAGAATTTTTTCCAATCACAAAATACAAATGTGAGACAGGGTTGGGAGGGGGAAGTCTTAGGAAATATAAAGTGAATGTGAATATAAACAAGCCATCATTCTGGTAAGAGGAAATACAAACAACCGGAATAAAAATAGTTGATGCACAAAAGCCATAATGAGGGGGTTGCTCAAAAAAAATAAAATAGCTCTGGCTTTGAATGGCTTGGATGAAATACAAATTATCCACAGAAAAGTGTGGACTGGCATAAATGTTTGTGCAAAATTGCAAGTGTATTTCTAGAAGTATGCAAGAGGCAACCGGCTGCATTCTGTACAAGATCCCAACAATGCTCTGCTTAAGTGATAGTGCAGAGTCCAAACCACTGCATTTTAATTACTATGCAGCCTCAGATATATTGCCTTTGATATGGAAATGTTCTTGTTCTCTCATCTTCACATACGGTCTCATGCACAGAAATCTTTATCTGATTCATAAAAAATAAACTAGAATCCAATCTCAACACCTGACCTCAGTGCTTAGAAGTTTTTTTACTAAGCATAGTGTCACTATAAAAAGAATGGCTAATATTGGTGTAAAGTTAGATATTTTGAGCAATGATATGAAGGCCCTGCAGTTAAGAATCAAGTCAATACTGCATTTCAGAGATGTACAGGTTTGGGAAGGTCTTCTTTCGGTGTACTGGAGAAACAATGGGTTAGATACATCTGTTCTGTAGAAGTTGCAAACAGCAGGCATTCCAATATTATCCCATCTTCCAAAGTACAAAAAAATGCCTTAGTTGGAATAACATACACTCACACTATATAAACATGTCCGTATTTTTTCCAAGTAGCTTTGCTTGCAAATTATCTGTGTATTATTTTAAACCTGTGGGGTTTTGTACAGTAAATTACCAAAAATCAATCACCAAAGCTCTTCTACTATTTCCTCATGGCACACACACAGTAGATGAAATTCTTGTGGCACAATCAAAATACAGCTACATTTAATTTTATTTTGTATAGGGGTATTCACATAACAAAAAAAGCTGCATGTCAACAGGTACAATCTGTATACAACAGAAGGAAACTATTAGTTATTATGATTGTTGGAATGCCATACAGTAAAAACTGTTGTACGAACAAGGCAGTTTTGAAAAAAAATATAAACACAGCATACAAAGACAATAATTCCGGTATTGCTGCTTGTTAATGCCTTTAACAAATTCTACCAAATATTTAATAATAATAAAAATATGCAAATATGTCTACTCCTGTTTCTAACATTTTTTTACACTGAACAATGATACAGGTTTACATCACTGTGGAAGATCTGACATACCTGTAAATCAACTAGTTGTAGGTAATCTGTGCTTTGCATGATACTCCTAATCACAGTAACCTGATAGCGTGTTTCACTTGTATTCAGAAACATAAAAAAGCATTCATTTATATTACAAATAACCAAACAACCACATTTTATAATTGACTTTTTTCTTATTAAATAAGTACTTCTAAACAGTTTTAAACTGTGAAGAGGTTATTCTTTATTTAAAAATGCATGCATGGCTAAAACTGATAGAAGAATTGTCAAGTATGCAAGGGGGAGGGAAGAAATCACTATGTACCGATTCTTGTTTCTTTAACAGAAATCCATTTTTCAAGTTCCTGTTATACTAATTGAAAGAGAATTATTTAAAACTTCACTGAATACTTGAATATCTGATGGGTATGTGTAGCAGTTTCATCAGTGTCAAATAACTCATGACTTTCTAAGATAGCTACAAACCAGAAATTGGCACGATTATCTATTATGGCAATGTCCAAAACAGGCTAATTCTAGACCAAGCAAAATTATAATGAAAGGGATAATTTATCATAATTGCAATATCATTACGGTTTTAAAATCAGTGGATTTCTGGTCTGGCAAATATACATAATGAACTCACCTCCTCTATATAACTTGGCACCTCAATCCTAAGTAAGCATACGCATTCAAGTCCCATTGAATTCAGTTTATTTCCGAATAACACTACAATTTAAGTGGCGCTTACTTCTTAGTAAGCATGCATAGGAGTGAACTGCAAAGGTGACGGAAATAACACCCCGATTCTCAATGTAGTACTGATGGATAACACATAACTTCTACACGTTTTCAGAACAGGGCATGCTAAGGGCATGCTAAATACTAGACAAACTGTAACATCACCTAAAAGATGTGTCCAAAACCAGGCACAAGAAATTGGGGGCGGGGATGAATTATTCATTTGCCTCAGTTTATAGATGTATAGAGAATATAGAGGTATAGAGAATATTTCTATGTAACAACGACAACAAAATTTAAATACCTATTTAGGAGCTGGCCAAGAGCTTCATACTTACTTGCAACCTATTATAGCTGGGGAAAAGCTATAATAAAAAAATGGGGAAAAATAGACAATATGCTGAGGAGGTTTGTTTCTGGGCATTCCACTCTTGAAATAAACTACAGGTGAATTAGTACTGTAATTCACATCTCATCAATCTAGTGCTACTCTAAAAACTTAAGTCTCTGTTTTCATGGTGGGAAGCACCACTAATTGGAATCTACCTTACAATGACAATCTAATACTGTTATTAGCTAGCATTAAAAACAGCTCTGTACAGAATTGACTGTGAATTGGCTTACATACAGGCATACATACATACAGACACACATTGAATTCTCTATCTGCCAAGAGCGCTACACACCCAGTGCAGTCACACTATGAATTGGGGATGGGATTAAACATTGAATTATTTTTCAGATATTTCACATAAAAAGCTAGCTACCTTGATATGCTTTATAAAGAGGTATTTCCTAGGGTGATTAAAGTGCTTGGCAAATATAATAAGGTTTTCACTGAAGAAACTTTTTTATGTCCACCAGAAGCAAAACAGTTATTTCTACTCATGTACGAAGGCCTGATCTCCATCACTTTTCCAGCTTTCCCTACACATTCATTGATTCTCCAACCCCCACAGAAAGAGGTTACCCTGAACTTAACACCGTTATTTTCCTCTTTAAAACATATTTGGTAAAAATGTCAGAAATGGACTAACTATAGGAGATAGACATGCCCAAGCCACAAAAACTGACCTTTGTTTTGCGTTAATACCTTAGTATGAAGCACTGCAACATATTCACATCATACAATTATCTTCAATTATTTTTTAAAGCTTGCCCTTATTTGAAGGCTATATAGTTTTGAACATTGGATTGTGTACCTATGTATTCAACGCCCACAAACACTGAACTGTTATAGATTGAAACATATACATACACTATTAAGACAAATCTTAACCTACTCGGTAATAAAAATGAATTCAGTATGGTTTGCTTCTGATAAGGCCAATCTATAAAGCATAGCTGTATCAGAATCCTTATTCTCATTCCCTGAACCTAGTCAATCAAACTTCATAGCTGGCCACATAGCACCCTATGGAAATATTCATTCCATTCACCTAAACTGTTACACTCTTAGGTGACCAAAATATACACCCACATCATATTATCAAATAACATTCTATCAAGTGTCCAACTTCCAGTATGTGTTTAGGAAAGGGGAAAATTTTAAGGCATTTCCACACTGCTCCTTTCAGAAGATATCACGCAACATAGTGTACAAACATAAATAATTAAAATCGCAATCAAATAGCCATATAGTACTACACAAAGAGACAATATACTCCTGGAATATACTGCATAGCTAACACATTCCTGAGGTGTGCGTGTGTATGTGGAGTTTGGAGTGGAGGTGTGTGTGTGAGATAAGAGAGATGGATAAGCACACATACAAGCCTATTTGCGGTGCAATAATGCCAACGTCTGCACTGTTCAGCGCGGGGGACATGTTTACATGGGACACCAGTGGCGGGAGGCAGCAGTCACACAACTCATTTGTCCCAGACCAGTCGCACTAAGATCAGTGGGGCTAATCCAGTGTAAACGAGTTGCGGCACTCCTGGCGCAAGCCAAGGGGGAAGGAGCGAGGCCCAGGCAAACTCTGCAGCCAAGCCTGCCTGGAGAAGCAGCACTGAAAGGAAGATAAAGCGTGGCCGGCGGCGGCGGCGGCGGCTCCCCCGCCCCCCAGCCCAGTCCCGCCGCTGTGGCGAGGGGTGTTGCAAGGCAGAGGCGCTGCGGCGCGTGTTCTTTGCTGCTGGCCCGCGGCTGCCACTCGCCCCCACCGAGCCGGAGCCGCCGCGCCATCTGTGGGGAAACTTTGGAGACAAACCACCAAACCCCCTGCGGACGCCTCACCTCCCACTTTCCCTGCGGACCCTGCCGCCGCCGACGGCGCACTTGGCCGCCTCTGTATCCCTCCTCAGCGGTCGCTTCCAACAGAGCAGAGCTGGGTGGGGGGGTTAAGTTTGAAGAAGTTCGGCCGGCGAAGCACCCTTCCCCTCCCCCTCCCCCCGCCGCCGCGTGCGCGAGGATCGCCAGCTAACCCTAAAGGCAGCCAGCGCCTTCCTTCCTCGGGAATTAGAAGGTCGTTGATTGAGAGGAAGGGCCTGAGAATGCAAATGACCTTCTTCCTTCTCCCTCCCCGACAGCCTATTCCCGCCGCTCTCCGCCGAAGAGCGTTGAACTGCCCCTCTGCCGAGCAGGAGGCGGCGGCGGCGGCGGCTGCAGGAGCAGCAACCACGGCTTGCCTGAAGCTCTGCTCCTTGTGACTGACTGCACAGGGGGCGGGAGAGCTGCTGCCTGCGAGCAAAGTTTCTTCTTATAGTCCTCAGGAGGGGCTAAAGACTTTTCCTGCCAGTTTTCCCAAGGACCTGTGTTCAGTTGCAAGCACAGGTGTAATTGTCCTATATCCTTTGGCCATTTTTTTAAAAGAAAGAAATATATGCTAGGAACTTTTTTCCCCCCTGAATCCACACTGGCTGATTTTAGTTCCCTCCTCCCAAATAACTTTTTTCTTTAAAAAGGAAAAAAAAAACCTCCTCTCGCCAAACTTATTGTATTTGATGTATGGATTCCCCAATACAATTGTTATGAATTGCTCTCCTTATATTCTTTGGCCTTTCATGGCCAGCTGAGGGGAGAGATTGCAGAGTTATTGTTTGCTTTCTCTCTCAGCCCCCCTCCCGTTCTCTCATTGCCTATTCTAAATTTGATGCCGAAGTTGAAGTAGTTGAATTGGCTAATTCTGAATACAGGCTATTGAGAGAGGCCAGACACAGCAAGTATATCCCTGTATAGCAATGGATACAATGTGCTGAATTGGCAGTCTAATTATAAATGTGGCATTTGGACCTCCTTTCAGAGAGCCAGTGCCACCTTACCTTATGAGGGAACTTCAACTACAGCAACTGTTCAAAACAAAATGCCATTACAGGATCAGCTTCACCCAACACTGGGACTAGCCAGGGGATTGTTTTACAAACAGCCTTTCTCACTTAACACAAGAATGTATTATAAGAAACGCAGTTATGGAGAAGGAGGCAGAGTTTAAAGAAAACGCTTAAGCAGTTCTCTGCCAGGTGTCAAGCTACTTCAAGCTGCAAACGTAATCCAAGTAACCTAATTATTTTCATTCAAATATGTACCTCCCTAAAAATACATTGGAGGAGAGGATCAGATTTATTTTTAATTTTTTAAAAAAGATTAACTTCGAGATACGGTTACTAATTATAAAAGGGAGATATCATACATACAGAAATCGGATGCCAAAAAGCGAGGGAGAAGAGTCTTAAGATACATCATCTTGCACAGGGCTTCCAAACGTTTTAGACAGAGGTTCGCGTTGCAGGGCAAATTTTGTGTCCATCTTAAAAACTATTTGCTTTGTGGCAGAGCGGTTTGATGCAATGAGCCCACACAAGGGAGTCAGTATAACAAGTGCAATCTAGCTGCAATCTCAAAGCAGTTTCTACAACACTACCACCTGCCCACCCAACCACAGTCAAACCCACCCAGCTACAGGGTTTTTCAAAATGTAAAAAGTCACTTTAGACCGAGATGCCCACCAGTTTCAATCACACCGTCATTTTAAAAATGAAAATATGTTTTAAATGTACGTTCCTCTCCCCTTTCAAATTAAAATTAGGTTCAAAGCTGCTCACCCTACTAGGATGGGCTATTTAAAAAAAGAAACCCACATGCAACCTGTCTCCTTTATCTGCATAACAACAGGCGCAGATACGCTTGTTTATCTCGTTAAGTTTCCCTGTCTGTGTTTTTGGGGGAACACCCAGGAGGACGTAGCTAATCTCCTGACCGCAGGCTCCCAAGCCCCGGCGAGATCACCCTGACACACAGACACAACAACGCTCAATTGCCTTTTCACATTTGCCACCTCTTCCTTCTCGCCGTCCTTAAAAAAAAACACACCCGGGAAACGAGTCCTCCGCAAAGCAGAGGTGGCGGCAATCAAATCAATATGATCTGCGCCTCTGATTGACCCCAAGGCCCTGCTCTGCTCCTCAGACGCGCGCGCACACAAGGAACCCCGGCTGCAAAGCGGCTCCAAGGCGCTCCCAAAGGTGGCGGGGGTGGCGGGGGAGAGCTGGAAGACTTCAGATCTCACAGCAACAAAAAGCCCGTTATATACACTCGTGCAAGTTGTATGTGTGCGTGGTACAGTGTCATACATTTATATACACACACCTTCGTGTACTCTGTCCCATACATACGACACACACACACACCTGTTTTACTACTGGATCAAACAGAGAACTTTTAACTCCTGCCAAACGCCCTCTCTCATATATAACTTTAGGAATATTTGTAAGGCGACATTTCAACAATACAACGTAAAGCAAAATAAAAGCACCAGGTGATCTCTCTCTCTCTCTCTCTCTCTCTCTCACTCTCTCTCTCTCTCTCTCACACACACACACACACACACACACACACACAATGCCTGGCTAAGTGACATGCAATTTTTCAGAGACAAACCAGATTTACAATAGAAGATTGAAAGATCTTCAAAATAAATTACATCAAACCCATCTTAATTTTTTTTAATAAGATCCTTCTTCAAAAATGTCAATCAAGAAGCACCACTTATGAAAAAAGGGGGGACTAGCGCTCCCACCAAACCACCTTGCTGCCTCCCTACCATCTCTGCAAAGTATGCTTAAAACTGCGGTTGAAGGCAGTTTCCCTGAGATTAAAGTTGCGCGAAATAACAACAGAAAACAACGACAGTAATGCAAAATAAAATACGTTCTGGGAACTTACTTTGCGTTTACTTTAGGCACTATTCTTTTCTTCCAGCTCGCAAAGGAAGCCGTTTTGTCCAGGTTAGGTATTGTCTACTTATGAATCAGCCCGTGGCTACGGGGTTTATTTTAATTTATGGCTTATGCATTCTTTTAAGGTCGATTTGCATGACCTCCGGCGAGAGCTAAGACACAGCAAGAAATCCCCAGCTGAATGTTGGGCGAGCCCACAATGCAGCTATGAGCTCCCCTTCTCATGGTGTAAGCAGAGCCCTGTGTGTTGTTGGGCTCTCACTCTTTTTCTCTCTCTCTCCCCCTCCCTGTGGAACACAAATTAGGGTGTGATATCAATTTTAAAGTTTTCAGTATAACTTTATCCCAGCCTCTGCCTGCGGAGAGATAAGGCGCCACAGGAACAGCA
Organism: Podarcis vaucheri; assembly: GCF_965113315.1. Taxonomy (NCBI): domain Eukaryota; kingdom Metazoa; phylum Chordata; class Lepidosauria; order Squamata; family Lacertidae; genus Podarcis; species Podarcis vaucheri. Next base: position 73,900,968 of record NC_138759.1, read on the forward strand.
AATCCTCGATACACTGCCCCTCTGTGGTCAAATCCAGCATTACCACCTAGCGGTATAATACTCTCCCCCCCCCCTTTCTCTTAAGGATCTGTTCTACAGATATATAAGCACACTAGCAGCGAACTTCTCGGCAAGTTTAACCACCACAAAGTTAACAGAGAAATTAGAGGCGCTAGCAAAGCCCCCTTGTTCCTTCATCCTTACTATCTCCAAGGGTGAGGGCTTCGGAGGAATGGCAGAAGCTTTAGGCTCCCAAAGATTGATTTAAGGGCTTTATATTTTTCCTCGCTCGCCTGCCTCTGTTGGTATCACTCTTACGCGCAGTATCTCTAGAGCGCCATGTGTTCGCAGGCAGCGGGTGATCTTAAAATACAACGCTGATCTGTCACTACGTTTTAAAATAGACACACCACTTGGAGGGCGGAAAGGAAAGGGGGTGGGAAGCAGCAGCAGCAGCAGCAGCAGTGTTGTGATTTCAGAGAGAAGCGGGATCTTTTTTACGCAGCCTCAGGATCCTCCCCAGAGCAACTCACCCCAGGTCAGAAGCGTAAGGACTTTCTCCACCAGTTCGCCTCTTCCCATCCCATCCCAGTCGGCGCCGCCGCCACCAACACCGCCCTCCCCAAAAAGTCCAGCACTAAGCAGCCGCGCCGGGGATTCATTCAGAAATCTCCCTAACTTCACAATCTACCGCCGGACGCCGCTATTGCGGCTGCTGCTAATGCTGCTGCTGCTTTGGTCAATTGCAACCAGCAAGCCCTTAAAAGACAGCGGGGAGAGGGGGGGGGGAGAGAAACAATACCGTATTCTCTGGTATAAAGCGACACATACAAAACGTGGAAGCCCCTTTTCAAAACACGACTAAGGAACGCGTCCGCCGTGTCTACCCCCCCACCAGCCCAACCAGGCTGCGCACCACACACGACCAAGTCCACAACAGGTATCAGCAACACAACGAGCGCTGCGCCGGTTTGCTTTTCCTAGTTACCTCCTTCGAGATCCAGTGTGGCGTTTTATAAGCCTTGGGGGTCCTTCCTTTAAAAACAATAACAATAAACAAACAAACAAACTGCCGTAGCCGGACGGAAGGAAGGAAAAGGTGAATGAGTGTCTGTAGGGCTGGATAAACAAGCTGCAGAAATACTAACGAAAGGAATAAATTCACTGAGCTACTGGCTGGCTGCGTTTCTTCGGGCCACGGATGCGCAGGATCCAGATCGTCAGGAGAAGTTTGCTGACGGGTTGCCTGGAGATTTAGTTACAATCGGGTTCATTATTGTTTGTTGTTGGGCTTTGCTTCCCCCTCCCTGCTCCCCCCGCCTCTCTCTCTCTCTTTCTCTCTCTCCCCTCCTGATACAAGCGATGGCGCTGGTTTACTGCTGTCAATCTTGGCAATCAACGTGAGCGGCCATGTCGTAAGTATTCAAAGCATTTCCCGTCGTGCAACATCAGAAAGTGAGTGGCCAGGGGCATTGATCGGAGGAAGGCGAAAGGAGGCAGGGCTGCTATATCGCCGCCGCCGCCGCTTCTCTCTTCTTACCCCCACCCCCGACGGCAAGGCAAGACGAGGCAACACCACACACCAACAAGCACACAGCCGGGAGGCAGGGAGGGAGCGGTAAAGGGGGGGGGGAGCGTGGAACCGAACGACCCAGGAGAAAGTGAGCACAAAAGAGAAAGTGAAATATCATTTTCTCTCCCTCCCGCTCCCCTCTCCCCCCCAACAACAGGCGCGCGCGCGCACTCCTAGCCACAATCCACACACCCCCCCGCTTCCCCCTTCCTTCGCAGTCGCCACTCATCACAGAGCGGTTGGCAGACGGCCGCAGTCCTACGCGCTCTTTCCTGGGAGTAAACACTTTGGGGCACAGCGGGACAATCCGCAGCCTTCCGGGCTGCTAGATTCTTAAGCGCGCATCTCTGAACATAGTTCGCGCTGAAGTTAATCAGATTTGCTTCCAAGTAAACGTGTTGAGCGTTTAGTGACGCTTCACCTCTCCCTCCCCGGCCAAAAAAACTGCAGCCACCCTCTTGGGGGCTTTGGTTTTAAGGGAACTTAAGACTCCCGTGACAAATGTGTCAGTCGGACTTTCAGCCGCGCAACCGCATTCTGTGCGTGTTTACTTCGAAGTAAGCCCCGCTATGTTCCGTCAATGACGTTCACCGCCAAACGCGTGTGTGAAGAATTAAAGTTATACCCATTCATTTCAATAGAACTTCCTGTCAAGGAAGCAACTGGGGGAATCCTGCCAAAAGTAAGGACATTCATTTAAATGAGAGCTTTAAGCAAGTGCTTAATTTTGGCTGCATCGTGCCCTCCTGGTTGCTTCCGTTGAGTTCCACTGATTTATCTGGATCTTATGTGCAGATGGGTTAATTAAACCTCCATCCTAAGAATATTTATGCAGACGTAAATCCCACTATATAGGATTACAGCCGCGCTGCCAGATCCTATGCTTATTTACTCAGAAGCTTCCTGCTGATTTCAGTGGGATTTACTTAGGTCATGCTGCGCGCGCTTTTAACCTTCGGTGCTATTCTAACCACGCTCACTTGCAAGCAAGTCCCGTTGAAATCAATAGGAATTACTTTCAAGGCAACTGATGTTTAGCCTTCAATCCTATGCCCCACTTACTTACTTGAAGCAAATGAGTCTTTCTTCTGAGTAGACGTATACAGGAGGGCGCTATTAGGTTGGGATAGGAAGGAACCCACATTGACTTGAAACACAACTGCACGCCGATCCTCCTACATAAACTTACCTGGATGTGCCGCTGAGTTCATTTGGACATTCAGTAAATGTGTTTAAGAGTTGCTGCGTTGTTCCCTTGACTGAAATCAATGGGGCTTACTCGCAGAGAGGTGCGTAAAAGCTATGATACGGTATGATTTTTTGAATCTATCGAGCCATGGTGCTTAAGAATGGGATCCTGTAGACGTACTTACTTGGGTTGCACGACTAACACTGACCGGTAAGGCAAGGCTTAATGGAAAACTGGAGAGGGGAAGGGGGTGGCCTAGTGGGTTAAAAGGGGGAGCAGGGCGGGGAGGACCCTTCCTTCCAAGAGAAGTGACTGCAGGGTTTTTCCTTCCCGCGCATTATGTACTGGAACTTTTAGGGGAAGACAAGGTAGAGGGTACGAGAACAGAAGAAAGGGGGAGAGGAGCCGGGAATAAGAAGAGGGAGGTCAGCAGAGAAACTAGAAGGAGGGAAGACACAAAGGCTCATATAGGAAATGCGGCCTGCAATCCTAAACCCCGCTGGGAAGCGCTCGCCCGCAGGCTTACATAGAAATAAGTCTCGCCAACCTCGGTGAGCCTCACAACTTAGTAACTCTGCACAGAATCGCAGAGTGAGCTTTACGGACTGACTTCCTGGGAATGCTCTTCAGGATGCTCAGGTGGCGGAGAGAGTTGTAAAAGAAGACTTAGGCTGGCTGCAAAGTTTCTCTCGCACTCTTACTTTGGAAGAAGTTCCGTTGACAACAGTGGGGCTTACTCCGGAGTAAGTACATACAGCAGAAGGCTGCCAGAAGTCACTCGAAACTCGAGAAGGCAAGGTCAGGTGGCAGGCTGCGGTCTTCGGCACTCGCACTTGGTCACAGAAATCCAAAGAGTTTACTCGGACTAACCCTAAACTAACTTACCCGGGACTTGCTTCTGAGTAGACACGGTTAGCTAGGATTGCGGTATTACTTCCTATTCCCTTACTTAACATCAACTACGGATAGGTTCGGGGTGCGCTAGAGATGCAAGGCGGCAGTTCACTAGAAGGAGGACGAGGGGTGTGTGTTTTTTAGAGTTTTGGGTCGAGCTGAAGAACTCCGCTGAATTCAACTCTCTCAAAGTGGCCCCTTCGACTTTCGCTGGGCGGAATAGCGACTTGCGAAGTGTTCCGAAGGCACATGAGGCCCCCGCTGGGCTGAAGCTAAGCAGGACCGAGAAAGGGCGAACGTCTGGATGGGAGACCGCATGGGAAGCACGTGTACGCCGCCCTGGGTTCCGCGATGGAGAAAAGAGGGGATATTATAAACAGAGTAATAAACATTAATTGATACGCGGGTGCTGGGCGGTCGCAAAGGAACACTGGCGCATAGCTCGAAGCGGGCCAAGAGAACAGGACCCTAAGTTGTGGGTTCAAGCTGAACTGCTGGTTTGCTGTTCCTGAGGGTGCATCGCCCGAAAACCAACGGGGGAGGCATTTGAGGAACTTTCACTTCCTTAGAAGTGTTAATTAGAAGCCGAGGCTGGGGAAGAGAAGTAGAACTGTGAAGAGATGGAGAGAATAAATCCAAAAGAGGGGTGTGGGTGTTTAATGTTGCATGAAAGAGAAAAGTCTCTCAATCATTTTCTTTTTAGGATTTTTTTTTTTAAAGGTGTGTGGGGCAGTCAAACCTTGAAAGAGGCTTTTCAAAGTGCCAGGAGGCGCCGGGATCATGTGAGCAACCACCAGTGGAAAAACTTAGTGAGCCTCTCTCGCCCTTTTGATATTCTTCGCACCTCGACGCAAGGGGATGCGAGGCGGAGGGCGCGCGGGGGGCAGCCGCCTCCCCCCTCCAGGCCCCCAAAACAGAAGAGGCGCTTTGTGGGTCCGCCTTTGTGCTTGGGGGCCAGGCAGGTCCCATCACCACCTACTGCTTTCGCAGATCAAGACGGGGGAACTTTTCTGTTTCCAAAATAACTGCACGCGTTTCCAAAAGGCCAAGAATGGAGCATCACTGCTGTGTCTGAAGTCCCCAAATGGGCGGGTTTGGTTGGGATCCCAGCACCTACCTGGGCAGAGCGCTCGGCGCAATATAGTCAGCCACCCAAATCCTAGGGATGAACAGCGGAACAGCGAACTTGCCCTAATCTGGTTTCATTTCAATTCACGTGGGGAGATTGATCTTTCAAAACTTAATGAAAGCGTTTCTTCTTTTCTCATCCGCTAACAAGACCACGTAAGATATTCTGGCCCATTTAAATGCGCGCTTCGGATGAATAAGTAGTTTTAAGTTTGCAACCCTATGTACACTTACCTTAGAGTAAGTCCACTTACATTCAATTGAACTTGCTTCTGGGTAGACATATAAAGGGTTGCTCTGAAAAAGTCGGGATCGCTAGAAATTTTCTAGTTCTTGTTTACATTTTAATTCTGATATTCCTCCCCAATTAAAAAGGCAGTCCTTTGCTAACCTGCATTCCTGTTTCTCTTCCCGCGTTTTAATTTATCCGGTTCTTCTGGACAGCTTTTTTCCTCAAAATTTCCTAAACTGCACATCTACAACACATCCTAATTTTGACTATTCCTTTCCTTTTATTCAAATTGTTTTCTTACCAACAAAGTTTGCGCCTAGCGCCTTACACGATTTTCACTAAACTTATTTATCCTAGTTTAGTTTATACATTATCACGAGGGAGCCTCGTGAATTTTTTAAAAACCCACATTTTAATTGCCATAAAGTCTGAGATTCTTTTTCCAATCTTGTGTTAATAAATCGACACACAAATTATTAAGATGTATATGGAGCAACATTTCTTCCCCCATCGAGTGAGAAGATCTAAAACAAATCCCTAGCTGTTGGAGAGACTTGTGTGATTCGTAAACTTGCCTACTCCTGCACCCAAAATACGCAAAGTCTAAGAAGAGACTTAATTTTACCTGCAGTGCCCCCCCCCAACACCCCGATTCCAACCTGGCTAGCCTTTCCTTGCAGCGAGATCTATAAGAAAACGGCCCAAATGCGCACTTTGCATGCGTGCGAGGGAACGCCGGCTGCTGCCTGATGCTCTGCCCTCGGATGCCTGCATTATCGAGCCCTGTCGGGCGTGTTGTGTCAATCAATGCACGGAAGAAGCATCAGGTGGGAGATGCACCAGGAACCAAACTCATGTCCATGCAGGCGACTGGGGAGCATCTTTTGCAGCGCCGGAGGCGGAGAGCGCACGACAAATATTTCCAAACTTAGGGAGAACAAAACTCGCCCGCGGGAGACATTTGGAATTTTTGCAACCCCGGGTGACGATTCTTTTAGTTATATCAAAGTGTGGAAATCAGGATTAAACAGATCAAGAGGTACACAGACGTATCCCGGCACTGCGCTGCCCTCAGGGTAGAATTCAACACGCCAGTCTGGCTGAGCCCTACTCTAAACACTGCGCAATGGGAATAAGTCCCATATTGCCGTTATTCGGCCTCATTTTAAGGAGGGGGGGAAAGTCATCCCAGAGAAGTGACTGCGAGCTGCTAAGGAATCGGATGCCGGTCTCCGAAGAAGGCTTTTTGATCTGAACGGGACTTTCCCCTACTGGAAGCTGAAGGAATCCCGGCAGGGCTTTGGAGAATAAAAACTAAAAACCCCAGTGCCTCTACCAGGCGATTTCATGCCGATCATCCAGCCACAGTCTTAGTGCTGGGCTGCTGAATCGGATGAAGAGGAGACGAGCAAGATTCGGACTTGCTACCACGTGCGGCCCAAATCCTATGCACACAGTTAGGAGCGCCTATGCCGCTAGAAACTTGTGCAGGACCTTCAACTTTTCTGAGATCAAGGTTAGGAAGGGAGAGATGTTCTGTTCTCGCAAGACTTTCTACAAATGGTGCAGAATCTCTCTCTTCCCTGACACTGCTGGCTCACACAGGAGAACTGAGGGAGGCACACTTGCCACCCTCAACACGCTGCCTCGCAGACAAGTCTCCCCAAAACCTAAGGCCTCCCAAGTCCAGGTGTGTAACATCTCCGGTGCCCCGTCTAGAAGCACATGGATGATCTAAAACCACGTTCATTCTATGAAAGCACAACAAGGCGTGAGGCTACGATCCTAACCGCTCCCGCGTTACTTGAGAGTAAATCCCGCTGAAGCTGGCAGGGCTAACTGGGCAAGGATGCTTTGCTTGGAAGAAAGGCTGCAGTCCTAAACAGTTTTATTAGGGGCAGCAAGTTTCCACTGAGCTCAGGTTAACATGTCGGAGTAAACTTAAGTAGGACCGGGCGCAACTCAACGGGGTTCAGCTGCCAGTAAAGTTTTGTGGAAAACTTACCCCACTGGGTAAAGTCTACTCTCTTTTTTATTTCTCTTTTTTACAGGCTGAGGAAAATAACTCGAGGAAGAAGGAGTAATAAGAAAAGCAACTTTTTAATTAATTAAAAGAGAATGATTTTCAATGGACCAATTTAGGAATAAAATCGCACGATTGGCAAAAAAAAAAAAAAAAAGTTACGTCAGGCAAAAAGCGAGCACATGGTTCTCTTACAGGCCGACCCAGAAGTTGTTCTGAATCCCCAGACAGTGCAAAACTCCCTCCCCAAGGCGATTTGCATCTGTGGGAGCAGGAGGACCCCAACCCCATATAACTCACCGGACACGCATCCCCTCTGCATCCACACAGCCTAAGACAACAAAATCTAATCATCCCTCCAGTCGGCTATTGACAGGATGCGAGGTATTGTCCCTTGAGCGGAAGTGGCACTTTTGAGTTCATCTACAACGCTTGAGAGGGATCGACCACAACAAAAGCCTGAAATTCCACCAGCCAATAACACCCCGCTACACTTCCTCCCCCAGGGAAAACAAAACAAAACAGAAACCTGGCAAGCCAGCTGGAGTCCTCCCCCCCCCCACCCGAACGCCCAAAGACAGCTCGAAAGAAAAGTTGCACGTGGAATCTTTACTTCTTCTTCCCTTGCCTGGGACAGTTGGTTGGGAAGACCCCTCTCGCGCTCCACGTGCAGCGCAAAGGCAAAGCGGGGGGGAGATGGAGAGAGGCTGGGATTTGCATGCTGCCGGTGCTGCCGCTACGGAGAGCAGGCTGGGGGTACTTACAGTGCGAGAGGGCAGGCTGCCTGAGGAAGGCTGTGATTCACCGAGGCTGCAGAGAGAGCAAGGAGAGAGAGAGGGAGAGAGAGAGGGAGAAGGAAGGGGGAGTGCCAAACTGGATACACCTTCGCCGCAGCTCATCACATCTGCCAGCCTCTCTCCCCTCTCTCTTTCATTTCCACATTCCCTTTGTTCCTGGAGGGGGGGGAGGAGGAAAAAAATATACACGTCACATCAGAGTCCCCAGATGCAGTCTTCTACACCAAAAAAGAGGGGGGATATGAATAATTCAATCAAACAGTAGATGGTCTCTGAGGCAATAAAATGTATTGCACTTAAAGCAACCAAGAATAATTATTACCGCGAAGGTATTCGAAGAAGGTAAATGATGGTGGTGACTGTGATCATGGTGGGCTGCTCCCGGGCTCTGCAAACTTCCAGGGGTCAAGACAACACCACTCGTAATTATTTTGTGCGTGTGTGTTTTAATCGTAGGGTAACTCTCCCCCTCCTATCACCTCTCCAAAAGAGGGAGGATCAAAAGCTGGGAAAGGGCCACCAAAAGTGCAGGAAGTGCGCGTGGGACCTCACGAGCTCTTCCAAAACGCAAAGGCAAAGAAATGAAGAAGAAGAAGAAGAAGAAGAAGAAGAAGAAGAAGAGGAGGAGCAAAGGAGCCCGCGGAGATTTTTGTGTTTAAGATGTGTTTTCGGCAGCTCCCCTCCGGGGCGCCCTGTCCCACGCACCCACCCCCCCGCCCGCCTGCCTGCCTGCCTCCCTCCGCCTCGCTCTCGCTCCCTGCTCTGCTCTCGCGCCTTCTGCTCCAAGCCCTGCGCAGACAGAATCGTCCTTGGCATCCTTACCTGCTTCCTGGGTCTCAAAAAGAGAGCCTTACAGGGGAAATGTCATCCTGACAACCGGCTGGTTGCTCCGCGCTCTAGGGGAGGACGTTGACTGGGGCGGTGGGGGGAGGGGGGTTGGAGAGAGGGGGGCGAGAAGGAAATGCGTGGGACTGCTGGTCCCCCAGCCTCCAGTGAAAGGCGTGTGGGATGAGGAGGAAGGGTGGGAAGAACCGTCGGTTGACTTGTGGATGGGTTAAGGCTGACTTGGGGAAAGCGGGGCAGATGAAGAGAGAGAGGGAGGGGAGGGAAGCGATCGAGGCGTCCTGCAAGTTTGTCACCGCCAGGCAGAGACGGGAAGGACTGATCGAGTGACAGATGCCTCGGATGGCTCCCTCTTCCTCCTCCTCCGCCCCCGAGGTTGCCCTTCGCTCTTGGGAGGTAAGCTGGGCTGTGTGGGGGGCTCCCTCTTTATTTACGGTCGCGCCTTCAGACATCGGGTGGGCAGTCCGCTCCGCCACGGAGCGCCAGGTGGAGCTGAGCTGGGAGTCTTAAGACGCTCCTTCTGCGGTGTCAATTCCCGCTCCTACAAACTGACACAAAATAAATCATAAGCCTAGTTTTTTTTTCCCAAAAAGAGAAAGTGGGCAGGGGCTGGTGGGTTTTACTGAGCCTTTGGTGAAATCGTGCCGCTCTTCGGCGTGCAAGGAGAGTCAGGAGCTTCTCTGGAGCCGCGCGCTTCCCCCTCTCCCCCCTAACAAGGCAGACGTGACGGATCACAAAACCAAAACATTAGCGGCACCGTTAGCCTAATAAGAGGTAAACTGCAGAAAAGACGCGCGCGCTCCGCCGCCGCCGCCGCTTTGGAGAAGCCTTTGTTTATGTGCCTAAAACGCCACCTCGAGGCCATCCCCCGAATAGCAGCCGCGGCATGTAAGGAAAAAAAATAGAGGGAGGATTGGGGGGGGGGGACAGATCCAAAGCCTGCCAATGGAGCGTTTAAGGATTACCGCTTTGCAAAGCCATTAAAGAAAAAAAAAAAAGGGTCCTGTTAAGAACATTGCGAAAGTAATGGAAGAACTGGGAAGAGAAGTTGAATACCTTTCTAATGAGAATGGCAGAAGGCAGTTAAGAACAGAAGGGCATCAGATCAGATCACCCAGGAAGATGAACATCATTGAGGGCGCGGAAGCGGCCAATGGGATTCCCTTCTGTGGTGGGATCTCTCGGACTCCGAGAGGAGTTGCTTTTTCCTTTCGGGGCTGTACGTGCCTGAAGAGCTACACAACGAGGGAGGCTTCTTCCCAAGTCTTATTTTATTTCTGCAGCATTTTAATTTCTGACGGTTTTTTTTTATAAAAAAAGTTCTAAACGCTGCTTTAGGATCTGGTATCATTTCCCAACATTCAATTTCTGTACGCTTTATCAACCCTGAAATAAATAAAAGGGAAATTCTTCTGATAATCCTCTTCTCTCCCTCCTACTCCATCTCCGCCCACTTAAATCCTGATTCTTCAGGCTGCTCCCGGATAATATCAATTAGCCTTGCCCAGCCATGTGATCCGGGAGACCAGAACTGATATTGACTGGATTTGAACGAGCCCGGGTGGGCGGGGAGAGATTTCTCTTTCGCCCCTTTGCAAAGGAAGCTGAAAGCTACAGCTCATTCAAGAGCCCAGCGCAAACAAGGAAGACGCGCTCAGATCACACAGCTCTTTCCTGAGTTTTCGTGCAAAGTTCCTTTTGTTGCTCTTAGACACATTTCAACAAAATGTGGAACCGAAAAGAGAAAAGAAAAAGTAGTCTCGGGAAAGTAAAATGCTTAAAAGGGTGTCGACGCTTTTTGCAGCCCGATACTGTGAATGTTTATCCTGAAGTAAGACCCCCTGTGTGGTTCAACGGTACTTCACCCCAAAGAAAACAAGCATGGCCTCGGAACCGTTCATACCGCGGTATTATGTATGTTTTTACTCGGAAGTGCCAAGGAGTTCAGTGGGACTTACTCCTTGGTAACTATGCAAATAGACGCCTTACTCTCAGAACCCTTAACTTAGAAAATCTATGGGTGCTGCAGGTTGGCACTGTGGCCTGACAGATTCCTCATATAATGCTATCACGTAAGATCTGCTAGTATGAAAGGCAAATTTTAGCGTCAAATACCAGGGGGAGTTTATGTTGAGCAGAAATACTTAGAGAGGAATGCCCAGGGGTTGTGTATGCAGTACAGGAAGTCGTTTGTGCATAAATTGACCCCCCCTCCACCACCACCTGTAGACAAAGCCTCTTATCACCTGCCTGACAGAACATTCTCATTTGGAGACAATTCACTTTTCTTCGGCAGGTTGCCCTCAACAGACAACCTATTTACTTGGAGATTAGTCAAGTATCTTCTTTTTTAAATAGTTGTTCCCATTTCTCTGCTATCTGAGCAACAAGTGGTACATCAGGTTAGTGGGTACCTCAATGCTAAGGAAACTAAAAATAGCTAACATTTAAGAGAAAAGTGAGAGTTGGGAGAGCTAACGTGATGAACAAGGAAGGTGCTGTTTCAGAAAATACAAAACAAAAATTGTGCTCTTTTATCCAGCCATCACTAGATAGATCTTTCTGGATACATCTCTGGAAGAAAAACTGACCTCACTATTTTGAAAACTTCCTTTTGAACATGTCTTTAAAAAAATAAAATAGTAGTACAAGTCCTTGACAGCTCTCAAATATGAAACTTGAGAACTCCTATCCACTGCCTACTCAGAAGTAAGTCCAGCTGAGTTCCAGGGGGCTTACAGGTATGTTGCCTCAGATTTTCATATTCTCTAATCATCTCTAGTTGTGCAGCCACCAGTGCATGTAGCCAGAGCTTCTAAAGAAGTTTTGTGTCTCTCTGCCAAAATAGGATAATGTTGTACCTGCAAAGAAAGTCCTTCTGAGTATACAAGCATAGGATTGGGCTGCAAAGTAGAAGTTAAGGAAGCTCTGCAGTAGGGCAGCAAAGGCCCTGAGCAACCATAATTCCTTACTGCAGCCAAGCCAGCTAATTGATGATTACTCTAGTGTACATAGTAATGTCCCTGATTTCTGAGTCTTTCCTTATATTAAAAAAGTGCCTGTGCAGAGGAAAAAACATTTCTTCCAAAGCAGATGTGAAAATCTTAAGTGCTTATCGCCTCCAGGAATACTGAATCACAGGCTGCTGTCTGCAAGCCTGGGAAATCAATGACACAATTTCCATTGATTGGTGTAGATCTGGATTGCTGGCAAAGGGCATTCCTTATTTGTTTATGGGGTCAGCCAAGTTTAGCTTGTTATGGCCTGTGGTCACACAAATAAAATTATTACTTTGCCCCAGTTCAGTAGTCAAATTGTGAAGTCTCTAAGACTCCTAAATCAATTGATACTGTACCTGTGTGGAGACAGTATTTGTTTCATTCCTTAAGCTATAGCTGCATCTACATATAGATGACATATAGATGATTCATAGAAAGCAGGATAAAGCTAAATTAAGCTAACTGCCTTTTCATTCCACACACATCCATGGGGCAAATCAGTGAGTGAGGGCTTAAAACACAACCTGCTGGAAAGTTTGTCTGCACAAGTCCCATTTAAACAAATAAAAGGAGCACAAGAACATCTGTGCTCTAGCCAAATTCCCATGCTTTCAAGAGTAGTCTAAGTCACTTGCGTGTAGATGCCTGAATGGGAAAACATTATCAGAAGTGATTGATTTATATAAACTTTCTATATGCTGGTTGTATGTGCATATATTATACGTGCATATTGATCCCACTTTGCCCACATTCAATAATAATGCTCATAATTATAATTATAAATTTATTTATTAATATTTTTATTATTATTACCTTAAAAGAAAAATGTACTATATATCATAGTACTTAATAGCTAGCAGTTATATTCTTAGAACCAATGTTTTCCCCATTACAAGCTTGGATGAAGCTTCCAAGTAGATGTCTCTAGAAGCAAGATATCAAATTAATAAAATTGTTTGAAAGCTGCATAGAGAAGGAAAAAAGGCAAGTAAGAGAGTTTATGGAGTCAGAGAATAATAGTAACAATGACATGCCTTAGTGTAAAGGATTAAACATTGTAATTAGGAATATCACCCAGTGAAGGTAGTTAAAATTAGTAAAATGCTTAGCTAACATCTGTTCTAAAATGTAAATTAAGTAGATTTTGGTCAAAAGAAGGGCTCTCATTCGCCTCTCTATTTAATGATGCTTTATTGTATTAGAGGGGGTTCTAAATGAATTCAATTTTCAGCTTAAATGTGATAATTCTTTTAACTTTTACTTATGCTTAACTTTTTGAAAGTTGTGGAAGTACAAACAGCAAATGGACTTGCTGCGAGAAAGGTTTGAAGGAATTGGCCAACGGTGTTGATTTCTTTATCTGAATAATTAGCAAATGAACCTAAGAATTATCCATTAACATTTAAAAGTGCTCATTAGCACATTACAAATGAAGACTATATGTTATTGCAATAGCAAAACATTCTTAAATAGAATCTTCAAATATTATCAGGGTTTAATTACAGATTAACTTGAACGAAGTCATTTTACAGGCAGCGTCTTCCAGTGTTTCTATCAACAGCTCTTGAAAGACAGGGGCATTTTTATTTGCGCAGTAAACACACAGCCTTTACAACAAGGGACTTTACATTCTAATGCGATATGAAACGTTAAGGCTTCTTAGATTTATGATACCATGGAAATTAATACACAAATGCATTAAGCAGCGTTATGTAATTTTACCCTATGGACTACATTGACAATAATCAGTTCCCTTGAAAGCATTGCATCAGGAGGTAGTGATGGGATTCTAGCTCCAGCATCACAGCCTTTGCTAACCTGGTGCCCTCCAGATGTTTTAGACCACAACTCTTGAGCCTCAGGCAGCCTTGGCACAGAGTTGCCTCCAAAATCCCCGGAGGGCACCAGGCTGGCAATGACTGCTGTAAGCAAAGCACAGCAATATCATGTTTTACAATACTGTTGTTTGTGTCCTTTCTTTCTTTCTTCATTAAAGTTTTTTTTTTTTGTAATAAAAAGTCAACGTTTACATAAAAGCAATAATTCCAAGGCCGAGGGAAAATATATATATATATAATCTGCCTGTTGTCATTGCCTTTTAAAGTTCTAACTCCGAGGCACCTCTTTCTGTTAAGATGCAGCTGGGTGGATTTATATTTTAAAGAGTCTGAAATTAAAATAAATACACTGAGTAAATGTTTAATTGACTGACTGTAAGTGAAGAAAATGATTTAAAGCTGAGCAAACCGTATATTTGTTAAACTGTGAGATATATATCCCCCCCAATATGAGTAGAGGAGCAAAAGGAGAAGATTTAAATGTGGCAAATCTAGAGTAAGGGTAATCGTTTTTTAAGGTAGAACATATTTTGTGAACAGATTGCCTTTCCACCCACTTCTATAATGCAGCTACTGTGTATTGTGAACGGTACCTGAAGCAAATCTTTGCCAGGCAGACTGCACCAGCATTGATTATGAGGATAGGGTTGAAGGGGAAAAACAAATAGGATTTTAAAATTTTTAAATGGAAAAAATATTTAAAAACAAAACACTATGACGCTGCAAGAAGATTGTTTTTATTGTGCTTCTTGCTAGATAAATAACTAAAGAAGCATTGTTGCAATTTTTAATCCCCGCTTTTTTGTAAAATGTCTGTTTCATTTATGAGCTTCCTACAGCTAGCTATCATTCACCAGCTCTTGGGAAGAGTCATTTATAGAGAATTTTGAAAGTCTTCATATTTTTATTAGCACTTCATTGAAGTTTTCCTCAAAAAGATAGAAGCAACCCTCAAAAGCATTTGGGGGGCAAGCATCAAAATATAAAAGAAACTGCATTTTATAGCTCCCAGGAAATATGTAAAATTCTGCATTCACTGTGACTCATTCATAGCACTGCGAAATGGGTTGTTATGTTTAGAAATCTAAAACGTTAAATTGTCCATTAATAAATGTGAGCCAACATTTATTTATTTTACAAAGGTGGGGGGGGGGGGACGACAGTCTGAAGGACCTGCTCTGGAAAAGGGAGAGTGGTGAGAATCTAGCGCTTTTCTTACAGGATTAAGAAGCGCTGCAAAAGAAACATTTAAGCCTCTAATTTTTCCTGACAATTAACAATGAAAAGCAGATGTTTACAAAGCTGTTTTATATGCTGGTTTATAAGATGCTAAAAGATGGTTTGTGGATGTTGAAAAGGAAGAGCCGGATAACTGCTTGTCTGGTGTATTTTTAAAAGCATTTTCATTGGCTCAGTTATTGTTAATAATGAAAGAAACACTTTGTGCTACATGGCTGAGACTAAACTGCCATCATAAAGTCCTCAAAAACACACACACACACAACCAAGCAACTCTTAAGATGTAATTTACAAAGATAATAATAACACAGAATGATTTCACTTCTCTGAATGCTCCACATTTGCATACCAGGATTGTGTACAATGCACTCATAAATGCACATTCATAATGACAAGGACTTCTTAGCAAGGCAAACTGCAGGCTGAGCTCTGCACGTTAAAAACAATATGAGAGTGTCATGTTTCTCTTTCTGACATGGACAGGGGGAGCGTTGTGGGGGTAGGAACAGCTTGTGCCTGGATCCCAGGTGCTGGCTGCTTACACAAATGAAGCTCACATTCAGATCCACACCTTTGCTGTGCACAATCATCTAAATGATAATATTGCCTTATATAGGGCAGAGCAAAGCAATTATGCTGGCAGTTATTTTACTCAGTGTCATTTGCAGAGAGGCAGGATGGAAAATCAATGTTCACCTTAACTGTTGTTTTCAAATAATTGTTGTTGTCAGATCTGTAGTACTTTTCATAGTAAGAAGTGTCTTCAAATGTATTGAGCCTCAGTGAGGCCACTTGAAGCCATCAGATTCCTACATATGTGGGAATCGACACAAAACCTACACACTATGAGGTGGGTTTATAACCCTGAGTACAACATAGGGCAAATACCCATTATGATCTAAAATACTCCACATGAATTTCCACATGTTAAGAAGCAATTTCTCAATGTGCACAGGAGCTTTGAGGCTCATGACTGATATTAGATTTTGAGCTGGGTCTCCTGTCTATCTGCCCATTCGTCTACACTTCATCCTTTTTCAACAGGTCTTACCTAGGAAGCTGCCCTATACTGCAACAGATCACTGAACTATCTAATTCAGTACTGTCTACACTGGCTGGCAGCAGCTCTCTGGAGTTTCAACCAGGAGTCCTATCTAGACATGCCAAGGACTGGACCTGGGACTTTCAGCATAAAAAGTATGTACTCTACCACTGAGTTACGGTCCTGCCCCTAAAGTGGCATGACTGGGTTTCAAGAAGTATGAAATGGTCTCTGTCGGGAGGTTGTGGACTCTCCTCCCTACGCAGGGGTCAAATGGCCATCAGTCATGGATGTTTTAGCTGAGATTCCTGCATTGCAAGGGGTTGGACTACATGATCCTTGGGATCCCTTCCAACTGTACCATTCTATGATTCTATAATTCTATAAGTATGCTTTCTACTTTCTCAACCCCTGCCCCACCCACATGCATTCTGCCATGTGAGCAGATGCAACCCACATCTGAATACATTTATGACAAACATATACATGCGAATTTGAAATTGCTTAAATAAGTGAAGGTCCAAAGGGGTAGAAATATTCTGAGGCTGGATGTTTCATATTATTAGCTCAATGCACATATGCCTTATTAATACACAGCACTGTATATGTTCATACACTATTTGTATATTGGATAAACATGTGAACCAGCCTCATATTATTTCCACACACAAAAGCTGAGGATGGAGAGAAAGAGCCTTCCTCCCTGGCTCCCCAGTGCCCATTACCTGGCCCTGGCCCTGCTTCTACTTCACCCACAGAGAGAAAGAGAGAATAAGCTTGCCTTCAAAAGAAGGAGATGCTCCTTTCAGTCACTATCAGAACTCCCCAAGCATGTAGGTCGCTGTTCCCATATACAGATGGAGAAGGATAGCTGAGAAAATGACTGGAACTAGAGCCCACAATGAAACCACAACAGAGCTAGAGCTGGGGCAGGGGCAGGCACAAAAGAGTCTGTGGCAGAAAAATCCCTAAACCACATAGGGACACAGGAGCTCAGGCAAGACAATCTCAGCCCCAGGAAGCCCGGGTGGAGGTACTTTCAGGGTACTGGGTGGGAACAACTTTCCTTGCTTTCTACCACCCACCTCAATAATATAGCACCTAGAAATATACTTGTAGAGAACCACAGCTCAGCTGGGTCTACACATTTCCCTCAACCATGATGATGGACTCAAGGGCATCCTGATCAAATTTGCAGATGACACCAAACTGGGAGGGGTGGCTAACACCCCAGAGGACAGGATCACACTTCAAAACGACCTTGACAGATTAGAGAACTGGGCAAAAACAAACAAGATGAATTTTAACAGGGAGAAATGTAAAGTATTGCACTTGGGCAAAAAAAATGAGAGGCACAAAAACAAGATGGGTGACACCTGGCTTGAGAGCAGTACATGTGAAAAGGATATAGGAGTCTTGGTTGACCACAAACTTGACATGAGCCAACAGTGTGACGCGGCAGCTAAAAAAGCCAATGCAATTCTGGGCTGCATCAATAGGAGTATAGCATCTAGATCAAGGGAAGTAATAGTGCCACTGTATTCTGCTCTGGTCAGACCTCACCTGGAGTACTGTGTCCAGTTCTGGGCACCACAGTTCAAGGAGGAGACTGACAAACTGGAACGTGTCTAGAGGAGGGCAACCAAAATGGTCAAAGGCCTGGAAACGATGCCTTATGAGGAACGGCTAAGGGAGCTGGGCATGTTTAGCCTGGAGAAGAGGAGGTTAAGGAGTGATATGATAGCCATGTTCAAATATATAAAAGGATGTCACATGGAGGAGGGAGAAAGGTTGTTTTCTGCTGCTCCAGAGAAGCGGACACGGAGCAATGGATCCAAACTACAAGAAAGAAGATTCCACCTAAACATTAGGAAGAACTTCCTGACAGTAAGAGCTGTTCGACAGTGGAATTTGCTGCCAAGGAGTGTGGTGGAGTCTCCTACTTTGGAGGTCTTTAAGCAGAGGCTTGACAACCATATGTCAGGAATGCTCTGGTGGTGTTTCCTGCTTGGCAGGGGGTTGGACTCGATGGCCCTTGTGGTCTCTTCCAACTCTATGATTCTATGAACCATATTTTGGGAACAGCAGAAAAAACTTAACCTTGCAATCTGAATGGATATTGCCTTTTGCAATCTCATTGTTCCTGTACGCAATAAAATATGGGCAGCCCAGTAGTGTAAGGAGTAATTTGGGCTCCTTTGAAGTCTATGAATGAGCAAAGGAGACAGAAGCAGAGTCAGGAACATACCGTACATAGATGCTTTTGGGCAGCTGCAGAGGGGGCTGAAGCTGCTACAGTGGTGCCTCGCAAGACGAAATTAATCCATTCCGCGAGTCTCTTCGTCTAGCGGTTTTTTCGTCTTGCGAAGCAACCCTATTAGCGGCTTAGCGCTATTAGCGGTTTAGCGGCTATTAGCGGTTTAGCGGCTATTAAAGGCTTAGCGGCTAAAAGGCTATTAGCGGCTTAGCGGCTTAGAAAAAGGTGGGGGGAAAGCGAAAAAAAATCGGAACACTTGCAAGACGTTTTCGTCTTGCAAAGAAGAAGAAGAAGAGTTTGGATTTGATATCCCACCTTTCACTCCCCTTCAGGAGTCTCAAAGCGGCTAACATTCTCCTTTCCCTTCCTCCCCCACAACAAACACTCTGTGAGGTGAGTGGGGCTGAGAGACTTCAGAGAAGTGTGACTGGCCCAAGGTCACCCAGCAGCTGCATGTGCAAGCCCATAGGGAAAATCGTCTTGCGAAGCAGCTCAAAAACAGAAAACCCTTTCGTCTAGTGGGTTTTCCGTCTTGCGAGGCATTCGTCTTGCGGGGCACCACTGTAGTTGGGAAAGACAAAGATGTAGGGAAATGGCAACCTGTCTGGAATCCAGTAGTTGAATGGACCACTCCATGTCACTCCATGGTAAGCCCTTGGTCAACAACTTCAATTCTAAAAAAAAGGTGAACAACTTTGGTCTGCCCTCACCCATGTTCACTTCATCAAATCTGGCCTTCTTTGGTCGGCACCCCTGCTGTACAACATGAATGAGGGAAATCCCATTTTATCCTCACAACAAACTTACGAGGTAAGCTGGGCTGAGTTAGTGACTTGCTAAGGACTACCCATTGTACAAAAGGCTTAACTCACCCTCAGTCTTTAGCTACTATATCACAATTGATTCTCATTCAATCTGATAAACAGATATATTCATGTTATGTGAGTCAAAAACCAAACAAAAACATTATGCCAACCCTGATTTTTTTAAAAATCAGCACCAAAAACAATACCTTGAAGGTGCCTGCTTAACGTGATTGACAGGTATCTCGGCAACCAAGTTGATGAGAAGTTATGACAAACAAGGTCCAAATAAATACATCCTTGGAAAGCAGTGGTGTCACCAAACACTGGATCAACTGTCTTCCATGGAATAATGTTTTCCCTTGCCCCAGTGCAGGGACCTCAGTCCAGCACAGCTGCAATAGCAGGACTACCGTCTAGCTGTGCACAGCAGAATTTGCCAAATGAGAAGTACCAGGGAACCCCCCACCCCACCCCCAATTCCCTGCAAGGCATCCTATTGCTTTTTTTGATAAGTGAATATTAGAACCTTGTATGCTAGCCATAGAGTCAGAAGAAGTTCCTTGACTTCATTGCAGGTAAAACGTATCTACAGGATTATGGATTGTAAGATTAAAAATAAAGCCTACCAGATATAAACAGAAGCTTTCATGTTATGGATTATTTAATTTATACAATTATGGGCCTGTTCAGTGAGAGAATGCAGGATCACTTCTCTGGAAAAAAAAAGTCTATACCAGGGCAACAATAGTATTACTATTATATGACTTGAGCAGAGGTATTTGATATAGTTAGACGTGGCCACAGGAGGTTCATTAAAAAGAAAACAAGAAAACAGATGATTAATTGTACTAAATACCCCATTTTTGTGTGAGAAACTACATCACTGCTTAAAATCCACTGACTTGTAGTGCAACTTCATCAGGGTCTTTGACCTGAGTCTACATAACATGAAGAATCAAAATCAAGGTTTTAGTTTGATATAAATAGAAGCAACAGGGGACGTAAAAACCTGGTGGAAGAAAACTGCCTAAAACCTGCCATCTGCCTAAGAAAGGCAATACAGGAGAAGCCAGTCTCGTGTCCTTAGGGAGGAGTTTCCACAATCAGGACACTGCCACTGAAAAGGCCCTGTCCTATATCCCCTCTAACTGCACCTGCCTTGGTGGACAGGGCCTCAGAAGATGATTGCAATCAATAGACAGAAAAAGGTGGCTCCTCAAATACCCTAGTCCCAAACCAGAAGATTATCCAATTTTATCTGTGAGGTGGGCTAGTCTGGGATATAGAGAGTGGGCCACCCAGTGAAATTTATGGCCAGACAGAGGTTTGAAGCTGCATCATCCCAATCTAAGTCTCCATTCAATCCACTACACCACAATGACTTAGTTAAAACAGTATAATTTCACTTCTTTAAATCTTGCTGGAAATTTATGAGGTGAATCGTTAGGGGGGGGGGAGTAGCAATGCTATTTATTTCAAGATCTGTCCAGTTTATGGGCTGATCCTCTTGCACTGTGGTGCATGAGGGAAAGGAGCAAGCAGAGTCAGAAGAGGAATCCATGCCACCCCAAAGGCAAGGGAAGTTGTCTCTCTCTGGCAACAGGGTCCAGTTGGGCACACTTCCCATTGCTGTTGCTGCAGCATTAAAAAAAAACCCAGGCAGGCAGAGATTCTGTGGAATATGCCTTGGAATATAAAGAAGTTTCAGATAATTAAGATGCAAATAATTGTTTTTCTACATTACTCAATTTAATGACTTGGGCATAGCAAGCAAAACAGACCCAGCCTTGCCAATTTTCACTTTATAGCCTCATCCTTAAAGAGGCTTTTCTGGTCTAGCCTTGAGGCTGTTTATTTGTTTCTTTCTTAGAAATATATCCCATCTATAGCCCACTTACACTTTTTTTCCAAGGAGAGGATCTAACACTTTTCAAAAGCCTTTTCATGGAGATTTTGAGTTTTTCTTCTTTCCTTGGTCAAAATTAATAGATGTGCATCATTTTGATTTGAAGAGAGGTTTGATTTTTGCAAACACTATTTAAGAGATTCTGCTGTTGATATTTTCACATTAATATACATTATTTATCTCTGCAGGGTGGTGAAAATGAGGGAGTTGCACGGGCTTAGGTGGCAGGAAGTGGGATTCTCTGTAATCATCAGCAGCAGGGGACTCCTTTGAGGCTGCATTGTGAGTTTCAGTTAAGATTCCAGCAGAAACAAAATAATTGTGTGTTGAGTAGTGTGCGGCTGGGAACTAATACACGAGTAATCTCTTTCAGTTTTTAATTTCCAGTTCAAAATGTCGCAAGAGCTCAGTAGGGGCAGGGATCAGTTTCCTCTGAGGCCTGAGCCCCTACAGGTGTTTTCAATGCTAGGATTTAGCTCTGGAACACCTAATATAGGAAAATAAAAAAAATTCCCTAAGCAGGAGTAGAGTGCGTTTTTCTAACCATCAAGCAGCCACTTCTTACACATCAGGGAGAAGGGCTTCCACATCAGAGGGTGTGTTTCCAAGCAGATATGCACCCCAGTGGTATCTCTTCTTCTTGAAACAAGTATTGAGTGTAGGGCTTCGCTCTTATTCACATTTCACTTCACTTAAGCCTAGGTCACCTATTCTTAGCAAAGCAATATATGGCCCTGTTTGCTAAAATTCATTTTGAGGAATTAACTAGATTTTCAAGCACCAGTCCTAGACAAAGTAAACAGTTCTATATGTAGTCACTGGAATATTACCAAACTGCAGTTAAATATCTGGCACCATTTCATTTTAGGTTTTATATGGAAACCTCAAAAATAATGTTTTTTTCCTGATGTTTTCATTGCTGCGTGAAAGTTCTTTTTGGGGGGAGCCAGTCTCTGCAAGCCTTAAATTCCCTATTAAAGTACTAGAAGAAAGAAAAATGTGTGATGGAGTAAAATGCAGTGAACAGGCAGGGATACCATTTCAGATTTCAATGAGAGGAAGCAAGATCCAGAAAATTCCAAAACCTATTGGACTCACTTAAAGTGAAACTATAGGGGGAAACTAATGTTTTATTAACTTATTTTGTTTGCTTGTTCTACTTATATCCTACCCTTCCATCCAAGGTTCCCAGGGCAGCAAAAAAAGGGGAAAAAAGAAAAGTCAATTCAAATGCAACACACTGGCACAATTCAAAATCATAAAATCATGATAACCAAATCAACCTTATTCACATAGGACAAATAGTCAATCTTTTCCCCTCAAAAGGATATTTCATTTATAACCAGGGCCCTTCAGCGTGGAAAGCTGCAATTTAGCAAGAGTTATATGAGCTTCAGAGCAATAATCCTATGTGGTCTGAAACACGGAGTGGGAGTTCCACCTATGTGGTGCACTTGGGTTCAGGAACCATAACATGAACATCAATTTACAGGTTATAAACCTGTCCTCTGAAATGTAGCATAGTGACTAAGGCTGCAATCCTGTGAGCACCTACCTGGGAGGAAATCTCAGTGAAGAAAGTAGGAGTTACTTCAGAGAAAAGGTGCAAGAAACTGAGATACAAATCAAGAAATGCCAATTTTTTTATCTTACCTTTGTCATAGGCAAGCCATTCCCTCTTCGTTTCAGAGTCAATCTGTTCATCTATAATATGGGAATAATAATACCTTAAGGTAGATGTAAGGATGACAACACACAACAATATATTTGAACAACTGTAAACACTTAAAAGTGCTTTAGGAATGCTACCCATTCTTGTGGCTAGACTACAGTTACCTGGTATAAAAAGTCACCCTTAGTATTTCTGAAAGTTGAAAACAACTTTCTTTTTAAAGTTACAGCTTTGTAGTCAAAATATAAAATATAAATAGGTGATTTTACAATAGGCGATTCTAAAGAAGTGTGCATGCACACGAAAGCTCATACCAATAACAAACTTAGTTGGTCTCTAAGGTGCTACTGGAAGGAATTTCTTAAATGATTTTACAGTGTTACTTGTAAAAGGGTCAGGCAGACTAACCCACCTTGGGGACAAGTGGCTGAATCTGCTCTGTGTGTGCTACTGCCACTGAAAGCAAATGGCACCCTAGTGCTGGCAACAAGAGTGAATAGCAAAATGAAGGAATGGAGACAGTGGTGGTGAAGAGGCAGAGACTTGGTGGCCTAACTGCAGAGGTTGGGTGGGCCTCTTGTAGCACATACCCCATCTAACAAGGAGTGTCATTTAAGGGCAAAATGTAAAGTAATAGTACTATTTAGACAAAATAAGAAAAATTCCTTCCAGTAGCACCTTAAAGACCAACTAAGTTAGTTCTTGGTATGAGCTTTCGTGTGCATGCACACTTCTTCAGATATTCTTCAGATTTTGTGCATGCACACGAAAGCTCATACCAAGAACTAACTTAGTTGGTCTTTAAGGTGCTACTGGAAGGAATTTTTCTTATTTTGACTATGGCAGACCAACACGGCTACCTATCTACAACTAGTACTATTTAGGACGGCATATTTTCCATGGTCTCTCCACAGCCTCTACTCTTCATAAGGTCAAGATGCCAACTTTGGCCAGCCACCAATCCTAAGCCATCAATTGTGTTATTCTTGTGTTAGACCCACCCCTGGGTGGAAATCAGTCAAATGTCCAAGAAAATCTGGACTTATGGCAGCCCATGTTGGCAGTGCCGGTTTTTCTGTCCAGATTTTTAGTTTGAAATATGGCAACACTACTATAAGCGTTTGTTTTGCTAGTGTTTAAAATATATAGAATTTGTATAATTTGTATAATTCAGAAAGGAAGAATTTGACACAAAAGAATGTATGCTCAAAGGAGGTGAAAACAGAACTTTATGTAATGGGCTTAGTTTGTCAAGATGACTACAGTAAAAACAAGAATCAGAAGATAATACCACATTCCCATATATACCAGAAAAAAGGCATCAGCAGTAGCAAATGAGAAATAAAGGTAAAGGTAAAGGACCCCTGGACGGTTAAGTCCAGTCAAAGGCAACTATGGGGTGTGGCACTCATCTCGTTTCAGGCTGAGGGAGCTGGCGTTTGTC
Source organism: Podarcis vaucheri (assembly GCF_965113315.1). Taxonomy (NCBI): domain Eukaryota; kingdom Metazoa; phylum Chordata; class Lepidosauria; order Squamata; family Lacertidae; genus Podarcis; species Podarcis vaucheri. Next base: position 73,924,850 of record NC_138759.1, read on the forward strand.
CATAAATAGCTTTCCAGGTCATGTGGCCAGCATGACTAAACCGCTTCTGGCGCAACGGAACACCATGACAAATGCCAGAGTGCACAGAAACAGTGTTTACCTTCCTGCCATTTACCTATTTATCTACTTGCACTGGTGTGCTTTTCTGCTAGGTTGGCAGAAGCTGGGACAGAGCAATGGGAGCTCACCCTGTTGCACGGATTCAAAACGCTGAACTTCTGATCTGCAAGCCCAAGAGGCTCAGTGGTTTAGACCACAGTACCATATTTATATGTGAAATATAATCTACATCTACATTCTATGTAGATGTAGGGGAATTAAATGACATTGGCTATTTAATTGGCATTATTTCTGATTGTTTACAGGAATATTGGATGACACTGCATTGAAGCAAGTGTTATCACACACTTCCAGCACATTTCTCCATAATTGTTTCTTATCACAAAATGTCTGATCTTTTGGGGAAGTGGGTTTGATGCACAAGACCTCCTAATCAATTATAAATGTGAAACCTGAACTCACAGGTATGTGATTGAAACCTTCCTGAAAATAGTGGAGACTGGAAGCACTCTCAGTTTCTAGACATGCTCCTCTTCCCTTATCTTCTTCCTATCTGTCTGAGGATGCAACGTTCCTCACTGCTCCCATCCCAATTAGGCTGAACTATGTATTGCATTTTTTATATGTTTAAAATATGTGTGCTGCACAAAGGACACATGTTGCTGTAGAAGGCCATTGCAGGTATGTGAATTCACAATAAAAGATGTTCTTGCATAGATGTTCTTTGCACCCAAGTTGCAAAGAAACTTGTACTTACATTGCAAGAAAATATGGGTTATCCATGCCGGTGCTAGAGGCTGGCTAAACTGGCCAAATGTCAGGGTGCAGAAGCCGACAGAAATAGGAGCTACTGAGCCAATTGTACCACCATTATACGGTAACTGGGTTTGCCTGACCAAAAAATGTAAAGCAGTGTGCATTTAACTCACACTGTTTTTGCTTACTTGGCAAAATGAGAACACCCTATACCTTCTACCACTGGAGCAGAGATGGAAGATGGTGGTAAAGGCATTATCCCACTTTCCACTGGGCACCCAGGGAATGTCCAGGACACTATGAGACAAGACTTTGAAAACCACACCTTATAGGTCAATATAAATTTAAAAAATTAAATATAAACCCAATATTAAAATAAATATTTAAGAACAAAGCAATCCAAAACGGGCAAGGGAGAGTGAATCTGTGCTGGCAGAGCTGCTGGTGTAATGGAATGGGATGGCTGGCTGGCTGAATAAATTTTGCTGCCTGAGGTAGGTAACCTCTCTTCCAAGTATTCAAAGCAACTGGATGGGTAGTTAAGTTTTACTTCAGCATTGGTGATGAGACAGCACATTTGAGGGCAACAAGTTAATTTAGGGTGTGCACATCTGGCCAGATAGCACACACATTTCTGTTACCTGACACCATACCAAAATGGCTTTCCAAAATGGCTCAGAGAGGGTTTGGAAGACCATACATCCCTCTCTGAGGATGAACACCCACCTTCATCAGCAGAGCAGGAGATCCTCAAAATTCAATGGACCTAAAGGGACCAGAGGATTGTGCCATTAAAAAAGGAAGTAACATTACAATGAAGCAATCAAAACAACATAACAAAGAATAAGAATCTAAAACAATTTGAAAGATTCGAAAATAGCTGGTGTAAAACCTTTAAAAATAGAAGATTAAAAATTACTTAATAACTGTTAAAACAGAAAGGTTTTTTAAACATGCCTCACACCAACAATAAAGGATCCTAGCGGATCGCTACAGGAAGGGTTTCTGATAACTTTAGCTGCACCACTGAAAAGGCCATGTCTTTTGCACATACTCATATGTTGGATCACTTCACGGTAAAGGTGAGCCTCATTGGTGATCTTAATTGATCACCAGGCTGTATTTTATACTAACTGCAGTTTTCAAACTATTTTTCAAAGGCAACTCATTGCAGTTGCCTACCCTGGAAGTAACCCGAGGAGATTCCAGGCTAGCTATTTATGGAACACTCATGCTGATCTTTGCACAAAACTTGCACAGAAGTTATACAACATCTCCTATTTATTGAGCATTCATTCAGATATGTTCCTGCAGAGGTTATATGACATTGCCAGCTAGTGGTTGCTATCCCACACTGCTATCCAGTGGAATTTTCTATCACTTTTCTCATCAGACTTTTTGTGGTTAGAAAAGCGACAGAAGTGTGGGGTCACAACCAAGTTTTGTGTGACCAATGAGGCAGTCTGGAAGTGTCCTTAGGAATGAACAATTACTGTATTACAGATTTGTCTTCTCTAAGAAAAAAATGGAATACTGCAGATAATTCAAGGGAAGAAAGAAAACTTACTAAGACTGAAAGCTCATCTTTTTCATGCTTCCCCCCCATCTTGATGTTTGTCCCCAGTGTCCATGTCCATTTATCTTCTCCTTTATCTGAGATTTCCAGTTTAGAAACAGGAATGTCACTAACCTGTTCTCTGAACAGAGGAGCAGATGAGCAATTGTCCTTTAACTACTGAGAATTGGAAAAGAAGCAATGCCATTTTAGGTATTGGGATATTGTATACTTTAAACACAAATGGAACATGTTTATGAATTATTAAAAGATAGTATGTGCATTTTGAATTAGCTTGGAAGTGAACAGAGAATTAATGGAATTGTTGTTTTTAAAAAATGTCTGCTGCGATCCTGCCTCCTGGTCTCTGTTAACTGTCTTGCAGTTAATGTTTTGTTCAATGGACAGTCCAAAAGCTATAGTTATCTGTTTCAGCATGTATTATATATATCAGGGGTCAGCAACCTTTTTCAGCTGTGGGCCGGTCCACCGTCCCTCAGACCATGTGGTGGGCTGGACTATATTTTGAAGGGAAAAAATGAATGAATTCCTATGCACCACAAATAACCCAGAGATACATTTTAAATAAAAGCGCACATTCTACTCATGTAAAAACAAGCTCATTCTCGGACTGTCCGCGGGCTGGATTGAGAAGGCGACTGGGTCGCATTCGGCCCCCGGGCCTTAGGTTGCCTACCCCTGATATATACAAACTGTAGTAGTAATAATTCATAAACTTGACGTCTATTTAAAACACATCTTGTTTTTCCTTAGCTAATTACATAGGACGGGAACCTTGTTAAGTTGTGGGTGAACATATCAGACAACACAGCAATTCTTCAGACAGCTCTTGTTTATTCACAGGCCAGAACAGAACTGATCTGATGGGTTCAGCCAACCTGCTTATATAGAGCTCAACCACAAAGCAACAGTAACAACTTTCTGTAACTATCCAATCACTGAACGTCACTTTCAATTCCTTATTTGCATATGCGGACCTGAGTGAAAACTATCTAAGTATCCCCCCTGCTGGCCCAGGGTGAGAACTTCAGTAGATAACAAACCTTATTCTTTTTGTGAAAGCAGCACCTAGGAAGGGGAGGTTTGTTTCTTTACTCTCCCGTTTAGACTGGAATGGAGATTGCCCCTTGCCATGGCTAGGAAAAGGTCTCCCGTTGGCACCAGTGGAGTCTCCCTCCATGCCTCCCACCACAAGGTTCAAAGCCCCACAGGTAATCTCCAATTTGATCTTAGTGGAGAACCAAAAAGATAATCCTCTCCATCCCTGTGTTCTGCTTTCCCAGTGAGAACTGGGCTCTCGCACTGTTGGTGTGTTTAGAAAAGCAAGATGTGTAGCTGCCTGCTACCTGTTAAGTGCTCACCTAGTTTGGCCCTCTTTTCCAGATAGCCCTTACATCAGAAGTAAGGCAAGCGGCCTCCAGGAAGAGAGTGGCAACAGTGCTTCCACCTGGGAGTCTTCTTTGGCACCCACTTTATTCTGTGGTACTAAGTGAAGACCTTCCAGTTTTCCCAAGCTATTATATCTTTTCACTTGTAAATCTGCTGAATCTTTCAAAATATTTTAAACTGTTGTTAGTTTATTGGATTAGAAATTGTTTTATGTTGTGCTGTAGTTTTATGTCTGCTGTTTTAGATGTTTTGTATGTATAACATTTTTATTTTTATGTAAGCTGCTCTAGGTATTGAAGGGTAGGGTAAAAATACTGTGAATTAATTAATAAGAATGTTGGACTGTCTCATTTTCCAAAATAACATCAAAGCAGCACGTAAATACAATGTAGTTTCTTTGATTAAATTAAATTAAATTAAATTAAGTTGAGCAGCACCACATTTAACTTGAAATAAATTAAGCTCATTTTCTCCCATTTTTTCCATTTAGTTTTTGGGTCTATACATTAAGGTACAGTTAATTTTAGATGCAAAACTTTGTACGCTGTGCAAATCATGCCTAGATGTCAAAGTAAAGTAACAACCCTAATGAGCAACGTTAAAAAAGGCAGGACCCATTAGTTAAAAGACACATGGAAACAGCCAAAGATGACAAACATGCATAAAATTCAAAACTTGATGGAAAAGAGAACAGGCAACTGAACCACATAAATCAGTGTTTTGAATTTTATTTCTCTGTGGGTATAATTGTACCTTAGTTTCTTATAATGATTTATTGAGGTAAATATTCTGTATGGTTTAACAGCTACAGCTTCAAAGTGTCAGCCACACAGTCTCCCTTATTCATGAGGCAGCTGAGGACTGGGGTTGTGAATTAGCTTCTGTATTCTGGGACTTGGCAAAGTTTGTTTTTTAAGGTTCTTATAAAGGATTCATATTGATGCAGCTATTCAAATGTTAAAAACACTGTGCTGTAATGGATGAAATAGAAAACCTTTACTGTAATTCCTGAGGAAAAAAAGTAAATAAATGGAAATAAACCATGCAGAATTGCCTTCAGCAAAAATAGAGCAGTGCCCTGAAGTTGTTTTTGTATCATGTGTGTGTGCACGCGCATACACACACACACACACACACACACTCATATGGGAAGACAAAAAAGCACACTATCATTTCTTGAAGAGAAGAATAAAACAAAATTAAATTAAATCAGGAGAAAAAACTGGAACAAAGATTTTAAACTGTGACATTTGCTGTTGCTGGATGCCAAGCCACACTTTCTAGTGCTCTCTGATCAGAATAAACCAGGCATTAACTAATAAAAGAGTCATAGTCCATGAAAGTTGTGATGGCATTTTAACAGCTCTTCATCTATTATTTTAAAAAGTCTAATCTGCAAAATACAGTTCCTTTTCTGTTTCTTGTCTAAGGGCAATGATGGCAGAAATCAGATGTGTTCCCATGGTGTGGAAAGCCACCTTGTGGTCCATGCCAAGATATTCAGCAGGAAGCCTTATTATTGCCAAGAAACACGTGTGCCTCGGATACCAAAGATCGACATGTGCTGATGTTTCAACATTCCTGGAGAGAAATCCGACCCCCTCGGTGCCTATACTAGGCTCCCTGGCATGCCAGCACCTCACCCCATCTGTCCAGAGTGGCACTGTGCCTTCTCATGTGGCACTACACCAGTTACAGAGCACAGGTGCCAAATATATGCTTAACTCAAAACCCTGAGAAAATGCAGCAAATGACTTCCCTGCAAGAAAAATGGCATCTCCTGCCAAACTGGATTCATGCTTCATTAGAAAAGGGTGGCAAGGACTTGCCATTGAAAACCTCGCCGAGAAATGACCACTCTTAACATTGTCATCTGGCTTGAGGCCCTTCTGCTTTGGAGTGTAAATCTCACATTGTGAGGTTCACAAGGAGTTCCGCTAGTTGTACTGGATTTTAGAACAGTTACAGCTGAGGGCACCAACAGTGCCTGTGCGTACAGTGCTACTCTTGAGGAATTCCCCTGGTGCCCAAAAAGCACCCAAGGCCTCCCTTCAGCTCACTGTCCTCTTGGTCATGAGGTGGTAATTCCCACCCCACCATCTGCCACAAAGCACTTAAAGGTGAAAGAGGCAGTGGGTGGAGTGTTTCCAAGGGTGAAATGAACACCCGAGTAGATGAACAGAAAGTGGAGTGAATAAAGAGGGCAGGAGCACAAAGGAAGAAATCTGGGAAGCTTGTGGGGAGGAAAACATAGCAGCCAGGTGAGAGAAAGAAAGGTATCCTAGGAGTCATGGGGGGAGGGAGAGAAAGAAAAGGTACACATGCCTGAAAACACATTCAATCCATCTAAACCAGAGTATTCCAAACTGTGTGTTGCGACACATTAGTGTGCCAGCTGCAGTGTATAGGTGTGTCTCGCGAATGCTCCCCACACTTCTCCAGGGGGTGGAAAGGGGTTAGTTTAATCGCCACTTTGCTAGAAAAACTGAAATACTGTGTTGCGAAATGATGCATGTCTAAAAAGTGTGTCACCCAAAGTCTGGAGAGCGCTGATCTAAACAGATCCTCTTGCAATAGTATAATCAAATCACAAGTCAAAATACAGATCACATTGTCTCAATTACCTGAACCTTAAAAAAATAATAGACCCAGTGCTTTCTAGCACTGTCATAACATAAAGACATGGATCCAAGGCATAGATCCTTGTGGACTCTCAAATCTTTTTACAAATTATCATCTCAAAACCACCATCAAATCGTAGGTCACCTCTGTGTCCACAGATCTGTTCTGTGGTTTGTTGGTGGTTTTGTTGTAATTCTGTTGTAATTTTGTGTCAAAATCATGAAAATCCATGAGAATCTGTGGCTTGGATCAATGTTTTTGTGGTGCTGTGCAATCTGCCATTGTATGGTTTAATTTGATAGTGGGGGTGGATCCCATGTAAAATCATACATTTTCAAGAGGATCTGTCAGCTGGATCTGACTTTTATCTAGGCCATTTGGGAAAACAAATGATGTGTGTGTGCACTTTCCCTTTTTCTGTCTGTTGTGGGGATGGGGAGAGACTAGCTTAGGGGAGCGCAGAGAGAAGCAGCTGCATAGGGTGATGCCCATAGCACTCTCCCAAAATTCCCAATGGGCCCCAAAAGGTTGGCAACCCCGAACATATTGCCAACGTTGTCAAAAACAGGTTGACATCATAGAACTGTACACACAGTTTTGTACACACAAAACTGTGTACACTGAGAATAAAATATACAGAAGTGAAGTAATATATGGGTCAGGCTATCAAGGATGCAAAAAAAGTCAATAATTAATTCCCCCCCTCCCCATGATTTATAGGAGGCACAGAACCAGGATTTGACTTATACAGACAATGAGATGGTTCCATCACTGAATGCTGTAGTCATCAACTGTTGAATGTTCACCTGTGAACCAGGGCTTTGAAGACCAACAGTTGGATCCTTGAAGTGATTCCTTTGAAAAGCATTGTGAGACCAAATCATATGGAAGCTTTCTCTGTGATATTTGATCTACAGTGGTACCTCGGTTTAAGAACAGCCCTGTTTACAAACTATTCAGTTTATGAACTCCGCAAAACTGGAAGTAGTTTCCCGGTTTGAGAACTTTACCTCAGTTTAAGAATGGAAGCCGAACAGTGGAAGGGCACCAGCGGCAGGATGCCTCATAAGGGAAATTAAGAATGATTTCGGTTTAAGAACCGACTTCCGGAATGGATTAAGTTCATAAGCTGAGGTACCACTGTATGTTGGTTTGCTCACATGTGCAAGTGATTACTTGATGCTGTAGCCATCAAGTGTTGAACATGCATGTGTGAACCAGCCCAGTGTGGGCATGTAAAGAAAGAAGCAGCAGAAAAAAGAAGCATGAGATGTTCAACCATTTTCATAAGGGCTGTGAACTCCACTTTGCAAAGAGAAATCTTTCCTAACTTTTTTATTCCTGCCATTCCCCAGTACAGTATAAATGAAAGCAAAATAGCAATCCTTTCTTATTTCCTCTGTTAATAAAAAGTAGTTTGGCTAGCACAGAAATCAAGATTTGTGAAAGCAGCAGTCTTCACACTGATGTGTTCAAAACCGTTTTGTAAAAATGGGGGAGCATTTTAAAGAAAGGTTTTTATAATGGTTTCAAAAGTATGAAAGCCATTTCAGAATGAGAATATGTCTATTCTTTATGTTCTTGAGCCTTAAAAGGACCTTTAAATGTTAACAGCCAAGGCAGTTTTCCTCAGACTGGTGCTCTTTATGGTACACACTCTTTTTGTTTCATAATAAAACAAAAGTAAGAACAGGTGGGAACTTTCACATGGTCAGTCTCACTGACTATTACAAGTGATAATAGCAATACAGTAACAATATTTTTTTCTATTCTGCTCTTCCATTGACACGCTCAGTGACTTACAGCAAATAAACAATAATCACAGCACTAAATAATATAAACCAGATAATACAGCAACATAATAAAATCACATTAACATCAGACAGTAAAAAAGCCCACTAAAATAAAAGGCTCCTGTTTATGGAGTAAAACGCTCAAAGAGGGCCCCTCGCAGATCTCAACCGAGAGAGTATTCCAAGGCTATGGCATTACCACAGAAAACCCATTTCTTGTTCATCAGACTATTGTGGGATGGCACTTGGAACAGGGACCCCAAAGCTGATTTTAATGCCAAGGCAGGCTTAAGAGGAAGTAGGCAATAGTCCTTAAAGTCCAATCTAGGATATTTAAACTAGGCCGAAACCAGAACTAGTGTTATCACCTCACGGTGGATGTTCAGCTAAATTCCTATTTGCATCCTCCTCATTTCAGTGGCATTTGCAGTGAAGTGAATCTTTCTTCATTACTGCCACGTCACTAATATGTGTAGCATAACACAATTAAAAAGGTACAATGTATTATTTCAAGCCAGATTTATTTATTTCAGATATTCGAATACCATTCAATATTCAGGAAATCTAAGCATGTGAGTTTTTTAACAAAAGCATGCACAGAATTAGAACAATTAAAATTCATCCTAAAAGCATAAAACTATCTTAATATGCCTGCTGAAATAAGAAGGTCCTTGTTATATAATATCCATTTATCGCTTATATGATTAAACAGAGAGCGGTAGTCTCCAAATTTCTCTGCTCAGGGCTATCCTTCCCATGAAGCAATGTAATCTCCAACAACAAGCAGTTGATAATGGGGTGGGACTGAGGCACCATTTTCCTGCTTTCAATTTCTAACTGAAGGTACCTATTGTTTTAATTGCTACATGCCTTCTTTTTTTTATGATGGCAAACATACACAGGCAATTAATAAAATATCTGTCTGCAACACTGATTTAAAATTTCTGTATGGTTTTTATTATATATGTAATGTGATAAATAAATAAAAGCTTGTGTTTAAAACCATATGGGAAATACCATCCTCTTATAAATCTATTACTATTACTGTTAATTGCTTTGGGAACCGCTATGTTTGAAAAGGAGTACACAAATACTGCAGTCAGTCAGTGAACTCTAGACCAAGGCCACCATTTTGATTTTTCTTTCAGTACAGTAGTGAAAATGTAGGGGCCCATCTCTATTTCTATTTAAAATAGCATAGGAGAAAATTTTGAAATGGCTTTCAATCTCTCAAGTACTCTAGCGAAGGAATATGAGCCAGAGCTTATCAGGGCTCGGCCAACATCTGGAGTACCGAAGTAACAATCAAGAAATGAGTGTGTTTGAGCATATGCGCAGGCTCCTTTCCCTCAACTCCAAATTCCGAGAACAAAAGCTTCTAATAAAATAAACTGCAGAAAATTCTCAAGTTTTTAACATTATTAGATACAGGAAAACTGAAGCAGGCTCTGCTTTAAGGCAGCTTACCTAGACTGAAGGGTGAGCTCTCTCCAGCCTGGATGCAAAAAGGACTTTCCTCAGCTGGAATGCTGGTTACACTCAGGGAAGGTTTATGACAAATGACAGGGGAAGAAGAAGAAGAAGAAGAGTTTGGATTTGATATCCCGCCTTTCACTCCCTTTAAGGAGTCCCAAAGCAGCTAACAATCTCCTTTCCCTTCCTCCCCCACAACAAACACTCTGTGAGGTGAGTGGGGCTGAGAGACTTCAGGAAGTGTGACTGGCCCAAGGTCACCCAGCAGCTGCATGTGGAGGAGCGGGGAAGCGAACCCGGTTTCCCAGATTACGTGACTCTTAACCACTACACCACACTGGCTCACTGGGGAGTAACTGTGCTGCATGTTGGCTCTCTCTGGAGGGGCTGTGCTGGCCCCCTGGTATTGGCAATCTTCTAGGGAGAGCATATTAGCACACCTGTAAGCAAGGGAATGAAGGGAAGGGTTAACTCCTCTTTTCACAGCTGCAGTTAGTAAGTTTTATATGCAGTCTGGTTGGTTCTAGAACAATAGGATTCAGAATGCAGCAGTATGATTGGTCCGCAGGAGCCACCCAATCCAGCTCCAGATGGAAGTGAATCCACAACCTGATTGGCTTATAGGAGAATCCCGGAATTAGCCAATCACGTGCAGCCCATTGTGTAAATAATGTACATAAAGCAGATATTGTGGGGGAACTTCCATTCCTCCTCACCACTATGAGCTGAATAAAGAGCATGAAATATAACACACAGCATCCCACAGAAGTTATTGTTCAGGAATCTCCCACAACATGTCTAGTCTTGCCCTTAGGCAAGGCCAATTCACACTTTACACCAGCATTTACACACTAGTGTTCTTTCCTGCATAATTTGGCATCTTTGACATCACCATTGAGAGTGATAGGAAGATGCAAAGCACAGTTGACAAAAATTAAGGACCTGAGACCAATCACAGTTCCTTGGTGCAGGCCTACTGAAAGGTCCCCAAGACATTTTGTTGCCTGAGGTGTAGGACAAGATGTGACCACTCCCTAATTCCAAGTACTGTACAGAAACTAACCATACTGGCAGCTGAATTTTAAGCAGTGGCAATGGAGTACTCTACCACACCTGAAATCACACACACGTCTATTCTCTTTTTGCTGCTTCCCATGCTCAGCATGTCACCTGAGGCAGCTGCCTCACTTTCATGGTAGGGCGGGCCATGTACATATTTTTAGAGAAAACATGTCTCTTCCAAAATTTACATATTCATCACACATGTGCAGGAATGGACACTTGGGTATTATTTTATTCATCAGGTATGGGACAAGTGTTGTGGCACAAAGTGGTGTGTGTGTGTGTTCACACACAAAAATAATAATAAAATAAGCTGCCCCCCCAAAAAAAAATAAGCTGCCCCACAATGGACTTGCAGAGCAACTCCATTTCCACCAGCTTATTTTGGATTTGGGGATTTGGGCCCCAGCTTTGCTGCAATGTCCACTCATATATGGGCAGAGTCTGACATACACAAACAAATGCTCAGAAATTATAAGCCATAACCAAAGTGTCACAGCATATGCACCATATTTGTTTAAGCTCAAGGCTATAGAGAGTCATCACTCTAGAGGTACTCTGGCTTGAAAATAAATCTAAAATGTAACAATCCACATTCTGTTGCATTTTGAGTTAAAATGCTTTCCTACTGCGATTGACAGAATTGATATGATTGCTTGGTAATAACTACAATTCCGTAAGCTACACTGATGGTATGCCATTACTGCCTGAGCTACAGCGGAAAAAATTGAGACTTTTTATCTGCTCCAACAATGTATATAAACTTTCTCCTTCCTTCAGTGTTCACTCAGATGGGACAGCGTGAGAAACCTGTGGCATGTTGCTGCACATCTCTGACCTTTGGCCATGCTGGCTGGGGCTGATGGAGGGCTACGGGTTCCATACCAATTATTGAAAGTGATATTAAGTCTGACTACTTGATTTCTTTTTCAAAGACAGCTCTGAGAAAGATAAGAGTTTACAAAGTGAATTTCTGAATCGTTTTAGTGGCTTAATTGTAGCCTGTTTGATTTTACTGTTGTTAGCCGCTCTGAGCCCGGCTTCGGCTGGGGAGGGTGGGATATAAATAAAATGTTATTATTATTTATTATTTACTTGCTGCTTTTGTTTTATCTGCTAGTTCTTTTCCTGTTTTCAGAATGTTACTATATTTCTAACTTTTCTTGTTATTTTCACTGTATTTGTACCCTCCCCTAATTTTATTAGTCACCTTGAACTTTTTGGAAAAGGCGGAATACTGTACAGTATTAATACTTTAAATAAGAAGCAAGTCCTTCCCACTTCCCAGCAGCAAGCCGCACCTCCTGGGCCATGCTGTATTCTGGTCCTGGGCTCACCCCAGAACCTTTTACAGCTATTATTTCAGCAACAGGCAGTCCTTATTACTTTTGCACAAAATTGAGACTGGACCACACAAAAATCAATCCATGCCGTTTCAAAATATGCCACGGAAATTAACGGGATTTACTGCCACATCAAGCGTTTAGGACTGATTTTGAGATAATGTTCCGTGGAAGCCTCTGCATGTTTACTCAAAAGTAACCCCCACTGTGTTCAATGGCGCTTACTAACAAAGGTAAATGTGCACAGGACTGCTGCCTTATATTTTCTCAATAGGGAATCCTAGCCTAACCCATAAAATTTGTGGCAGAGGAAAATGTTATCAGTTGAATCCGTGTTCAGTAAACTACCCTTTTTTTTGATGGGGAGGGAGAGAGAAGGAGAGCAAAATGCAAAAGGAAACATCCTTAACACCGGAGGAAGCATGAATGAGGGGGGGAAACACAGAATCTACAGGCGCGACCAACCACCAATCAAATTGTTTCCTTTCCCCGCCCATCTCGCCGACAGCCAATCATCAGCGAGGGGAGGAGCGAGCGAGCGAGAAAGAGAGAGACGGAGAAAGCGCGCAGCTATGTCGCAGAGGCTTGTGGGATTTGGAGTTCCTCCCTTTCCAAGAGTTCCCATAGCATAGCAGCAAGTGGTTAGCAGGATAAAAACTACAACTCCCAAGAAGGGAAAGGTTGAGAGGGAAAGGGGGGGGGAGACAGACGGGGAGGGAGAAAGAAAGACCCGCCGCCTGACCTAAGCGGGAGTTCTTTCTCTGCCTCGCGCGCTTGCGCCGTGGGAAGCCCTGCGAGGAGGCGGAGGCGGAGGAATAGGAAGCCGCGATTGGGGCCGCCGAAGCTCGGGCTGCGAGCGAGCAGGGCCGGGAAGTGGCCCTCGGGGCGGGCTGCTGATCGGGGCGGCTGCAAGATGAGCGCCGCCAGGGAGTCCCAGCCTGAGCGCGGCCACGGAGTGAAGCGAGCGGCCTCCCCCGATGTGAATAAGGGCGGCTGGGGGAGGAAGCGGGGTTGGGAAGCGGGGGGAGGGGAGGCGGCGAGGGGGGGGGAGGGGGAAGGGGCTTCTTCCTGTCCCGCCGCTCATCTGCGGGGCCCTTGCTCGCTCCTTGCCTCGAAGAGAGTTGCAAAGTGGGCCGGGAGGTCAGGGTCTTTTCGTTCAGCTGTGGCCCCTTTCGCCGCGCATTTTGCCACGCGGCGACGTCTCCTGTGCCCCAAGTGCGGGGAAGTTCTCCTCGCGGCTTGGCAGAGAGAAGGGACACTGTGACTGGCCTGCTCGGTGGCCCTTGTTCCCGCAAGCCCCGTCCCCCCTTTCTCCATGTTGGGATTGTACATATTGTGGTCCCCCGCCTTAGTTTTTGGGGAAAGGCATGTCCTAAGCAACCCCCAGGCGAAAGGCGCGCTTTAATAGAAGTTTAGGCCCTGGTTTGGGCATGCAGAAAAGCTGTAACACGTGTAGCAGCCTCGTCTGGAGGGGGGGAGGAGGCGTGCTTCGGGCCTGTGTGTGTTATTCACGTGTGAATATTTAACCAGATATTTAATGTCAAGCGATCTAGGGGAAATAGCTGGAGAACTTTATTGCACACAAAGGTGTGCCAACCGTACTTTTTAAAGGGCACCTGTAAGATCAAAGCGACCCTAAGGTCCCTTGGTTTGTTCTCTGTGTTTGTGTACATCAGTTGTGGATCCTGTCCCAGCTACTGCTCAGAAGTGTGTAGAGCAACCAAAATAAAGTAAAATGTGTACCTGACCACTAAGAATGATGTTAGGTAGGAAATGGAGGAATGATTGGAATGCTAACCTTCCATCCACATAAACATGGCCAAGGTGTGGTGGTGAAATGAGACCTAACTAAATCATCTGTGAAACAACTTTGAATGTCCCTGATTGAGTTAGCAAGGTTCCATGGGGAGAACAAAATACAACATTGTATGCTCACAAATGCTATAAAACATTACCTATATAACATAAACCTGTGTAAACGGAAAGTTCCCAAATGCCTAAAAGAGAGTTGAAAGCAAGGACAATGCTTTATATTATAATCATCCAAGCCACTTGTGTGGGAAGTGATGGGAGTACAAAAAAGTCTTGATATCTAAAGCCTACAGGGAGTTAAATAGCTTAATAAAATTCACAACAAATGTATCTGCAGTCATGAAAGGGGACATGGGATTTATTGGGATACCACCTGCAAGGCACTTCTATTAGCCAAATAGCTGCCTTTATTTCTGAGTTCATCATGGAGGACTTGATTAATGATAGGATAAAAGCAGGACAGTCAAATTCAATGCAACATAATATATATATTACCGATTATTACTTTTGTAGACCCTCTCAAAAAGCTTGCATCCCCAGGCTTGGAATGTCTTTTGGAGGACTGCCACAATTGTTACCCTTTTCAACTGTGTTTCAGCAGCTTCACAGTGGATATGACACCAGCAGCTTTCATATTTTGGCCATGGTTTAAACGCAGCTATAAATTTTCCACTTCCCTTGAAAGGAGCTGGTCATTTCCACAGCCTCCACAACCTGCTTCTAGGACTGTAGTTTGCTACTAGCTATTAATAGGTGCCTTCAAAAAGCTGTTGCCATGTGGGTAGTAGCTTTGCTGATTGGGGTTAAACGATCCCCATTAACAGTGTGTGACTCTGAACTTGAATGATCATGGCTGTACCCTTAAAACAAAAGCTGTTCAGAATATATGATAAAGTAATTGAAAATGTATGCATGCAATCGACTTATCTTTCTTTTTAACGTGACCACAGGCCACCTTCTGTCTTGCAGCTTGGATCTAGCAGCTGGGAGGCAGCAGACCTGGGTAATGAAGAAAGAAAGCAAAAGTTCTTGAGACTTATGGGTGCTGCAAAGGTGAGGCTTTATCTTCCATCTTAGCAGTTCATTGAACCACAGAGGAAACTTGTATAGAAGAACCTTCTAAACTTATTCTTTCACTGATCATGCTTGGTTTACTTCACTGATTTTGATAAGCATACAAGGGGTGGCAATCCGTTCATCTTGATGTTATTGTAAGGCATGCATTATCTACGGCTGCTCTCTGAAAGGAAAAAAATAGTAGAGCTGTGGCACTCTCATGTATTGGGAATAATGCTGTTGAATTTTATTATTGTTTAAACAAGCAAGTTACTATGTTTCAGTGAGCATAGGGGAACAAATATTTTGCTAGTATGATTGTTAACTGATACTCTGAAGGATGAACAGAATAAATCTTAATGCAGCAGCCAGTCAAGGTTACAGCTTAATAGTTTTTCAAGTAAGATGCTTGAGACAATATGGAGAGAGTGTAGAGCTCATTATGTTATTAGGTCACTGGGCTCTGTGGAGGTAGGCTGATGCAGCAGTTTCACAGCAAACGTCCAAGTGCTTCATAGAAGATAGAATGGAAGCTAATGTCATCAAGAAGAAAAATGTGTTTTATGATACTTCTCATATAGTATGAAACTGGTTTTATGTTGGACTTCCATATTTGAATCTCTGATTATTTTTATTTTTGCTTTTATTCTTTATTTCCACCATAATTACTTTCAGCATCTGGTTGTTTCATTTTATCAGTTCGGACATATGAAATGTGCATGCTAGAACATTGATATTAAACAAACAAAAAGCTGATTTTAAAAATATGACGAAGTTAATGCTGGGCATTAACAGAATGTAACTCTCTGAAAGCTGGCACAATAATTTTATGATACTTACAAATAATGTCTATGGCAAGGTGACCCGTGGAGCATGAAAACTTACAAAGTGCTGCAGAACTCATTGTTGTGATTTGCTTCAAGAGACAGCAGTTGTTCTCAAATAATAGCTTTTATTTTCTTTTAGAAAGAGCATACTGGCCGCCTTGTTATTGGAGACCACAGATCAACTTCTCATTTTAGAACAGGTCAGTCTAAATTAAGTGGAAGTAAGTTTATGTATCTTTTAATGAAGTGTGGCTGTTTTTCAGGAAGTCCCCCCCTTTTTTTTTTTGGCTGAATAGCAGCTTTCTCAAGGCTACCCAGTAAGCTTCATAAAGCAAGGATTTGAACTCAAAACCATCTCTCAGGCCACTAAAACCACACTGGCTCTGTGGCAAGCTGAATGAGAGCAGGAGCACCCCACAATGTGTGACCCATTGGCCTAAGGCATACATTGTCTCTTACTTACTGGACACAGGCATGCCATGAACAAATCATGCTTTACCAACACATGTCTGGAGCTCCTGCTTCTGGATAATGTTTTTGTCTTGCCATCAAATAAGCTTCATGGATTAAATTAATTAGCTGTGCTGTTTTGGCTCACTTGAGATTTCATTAGTAATTTTCAGTCGGGATTACGCATCTTCTGCCATTGGTGGGAGCAACGTTTTCCCTGGGACAATTGCTTTCAAGGCTTTTGAAGCTGTTCTGTCCCTTTGTTTTAGCACATGTCTACAATGAAGCACTAGCAAGGCATGGTGATTTGCATGAAGTATTCTGACTCTAAAAGGCCTTACGCTCCTGCTTTTGTGTTGTAATTAGATGTTTGTTTGTTAGTTTGACTGGATGGTAACCAACGTGTATGAACATATAGGGGAAGAAGACAAGAAGATGAATGATGAGCTAGAAACTCAGTTCCAGCAAAGCATGGATAGCACCATGTCAGGAAGGAACCGGCGGCATTGTGGACTCGGCTTCAGTGAGGTAATCATTTTAACTTGAAATAGTGATTCAAGAAGTTGTGTTTCTTTAGAAGCCAAACACTTCCTACAGACAACACAACAGAAGCACACTTTTGTACAGTGGATGCTGCTTAAGTATGCCAAACTGTCACATACACAAGCCTATCCATTCCTTAGGCCACTGTCTGCTGAACTCAGGCCACACTTTACAACTGCTGTATTTTTGCCAATGGGTCAGTGTAGTCAGCTGCTGCAGTCTGTAAACTTTGCCCACTGGAATTGTAGGAGTTCTTGGAGGTCCAGAGGGCTGGAGGTTTTCCCACATTTACGACGAGGCATTATAATTTAGCATCACCACAGCATTCCCTGCTTCTGCCTTGAATTCATAAGAAGATACAGCTTAGAGCAGGGATGGCTAACTCAAATCAAGCCCACAAAACTACTTTATTTGACCTTTGGAGCTGTGCCAAATTCTTACCTTCTTGTGGTAAAAGGTTTTGCCCAAAGTTTTACTTGCAAGGCAGGAGGGAATGGTTTTCAACATTTTGCCACACTTTCTTTGGGTTTTGTTTGTAATGCCTTCGCCATGCCAAAATGCACATTTCCCCCTTTGCTCTGGCGCTCTTGCCTATTCCATAACTTCATCGTGAAGCTTGATTGATCACTATTTAGTTCGGTTGCGCAACAAAGCATTCTGTGTTAAGTCTGGTGGCTTCCAAAATGCAGAAGTTGGCCATCCCTAGCTTAGAGCAAATGCCGGATTTTGCATGGCTAGGGGCTTATCTCTGGTGAAACGAGGCTGTAACCCTTTACCTGCTTACATGGGATTCTGAGTGCATGTATATTGCGCGGCAGCGTACTTCAGAATTTCGCTATATGAAGGGGCCTCAACATGGCTGCTTTGTTTCCTTAATGATACATCCATCATTTTATTTGTATGCTGCCTTTCCATAGTTTG
Organism: Podarcis vaucheri; assembly: GCF_965113315.1. Classification (NCBI taxonomy): domain Eukaryota; kingdom Metazoa; phylum Chordata; class Lepidosauria; order Squamata; family Lacertidae; genus Podarcis; species Podarcis vaucheri. Next base: position 73,942,533 of record NC_138759.1, read on the forward strand.
AACCCTGCTCAAGGCGGCTTACAACATGAATAGAAATGCTGTTCAGCAGCCTCAGCTTTTGTGGCCCACGCCTCCCAGGCCAGGTGGGAAAGGCCTGTAAGGTATTCCAGGACTCGGCCAAGATGCAAAGCTCATTAAGATGCTTTTACATGGGTTTTGTACATGGGCTTTGTTATGTTGAAACATCAATTTTTCAGTATGACTTTTTAAAAAAGGGACGGGAGGTTTTTGCATTTTCTGTAATCTGAATTTTTCTTTTAGTTTGAAGAAGACAAGGGAGATCCAGAGGATTCAAGAGACTCTCTGGAGCCAGAAAGCTCAGAGGACTCGGAAAGTGATTCTGAGTCTGAGCCAGAAGAGGCTGCAGAAGAGGCTGCGGAATCTACTGAAAAGCACAGCGATGCTGAAGATCCTCAAGCTAAGAAAAATTCAAAAAGCAACTATAAAATGATGTTTGTTAAATCCAGTGGTACATAACTACAGATCAAATCTGCCTTTAAGCAAAGTAAGCCTTATGGTTACAGTGCAAAGTATTGGACTGCTCACAGCACAGACCTTTCTATTATGGTTTGAATAAGGCCCTTTTAGAGAGAGAATAGTGTTTGCTTTTCCATCGCCATGAAACTATTTTTATCAGCATGACTGTATCCATTTTGTTTTGTAAAGTATGAAAATAAAATTGGGCTGGTTGTGGGGAGGGTGCAAGTTAGTTCTCGATCCCCTTTTACATTATTCTTCTGTCCCCCTTCCTATTCCATGATGGCTATCAAACCTTTCTTAAGCTTGTTAAAATGATTTATCGAAATGATACTTGATGTCTTTAAGTGTGGTTTATTTTTTAAAGCAGCACAGTTTGGGTTTTGAATATAATTATTAAAAAGTGAGAATTGGAGCTCCTTTCTCTTGCTGGCATCCCAAAAGGGAACAGCATTTTAGGATGTGCCCAGCCCTGGCTTTTACTGTGGTGGACTTCTAATATCAGAGCTGTGCATGTGTGTGAAAGATATGCATGTATGAGAGAGAAACTGATTAGCCAAAGGAAGTTTGGATAAGGAATTAACAGACAAAATGTTCAGTGAGGGGAGTAACCTTATCACACACATTTGTAAGTTAACTGTGTTGTATCTGTGTATACGTTATTGATCTTTAAAGTTTCACTGGCAGAAACCCTGAAAAGGTTAAGGAGACTTTAACAGAGTGGGTTGAAAGGAGAGTAGGTACCTGAATGTGAAAAGTTTCAGTACTCCAGTACAAACAACCTGCCTCAATTTTCTCTTAAGTACATTAACTAAGAACTATGTTCTCAGTGGTACCTCGGGTTAAGTACTTAATTCATTCCGGAGGTCCGTTCTTAACCTGAAACTGTTCTTAACCTGAAGCACTACTTTAGCTAAGGGGGCCTCCCGCTGCTGCCGCGCCACACTATTTTTGTTCTCATCCTGAGGTAAAGTTCTTAACCCGAGGTACTATTGCTGGGTTAGCAGAGTCTGTAACCTGAAGCGTATGTAACCCGAGGTACCACTGTATCTAAATTATGCATTTTAATTAGTAGTACATTGGAATCATTTTTGCTTGGTTTCAGTGTGAAACCATTTTCCCTCAGAACTTGATACTGTTTTGGTCTTTTACCTACATTATATTGATTTTGCATAACCATTCCAGCTAGAGCCTGCGAAGAGAGTTTGATGTTGTTGCTGCGGTTCTTCCAAATGAGTTATACCCATCCAGTGTTTTACAGAAAGTACAGTGGATGCTCAGGTTGCGAACGTGATCCGTGCGGGAGGCATGTTCGCAACCCACAGCGGCACGTCTGCGCACATGCAGGTTGTGATTCGGCACTTCTTTGTACGCGCAAAGTGCGATTTAGCGCTTCGGCACATGCGCGACTGCCGAAACCCAGAAGTAACCCATTCCGCTACTTCCGGGTTGCAGCGGGTCCGTAACCCAAAAAAACGCAACCTGAAGCGTCTGTAACCCGAGGTGTGACTGTACTGTCGGTAAAGTGATAGAACTAAAAGGGCTGTTTGTTGAAGGAGCTGTTCACATCAAGGATTAAAGTGGCTATAGTCTGAAAAACTACAGTTGAAGCACCTGACATAAAATGAGAACTGATTATTCACGGTTAGTGCTGCTTATCTAATTCACCCTCTGTTCTGGATGCCTTTCTCCATTTTCAGGATGAATAAAGAATGGCTTTCAAGCCTTCAAACAACAATAGTAGGGAAAGAAATGTCTCTCCCTGCCCCTCAACAATCAGAAAAAACAAACTATCCCTAACTTCAAATAGCACTCATGATGCTATTTTAGTGTTTTTCACTCCTTTCACTCTCTGAATTTTATTCATATTTAAATAGTAAAAAAAATAGAAATAAATCAAGCAACCAAAGATACAAATTATGATTGAGAGTTCTCATTTTATGAATGAATGGTTAAAAATTTCAAGCTACTCTTGAAGATACTGTCTACAAGCAGTATTGCAAGTCCTGAATTTTTACTGGCTGAATAATTTTTATCTTTTTTATTCCAAAACATTTTAGTTTTTAATTTAATTGACCTTTTGTGGCATTTCTTTTTTGCTTTGCCTGTCCCCATGCTGGAAATTGCTGACAACTGATTTTCAAACTTTCTGCTTATTTCCCTTGGTCAACTCAAGCTGGGTGTCTAGCTAGTCTCAAGATGGGAGTGAAAGAGTCCTGTTTAGGGGAGACTTCGGTCAGGGCTGGCCTGAAACAATTCGTTGCCTGGGGCAGTGCAGCAAATGCCTTTCCCCTGCCATAGTACATAGTAATCAAGACAGATCAAGTTAATTTGGTACAGAGGCTGAGAATCCTACAAGCACCTCTTCCTCCTCCTGGCAGTAAAAGTATAACAATTATAATTGTCTGCTGTTTCACAACACCCCACTCTGTCATTTTACTGAACCTAGTATGGAGGACTACAGTCCAGATACAGATTTACCTAATTTTCTCAGCATTCTCACTCCCAAGAGAAGTATCTCAGTTAAAAGAAAGGAAGGAAGAAAGGCTCCCAATTGCCAAGGGAAAACATGTTCTCACTGTGAAGGAGACCCTGTGGTCAAAAAGGAAGGGTTTTAGAAGGTGCTCTGACTTCATACAACATTTCTAGAATTTTCTATCTACTGTTCGTAAGGATCCTCAAAAAGTTTTATTTCAGAAAGCACAATTTTAGGGCAGCATCAAAGCCACAGGTCGTTCTAAGGCTAGGGTTGGGGAATTCACATCAAAAGATTGTATGCACACGTTAGTTCTCATGGCAGGAGGACTGCTCCATGGAAATCTCCTGTGGATATGCTACAGTCCCCAGAAGAGATTAAATTATGCACTGAAGCTGCCTCTATAAAATGTAGCAGACAAAGAGACTCGGCACCACTGGTAGGCTTCATAATCAAAGCTTCACATCATGGTTTGCTTTGAGTCCTTATGAACTGTCAGGAGAAACTTGAAGTAGGAACCAAGTGTTCAGGAAACATGGAAAGGCCAGGTGGTATATTTGATATGAAAAAGCAATCCACTTTTATCAGACTTTCCCCTGAATCTTAAAAGTCCTTTGCATATGGCATTTGATAAATATGTGGCTCACTTTATACAGTTATTGACCCACCTTGATAGTCGCGTTGAAGATGTACTTGAGGTCAGAAGGATGACAGAGTTGAAAAAAAGGCTTATAGCTAAGGCCACAGGGAAAAGTGTCAGGAATAATACGTAATCTGTGGTCTTAAGAGTCTTCCCCTTCCATTATTTCACAGTACATTGTATGAAAATATATTATACTATATATTAGATAAATAGATATTATAGTGATTAGTCTGGTTTTATATTGGGTGATTTTTAATTTTTTTATATAAAAAATATAACTAGTGAAACTAGTTACAAAGTAATGATGGTTGTGTCACTCATTTTTTTCAAACTGTTTAGGCTGTTTGAAAGTTTAGCTCTTATAATTATTCTGCACTTTGGAATACAAATTCTTTCCAAGGCTACTTCCAAGTAACATAAAAATAACAGTAATAACATCACAATAGAACAATGCAAGTAGGCCTATAGAAAATGGTGCAGCATAGTGTATTATGAAGGGTTCCAGTCAACCAGCCATACCCTGAATGTTCCAGTTTACTTCATTCAGTTTCCTCCCCTATCTGGATTTCATCCGCACCACCAGACAGACAGTATTCCAGGCCAGTGAGCATACCAGTACTTAAGGGGCTATTTCAGAGTGTGTGTTTTTGTTTTTGATCCTGTTTTCCCTCCCCCTTCTTAAAGCATTGATCCCTTGGGTTGTGGTCTTTGTGTGTGGTTTTTTTGGCATTACTGTATTCTTTGGGGTCTGAGGTTGTTGAAACCGCCTTGTTTGTAGGGGTTGTGGTGGTGTTTTGGCTACATAAGGCTAAGCCCTTGGGAAATGAATTTGCTTTTAGCCTGTTCCAAGTGAGACCTGAATCATCTTCCATTCAGTGTATGCTATTGCCCCACCCCAACAATCTGTCACCATTCCATCGCCACTGGGAATGCAGCCCTCCTTGACTTGTTTTTGTGGGTTCTTCAAGACCTACCTCTCAGTGTGCACACGTTTTTAGGGTGCTCCCTGCACCACAGCTGGCTCTGTGCAACAGTCCAGTTGACACAGATGAGTTTTATTTATATTCTTGCCTTTTCACCCTGTTATTTTGCATTGGGCAGTTGATGGAAGATAGCTCTGTTGGGGAAGTGGACAGTCCATCTTGGTCAGGCTGTGGCATCTTTGCCTGCAGCCTTGGCTCCTCTATGTTCCTGACCATAGGGGCCTGATGGGCTGGAGCAACCTCTGAGCTATTATTGCCATACCTCCCTTGCTCTGCTTTGTTATAAAACCAAAAGACGACAAAATGAATTTCCTCTAACTCCAATCAGCCCAAGACAGCATGGCCCATAGTCAGGAATTATGGGACTTGTCCATAATATCTGGAGGACATAACACTGGCTTCCCTGCTCCAAATCCTACCTTCACACAAACAGGCATCCTACTTACATTAGCTAAGGATTACCAATTTCACTGATTGATACCTTCAGCTTTATGGATCAGAGTAACATCATCATCATCACTATTTCCATTTGTATGCACATAAATATGCCAAAGCAACCATAAGATTTCCCCAGAACAAAACACAAACCTCAGGGACTGACACATTCATTCTTAAGTTTGCCCTTTTTCCTGATTTATGTTACCCATGAACTATGGCTGTATCGCAGAGCCACTGCCCCATGTAGTTTGCCATATCAAAAACACGGATGTTTTGATTGCGGGTATTTACCATGCTAGCAAGAACCACCTGACATATTGAATATCTTTGTTGGCAATTTAAGAGACACTTTTTGCAAAGACTCCACATTTCCCCTCCATATCTCCATTCTTACTCCTTTTGTCTCAGGTTCACTGAAAAATGGGGGTGCTATTAATTCACATTCCAATTTTAACATAATTTTTAGTTTTTCATTTTTTTCTTGCTTCTTATTTAAATAAATCAGACGCGTAAAAAATGCTTTTCTCCTTTGTCCTGTGCCTTGATTAGTGCCTTTATGAGATACAGTGTAGCCCACTGGCTAACTAAACAGGCCATGAAAAACATTTGCTCCAGCCGTCGTGAAATCTGTTGTTAAGAGATATTTGAGGAAAGTACAGTACAAGCATGTCATGAATTGTTTAGCTGTCAAAATAGTCAATTGGAATGGCTGATCTCTTTCAGATACCTTTCTGTGATTCCAAAGCAGCATGCTAATGTGGCACGCAGGAGTCTAAAGTTCTCTCTCAAAGCATTATTTGACATTTTTATTTATTCCATAGGCCAAAAGGTTACTATTTCTCCATACTATGATACTCCTGCAACACCTCCGTTTTCTTCCTTCTTCTCAGACTTACCTGTAGTTTAAAACATTCAAAGTGTGGCTGCAGCGCAGAACACCTCAACAGACTGTATTAAAAATGCCCTTTAAAAATCCCAAAGCTTTGAACTAAAAGAAATATCTCAAGAAGTTTTCATGGAAAGTTCATCTCAGTTGGTTCAATTCAGCTACACTTAGATGCACCTTTTCAAATAATGGAAAAAAGTGTAAAGAGGTCAGACCCAATCAATACACTTGTTCAAACAGAATTCCAGGCACTGTGATGTATGTACATTTTGTGCTCTTCCTTTGTACTGTTCCACTATGAAGAAAGGTTGCTTTCACTAGTAGGCAATAAAAGTCTTAGCCTTTTGAATGCTGCTAACCAACCAATAGCAATGCATATTGGGCAAAAACATACAGCAATTTTTCCATGCCTCCTCTGTACGTCTTATAACTATGTAATTCAGACACAAACTGCATTAGCAAATGTTTTCAAATATAGAAAGACAAACAGAAATCAGAGGACTAGAGCCTCAAAAGCATGCCTTTCCAACATCTGAAGTTTGTGTCTTAGTACTGATACTATCTCTCAAGTGTACAAAATAAATTGCTATGAAAGTCACACACACACATTTTTTGAGAAAGCCATTCAAGTGAGAGAAAAAATCCTGGGTGAAGCTAACTTATTAGCTGTCAATACATTTGCTGTTTATTTTGAAACCTGTAATATTAATATTGTTTTCCTGGGACTGGCACGCATGCTAGAGAGAACTGGGAATTCATTTACCATAGTTAACAATGATCAAAGCCAGAAGTGTTACTGTCCATACTTCCAGTAGCATATTGTTGCTAATAGGTGGAAACAAGAAGCATTAAGTAGCAGTACACATTAGTCTGAACCTGGACTACTTGTAAATAAGAGACACTAATGATAGTAACTGGCGGTCCCATAACTCATGAAGTATATTTAAGAAAAGCAATGACAGATAGAATATTCTGAGGGGAATGAGCAAGTGCCAGAAAGTTTCTGCGAACTCTAAACAACTTTTCTCCAATCTTGCAAGCGGATGAAATTGTGAGTGGATGGGAAACAGGAAAATACTTCCAGAATTTGCTGTGTGCTTCTGAACTCTGTAGGTCCTTTGAGTTGGCGTTGGGCCAATTCAAGCTTTTCCTAACAGTAAAAGATGGCCATTGGAAGAGGGGATAGGTAGCTATGACTCGATTGATGGAGAATTTCAGTCAGCTCTTGAAAAGCATCTTTGGACCCCAAGTATTGTAATAACTACAGACTCTTTTGGGTAAGGCACTAAAGAATATATTGGATGAGACTGACCATCTGGATGACCATTGTACTTGGTTTCAGTGCAGAAACTGCCTGGGCCATGACCTATGCCAGGTGAAAGACAGAGAGTAGGGCCAATCAGAGTCTGTACCAAGCTAGGAGGCAGAATAGCAAAGAGGCACTTTTTCATACCCTCCCCAATTTCCACCCTGGCTACTGCAAGTGGTTGGGCTGTGGATGCAGTGATCATTACACTGCTACATTAAGCCCTACTCCGGCTGGGCAGGTCTTTGGATTGCTGCCTAACACTCATTGAAAGAAATGGGGCTTACAAAATAAATGTATCACCAGGCATTCAACAAAAAATCCTCTTCTCACACACACCCTTAATTTGTTCTGTGTCCCCCCCCCCCCCGTTTTCCTGTTCAAGAGCAGATCTGGAGCGGAATCGTTAGAAGAGAGGGTAAGGAAGTTCCACTGAGGTAATATCCATTGCTAACTTTGACCAGTTTGGGAGAAGCATTATGATATATTCAGCTCATTAGCCCAGGGAATGTATCCTGCTGTTGCCCTTTGGATTGTGAGGTGGCTACAATAGCTGGCAATGTCATGGCACAGAATTCCCATGGCTGGATTGTCCAGTTTAATTTAAGTTTCACCTGATAGCACTATAAAACAGAGAATATTTTCTAAGAAGCTTAACTTTGAGCTTCCCTTCACCACCTCTGGATTTTTAATGGTCACAACATTTACATGCATACCTAGTTCTCAAATAAAGCGGTCTTCTCATTCATATTGTGGCATTCAACAGTTCTGAGTTTGATCAAACTCACAATTATCCAGAGTGTGAAGCAAGACATTGTGCAACTTGGATGTGGGTCCCTTGCTACTGACGTATTTAAAATTCCAACCGGTTGCCTTGCCAGACATTTCTTTGGTTAATGCCTTATGCCTATTACAGGACAAGAGTGTCTGTGTAACACATTGCCACAATTACAAATGAAGACTGACAAGTTTCTGTATACACAATATGCACGTTATTCTAACTATTTAAAATTCACATTAAATCAAGTGTCAAAAAGATGGCAGATGAGAAAATACATTTGCAACTTAGAAAAGAAGCAATGTTTAGGCTGAAGTAAGGCTATTTAAAACAAATTTGATGGGTTTTAGACACAATAAATTACTTTCCTGTGATGCAGTCTTGGACTGCAACCTTATTCACATGGGAACAAGCCCCATTGAACTCACCCTTACATTTGAGTATAAGATTACCCTGTTAAGCATCAGATAACATTCGCAGGTTTGTATTCTAAAACTATGCCTGGTATGACTCTAGCAATTACCGTATTCACATGCACAAGTGCGTGTTACTGATAAGTAGAAGAAAAGTGGGGGGAGACTGATATACACCCTAGAACAGAATGCCACAGTGCAAAGTTTCACATCTTCCAGAAAATTAACACAATAATTCAAAAACAATTATTGTGGATGCTTACGAAGCATTTATGCCACAAACTGGCAGGACACTGAGGAAGGGGAGGAGGATACGGATGAGGTGTGTAGCCACGACTGACACAAACTGGGACAAGAAGACAGGGAAGGTGAGGTTGGGGACTTAGGAGGTACTCACAGGACATTGAAGGGGCAGCTGACAGTTCATGGAAGCCAGAGGAAGGTGCCCTCTAGGAGAATGAGGCAGGCAAGGGAACACAGCCCAGCACACTAGTGGACCAGGTGAGGACTATGAGGTTCGTTAGTTCTGGGAGGAGGTTTGTGGTCCCCCAGCTGCATTAGGCTCAGTGCAGGTGAGGATCACATGCCTCGTCAAGTGGAGAGGCTCAGCTGCTCAGCAGGAGCAAACACAGATGCAGCAATCAAGATTGAGAAGTATAAAAGGGAAGCAAGGCAAAAGCCTCTGTGTCTGCTCAGCTCTCTCTGCTGATGGGCCAGAGCTTGGCAGCTTTTGGACTGTGATTTTGGGACTGACCCCCAGGTGTTCCAACCCTGGGTCTTCTGCAAAGGCAGGAACCTGGCCTGATGGTTTGACTTTGGAACTTGCTCTTTGCATTGGACTTGGACCTGTATTTGACCATTTGGACTGTCTGCCTATCTAGCGTTGCCCTTGGGACTGTGTGCACTATCACGACTTACCTCTGGGTATGCCAGGGTTCAGGGCAATTTATTTAGCGCCACAGTGACCAAGAACAGAGAAACAACAGCTTGACAGTATAGGATTATACTTGAACAAATATAATCAGTGATACATTCAGTTGTATCTGCAACCAACCCAAAAGCCACTCTGGAACTTCCGAAAGCTCAGTGTAAATTATAGCATGTCCTATTGGATGCACTTAGCCATCCTGTGAGTTGCCCAACACATTCAGCAAGGCTCTATTTGGGGCTCCTACATTCAAATCCAATTTACAGTGGTGCCCCGCAAGACGAATGCCTCGCAAGACGAAAAACTCGCTAGACGAAAGGGTTTTGCGGTTTTTGAGCTGCTTCGCAAGACAAATTTCCCTATGGGCTTGCTTTGCAAGACGAAAACGTCTTGCAAGTTTGTTTCCTTTTTCTTAACACCGTTAATACAGTTGTGACTTGACTTCAAGGAGCAACTCATACAATGCGGTGTGGTAGCCTTTTTTGAGGTTTTTGAAGACTTTGGTGATTTTTGAAGCTTTTCCAAAACTTTTCCGACACCGTGCTTCGCAAGACGAAAAATTCGCTAGACGAAAAAACTCGCGGAACGAATTAATTTCGTCTTGCGAGGCACTACTGTACTGCACCAAAATGCTATTTTGTATTATGGAATCACCTTCTCTTCCAGCAGTGCAATCTCTATGATGTGGTGATAAAGAATGAGCCAGGAGTTAGAGACACTCACCAAGGACTACAGCATTGTATATGAACAGTAAACATACAGTATTAGGGATGGATTCAAATCCTACTGTTCAGGAAAAACCTCTCACTGAGTTTACTGTGGACTTCAATCAGTGCTAGTAACACCAGTAACTAAAAGTCAAGCCAAGCCCAAATTAGATGAACCATATCTGAACATCCAAAGGCAGTTCCAGTGTTATGTTAATAGTTTAATATGTACATTTACATTTTCCCCAAACTGTTACATTTTATTTAAATTAATGTTTTCTGGCAAAATATTTATTTCTACATTTTAATAAAGGCAAAAATAAAATAATTTCATTTTGGCAAAATGTTACAGACTTGACACAGGCAGTATTCAGTTAGTAAAAAATAGACTCCATTTTCTAAATACATTTCTCAAGAATAGCTTCCAAGCATAGTCAAAATAGAGTAAGATTTTTTTATTTGATAATTTTAAACACCATCACAGTTACTTTTTTGATAAGAGCAATAAGTTAGGTGGAGACTGAGGACTGGATCTAGACTTTTACCTTCCACAGATGGAAAGGCTTCTGTATATGGAAGGCTTTGATCTATCCAATGGATCCCAGTAGCAGAAAGAGGCAGGTGACATTTTCCAATTTTTCCTATCTCCTGCAGGTCTCCCAGCCCTCCAGAACAGTGTGAGGGGGCACTGGGGGCTGCAGAGGGAATTGCCAAAATTTGTCTCCAGCATCTCTATCTTCAACAGGAGAAGCGAAGTCTGGATCCAACACTTTTATATAACTTCCCAATATCTTACTAATGGCGGGGGAGGACTTTTCTTTTTGTGAAACTTTTCTTCAAGCTAAATGGCAACTGCTGAAGTAGACATTCCTAAATCCATCTCTGAACTGCCCTTATCAAAAGGAAGTGGAAAACTGGAATTGTATTAGAATGGATTTGTCACCACTTCAAGAGACACAGATAACAAGAATGAGTTTGAAAAAAAAGGTTAAAGCTACTACACATGTGGGTTTGTCTTACAGAGAGAAAATTTATGAGTAGGAAAAATTATCTACCCTGTCATTTCCTCACAAGCGTACAGGTTGAATACACAGGTCGACAAACACAAAGTTGCAAAAGAAAATTGTTCTTTAACACAGACCTGCTTTTAGCGTAATCATATCTAACCTCTTCCTCAGACTAGCTTCTGCATCTCTTTCTCTCAAAGTATTAATAAATTAATCCAGCCTTAACCCTACCCACCACTTCCTGAACACTTGAATTTGTCACATTTATTTTGACCATTCCATCCCAATAAATTGTCTGGGCCAGAATCCAGAGAGATTATCTGACCATACCAAAAGACCTGCATGCTTCCCAGGAGGACTTCACGGAATGGCAGCATCACCTCATTAGTTTGCCATGCAGTGCAGGGAACTGCTGTACAAAAACAAAGTAAGTCCTGTTCACACAATGACTTCTGCTAGTGCAACAGAACTTCCCCTCCATTTCCTTCTCCTGCATGTCTCCCCATCTTTTCTGGACACTCCCCCGACCCTCTGAAACAGGGAGAGGAAAAGGAAGGGAAGGGCATTGCACCAGTGGAGGTCCTTCCACAAACAAGACAACTTCACTGGCTACAACCCATTATCTACAGTTAGTCTACATCTCTTATCTGGGAGGCTAACAGGGCAGTGACATCCTAAACAAATTCTGCACACATTTAATGCCTATAGCACAAACTCATTAATAATTGCTAATGCTAAGAAAGCCTGTAACTGACTATGGAACCTCATGAGCATTGGGTTTTCCCCTTTTTTATCTACAAGAAGGCAAAGTTCTCCATTGTTCACATAGAATTTTCTCAGAAAAGAGACTGGAAAGGACTTCTGCATCATGGCAAAGTACTGCAACAACTAGCTGCCAATCTATATACTGCACTCCCCACAGCATGGCCACTCAGACAGCCACTACACTGCAAGTGTTCTGCACCTGCAGGTCTAGAACAGCTTACAATGTGCATATCCAACACTGCTTGGAGATCTTCATGAGTCTTCACTGCTGCTGGATATTCCTAGTGGTAGGTGGGGGATGGAATGTAGGCTGTCCTCAAAATGAATAGGTGGTTTGCAGCAAAGTCCATGAAGCAAGTGTAATATATAGACCAGCAGTAAGACAAGTCTGCTCACCCTTTGGGTGTGGCGGTGTTGTGGCTGGGTCTTGATGCGCTGCGCCACACTCTGGAGGAAGCCCTGTTTGTTGGGGGCTTCCCAGCTGGCGAGGCAGCCAGGCCTAGTCTCACTGGCTGGACCTTGGTTTCAGGCCTGCCCAAATACAGCCCATCAATGGCAGGCCTGTGAGGTGGACACCTCCCTGTGGGTGGGCCTGTGGAAACATCGGATTCCTCCAGGTCCACTCCTGGGGAATAAAAGGCAGCCTATCTCGGCCTCCTACTTGCAGTTCTAATGGCTTACACCATTGTTACAAAATACTTCAAACGAGTTGATATCATTCTTGCATATCTTCTGTATAAAAGGAGTGCACTATAGCAGAATGCTGCAGTAAATATGACAATGCACTGAATTATGTGTGAATTCATTTTGAATTCACTCAGTATGAACAGCGCATTGGCTGTTGCAAAGCACACACTGTTGAGTACACACACACACACACACACACACACACACACACATTTTCAAGTAAAAAACCACCAGCATCTCATGAACTCTCCAGTTGTGCTAGCCTTTTGTCCAAGACTCAAGAAAATATACTTGAAAGTTTTAGCAAAACTGAGGGCACCAGCTGAATTACTATACAAAGCTAACAACAACTGATAGCAAATAATTATTTGCTTTTTTGCTGTTGAAAACATTAATTAAAAAAGAATATAGATGTAAAATTATACATTCTATTAATATTTGCATTGCTCACTTTACATATTTCAGTTTCCATGGGTGATCCAGTCCCATCTCAGGTGCAGCACCCATGTGCAGAAAAGGGCTCAAAAGACCAATTTCTCTTCACTCCCTCTTCTTGTCTTTGCACAAGCTATTATAGGTTTTGTGCATACCTCCTGCTCTCCCTCTCTGCATGACACAAGTTACTCAAGCTCAGAGCATGAGTAACTCATGTTTAGGCAAAAAGAGTGAAAGGTGCTCCAGATCTCACATTCCACTTAATGGCCAGTCATGCTTCAGCTCTCAAGGAGGGAAGTAGGGAGTAGGAATAGAGGCTCTATTGACCTCTATGATAGCCCTCTGTAGTTCACAGATGCTTCATCTGCAGTGGGATAGAAACCAGATCACATTCAAAATATGTCAGTGCCCACACCCTAAGTTAAAGAGAAAAATATATATTTGAAATAGTAACTGGACAATGTTTGCTTGGACTAAGCTACGTAATAAAAGGACAGTGACATACAACTATTAGCAATGTTTTGTACCTGCCTTTTGCTCTTTGTATGGGATTCCAGAACCATTGAAATTTTGAATATTTCAGTAAAGTTTTATCTGACTGATAATCAGTAGTAACAAATGTATTATAAACCCTGAAAAAATAGGAAAAGATTTTATTATTCCTACCTAAATGCTATGTGCTTCCGAAAATCTTCCTTTTTTTAAAAAAGAAGCTAAAAACATCCACCTGCCTTTATTGCATGCATCCAAACTTTTAAATGAATGCAGCCCTTTAAAAAACCCAACCAACCACAAATCATATATATATATATATATAGTTTCTAAAAATACATTGGCTCACAATCCGGCACTTTAAAGCATTAGGACCTATTAACATCAACAGGAATTGAATGCAGTTGATTGTGCAGGGTTGTAACCAATGCCAATATACAATGTCAATATATAATATAGTATATTAAAAGTGCTGTTTATATAAACAATTGTTCTTTTTGTACAAAACTTTTTCTGTGCAGTTATTATTTGTAATGTGTGTTCAAATAAAAAATAAACAAGAGAGAAAGCTAATGTAGGGAAGTCTTCCTCCGTGCTGCTCTCTTCTTCAGGTGGTTGTTACGGGTTTGTATCAGGGATCAGCGTTCATTTACTGCTTTGGCTAATTTGAAGAGAAACAATAAAGTTAGATATTATTGCTACAGGTTTAGCACACACGTCCACAAAAGGATGAATCCATCAATATCCTTTAATGGCACGCTAATGGATGTTTCATGAACACTAGGTGCTTCAGAAAGTTTGTAAATGTAGCCAAATAAGCATACTGCTTACAATATACCTTGATACTACATAGGCAATGGAGAATGCAATCAATACTTTCCCTGTTCAAACTAATTGTTTTGCTTCACCTCTAAACTGAAGTTTCTTAGTCTTTGAAGAAGGAAAGAGGATATTATCAGTGAAGCTGAAGGCTTGTTTTGGGTACTTTCACTCATTGAGATATGTCTATATTATGTGAAGAACACTGCCCATAAAACATTTAAAACCATTTTGATTAAATATGGTGGGTTTTGGTGATCAGGATTAAGAGTATACTAAAGGGGGGGGGAAATGCCCATCTCGTTCCCATGGCAGCTTGATGAATTCCTGAATAATGTCACAGTGATTTATTTGTTCTTTTTAATATCCTCCCCTCCCTCCCAAATGGGAGCACAGAGCAACCAAAGTCATAAAACAATGTATTAATCACAAAAGCATTTAAACATCCTCAACAATGAAAAATACCCTCCTCAGGCCTGAACAAATAGGTCAGTTATGATTTCCCTCCTAAAGTAAGGTCTATCTCATTTTGACAAACCATTTTAAAAGAAGAACTTGAGAAGTTTAAGTCTGGGACAGCAACCTTGAGAAGTTTAAGTCTGGGACAGCAATCTGTGACAGTGTAAACAGTGACTTCTGGGCCCTTGTTAATATTTTCTTCAGATGATTTCCTAAGATTTAACAGTAAAGAGCTCCAAAATTATAAATAGTGCTCTAAACAAAGTTCTTTTGAAATCTTAGACTTGTACTGATAAGAAGGAATCCTTAAAATTATAAATTGTGAAATTGTAGGTGGAATTAAAGAGGAGTTATATGCCAAACTGCACCATGGTCGAGAAATGAGAATAAAGAGGGAAATGAAATTTCCTTTTGTAGAATAATTACAATTGCTATAATTGTGGCAAAAATAGATGCCTCAATTCATGGCAAAGATTTCTCATATGGAAAATTATGGAATCAACAGGTTAGGAAAACGACAGAAATCATTTAACATAGAACTATTCCCCTGCCCCACCAGCTATTCAGTTACTTTGTCATTTGATGGAGGCTTTTTCCTAGACCCAGTCCACCAGTAAAGGTAAAGGGACCCCCGACCGTTAGGTCCAGTCATGGACGACTCTAGGGTTGTGGCGCTCATCTCGCTTTACTGGCCAAAGGAGCTGGTGTACAGCTTCCGGGTCATGTGGCCAGCATGACTAACCCCCTTCTGGCAAACCAGAGCAGCACACGGAAACACAGTTTACCTTCCCGCCGGAGCGGTACCTATTTATCTACTTGCACTTTGATGTGCATTCGAACTGCTAGGTTGCAGGAGCTGGGACCGAGCAACGGGAGCTCAACCCATCACAGGAATTCGAACTGCCGACCTTCTGGATCGGCAAGCCCTAGGCTCTGTGGTTTAGACCACTGCGCCACCCGCGTCCCACCAGTAGTATGTTTCAAATGGTTCTAATTTTCCATTTAATACAGGAAGGGATTATTTGTGCCATTTAGCACATGTGCTGCATTAGATACCTTTTTAAAGGTGTAATCTTTAGTACGTTGCTGATGAAATGCCACATCTAAACATTTCTCTTTAAACTTTACATCATAGTGATGAGGCAATCAAAATCCCAAACTCACAGCAATTACTGAACATTTCTATGAGCTCATATATATTTCATAAGGTAATTTTTAATAGCAGGAGGCAGGAATTTTTTAGATCACTAAAGTCTGCATGCATTAATTAGGGTTACGTTTACACTTAAAGATCAAGTTAGCTACCAACAATGTTAAAACATACAATTAATGACAAAATAAGCAGCCAAGAGCAGTTAGTTCTTACTTTCAAGATGCTTAGACAAATGTGTAGTGAAATCCATTGCTTAAGGGGGGTGGCTGAGGTACAGAAGGTGAGGGTGCTTTAGATGGATAGGTCAATTGCGGAGCTAGAAGGGATCATACAAAGGAATTAGGCACCGTGATTTTACAGTCACACACAACAGACACGTGGGCTGGAATACAAGACAGCAGGGTCAGCAGCCAGTGCAGCTAGGTCTTTTTAGTACTGTACATTAATAATAATAATAATAATAATAATAATAATAATAATAATAATAATAATAATTTTATTGTTTAGACTCCGCCCATTTGGTTGGGTTTCCCCACCACTCTGAGCGACTTTCAGCATATCTAAAAACAAAAAAATGAAGCGTAAAAAACTTCCCAATACAAGGCTGCCTTCAGATTTCTCCTAAAAGTTGTGTAATTCTTTATCTCTTTGACATCTGAAGGGAGGACATTCCACAGGGAGGGCGCCACTCCTGAGAAGGCCCTCTGCCTGGTTCCCTGTTGTTTTTCTTCTCACAGTGAGGGAACCAGCATGAAACCCTCGGAGGAGGACCTCAGTGTCTGGGCTGAATGATGGGGGTGGAGACGCTCCTTCAGATATACTGGACCGAGGCCGTTTAGGGCTGTAAAGGTCAGCACCAACACTTTGAATTGTGCTCGGAAACGTACTGGGAGCCAGTGAAGATCCTTTAGGACCAGTGTTATATGGTCCCAGTGGCCGCTCCCAGTCACCAGTCCAGCTGCTGCATTCTGATTTGGTGTCTAACCCATGTTCATTCTGACTCAGAATGAGTTTTCTGCCACCGGCACTCCAGCCGTCTTAGCGACTGTTTCATTGCCCTCAACTCCAGGGAAAACCACAGGGCTGTCCGGGCTCCATGCAATCGGAGAGGGCGCTTCAGAGCCAGACAGTCAATAGCCCTGGTTAACTCCGCATTCCAGTGGGCCACCAGGAAATCAGCTGAAAGGCCATCAACATGGGATAAAACACCCCCTATTACTCTCTGGAAACCATTTGGATTCATTAAGTGGCGTGGGCAGACCATCCAAATCGGCCCCACTTCCCTGCAGAGGCGAAAGGTCACGGAGAAGTAAACAAATTCTGTGCCTAGGTATGCCAAATTCTGCAACAAAAAAGCCAGTTCCTGCAATGTTAAAAATGACTGAAAATTCTCCCAACTTGCTTGTTTAAGCTTTCTGCCTGTACAAAAAGAGGATGGGGAGCTCCACTCCCTGACCTGTAGAAATATTGCTCAGTACTGCCCCCCCAAAAAACGTTTCTTCTCTCCACCCCAGCGCTGTACTAGAGAGGGAGGAACCTTTCCTCTCTTGGCACTGGAGTAGGGAGGAACTGTTTTCTGAGCTCTATAACCTTGCAGTGACACTATGCCAAATGAGGCATAGTGCAGTGAAGGAAGATGTGCTCAATTTGGCATGGGGAGAGAGGGGGTGGCACCAGAAGCAGATTTGTGGGTTGGGTGCAGCCTGCAGTTTTGCAACCCCTGCCCTAGTGATGTATCAAAATCTCAACCTGAATATCTACAGAATTCCTGTTTTGTGCCTCGACTTTTCATGGCTGATGTAAAGCAGGCAGTAGGACTTTGCAATCATGCAAGGTTTTTTAAAAACATACAAAACAAAAACAACAACTCATCAGTCAATATTTACAGTAATTACCGAAAAACCCTGGATATTATATTTTGGTGATTTTATTGTGTTGTGATTCAAAATTGTTGTTACTTTTCCTGAGTATGGGATAGAAACTGAAATCAGTAAATAAAACATAAAGTCACCTGGGAAGGCTGCAGGCCCTGCTAGACAACCTGAGAAGAATGTGCTATATTAGTAATGTACTGAAAGCACTGAGCTACAAGGAAAACGTAATTAGCGATAACATCTTCATCTGCTGTTTCTGGCTCATGCTGTTTGTCTAATGTGCATTGTGCAAATATTAAAGTTTTTGGTTTTACTACACTAGGTTCTACAAAAATTAAAACCACTAAAATATCAATAATAATTTGAAAAATCAAATGCGTTCACCAATTTTAAATCTTGGAACAGTACTACAAGTTAGTCCAGATTCACTACTTCATTTTTATGCCTTTTCTACTTGAGCATTCTACATACATGGGCAGAGAAACAGATGAGAAGATGGAGTGCAAGATATAACAGTTAAACATAGGCTTGCAGGGAATGGGAAACAAAGATGGAATTTTACCCCTTGAGTAACGAATCATTCAGCACAGTCTGATCCATTTCGAAGCCGTATTGTGCAGGCAAGTACAGAGAGAACCTGCCAGCACAGCTGTACACACAGAGGCTGCTTTGACATAATGCTGAATAATGCAATTTAATTTCCAGTCGTCAAACTTCTATCCAGCTTTTTGCAATAAGTTTCCAAGCTGTTTAAAAAAACGGTGTCCCTAACAATTTGATATTTGCCATTTCAGTTCTAAATCAGAGCTGGAAAAATTTCGTGTATTAAGACAACAATGTCATGCTACTGCTTTAGAAGATATGGAACCATGGTAGAGTGATTCCCAGTAAATCTATATATATGGCGTGTAATTGCATCCCCCCACTCATGACATTGCTTCTGATTGCTTCAAGTTGCGGTAACACTGTGCTCAACACTGATAGCAACCCATTTATGTTGTGCAGGTGAGTCCATGGTGTAAATCCAGTGTCTCACAACTACACTGGAGTGCATTCAAAGAGCACTTGCCTGGGTATACCCCAAAGGGTAGATATGGCCTTGCTGTTGTTCCTGGTATGTACTGCAGTCCAGAAGGAACATAAAACCTTAGAAGTTTGCAGCCATAGGATTAAAAGAACATATTGTCAAAGCCATTGCTTTATAAATAACTGAGCAATACCTGCCACCTCCTTGCTCCGCTGAGAGGCTTCAGAAGCCAGTGCGTATGATATGGTAATGATGCGTTCTTGCTCTTGCAACTGTGAATCTAAATTAGCAGAGTTGTGTTTGTCCTGAGCTGAAGGCTGGAGGTTGTGCATACTAGGGCAAAATACAAAAACACCACATTAACTTGAAGGCATATGCTACACATGTACGCAGACATTTTGGTATACTGCTTGATTGTAGAAAAATAGAAAAGGGTCACATGCCCAAACACACTCATTTCCAGAATGGCAAAGTCCTCAGGATCATGATGCAATTATGAAACTCTTGAAGCTGGGCATCCAACAGTAGACTGTAGTCTTTGGATCATGTTTGAATGTTTCATTTGATTTCAGTTGATAAAAGGACTTGTTAGCACATACAGAGAAACATGTTCTATTGTTATTTCGACTGAAAAACCAACACCTGGTTATTAGCAACTGTGGAGCAGAAATGAGCTGAAACGTTATACTTAGTTGCTGAATAGTCTCCAAATTCCAGTGGAAAAGCACAATACAGTCGTATCTCATAAGTTGAATGGAATTTGTTTGACTTCCTAAATGTTCGGAAACCGAGGAGCAGCTTCCGACTGGCTGCAGGAAGCTCCTGCAGCCAATCATAAGCTGTGGAACCCACGTCAGACGTTCGGGTTCCAAAGAACATTCGCAAACCAGAACACTCAGCGTTCGGGAGCCAAAACATTCGACTCGCAAGGCTGTATATCAACTAGCCCTGTGCTGCCAGGACAGCTAAGGCATGGGGCTCTGTGGTGCTACAAATAAATAAATAAATGTACAGATATATTTTCAAAGACCTGAAACAGAAAGTTCTTCTGCTCAGCAGAAAGTAGAGCTGGAGAGTTGCATCCTCTAGAGGAGGAGAATAGAGCTGCTGTTCTTTTTTATTTTATTTTGTCTGAAAAATTGAGTCGCAGTGTAGTAATTAATATTTGCTGTCCCATTCCAACCCTGCACCTCCTGTACTACAAGGAATTTTCAGCTGTGTTCTCTAGCTTCCACCAAGTGAGAGACATTAGCTTCCTAGGAAAAAAACCAGTCCGTGGAAGCCACTACCTCTGGCTACACTTAAATTTTAAACACAGGAGACGCTACAGGGAACCCTTTCAGTTTACTATTCACAGTTCTTGCATTGTTCTCTTGGCATCTTTGGGCTCTGGATGCTACTGGAGGCCATTTTATGGCTGTTGTGAGATGCTTCAGATCATCATGGGGCAATGGGGCATTGCCGAGCAATGCCCAGGGTGGATCATATCTGTTGAGCCTTGCCTTGCCTTGCTTCCAGGCTGGACATGCAGGAAGGTGAGGGAGATGAGCAGTTCAATAGCAGTATTCATTAGCCTATTTTGCTGCAGTGTAAGCTGCAGGGAGAAGTCCAGAACAGGAAACTGTGCCAGGAAAAGGAGGTCATCTCTCCTCAGCAACTCTTCAGACTTAGGGGTTAGAGAATAGTTTAAAAAACCTCTGGGATGAAGAGAAGGATAATTAATTAACTAACTATTACATTTTAATCCATCATTACTTATTTTGACCTCTCTGATCTGTCCTCTTTAAGTAATATACAACAAAATATATTTTTATAATCAAAAAGGCTGACATAAGGATAATGCCCTTGTTCTTATTGTCAAAGCAAGGCAAGGCTCTATTATAGAATCAGCCTACTTGAGGTTAGTGGCATTGTTCCTAGGAAATTCAAGACCATGAACACTAGCCTCCTATATTCTAGGGAAAGGTTATCACTCAGGTAGGAGATCTCAACCTCAGACGTATCCTGTCTAGGATGTTCATTCAGTTGAGACTTTAATCTTCCTCTTTAGCAACAGCAGTCTAATCTTTTATTCTGCTGAATTATACCATCAAACTGTTGGCTCAATTCACCTAAATACCTATCTAAGTCAGCTTCTACCAACTGCCTTCTTGTCTAAGCTCTATGTGGGCTGACAAAAATTCTTTCTTTAATATCATCTCTTGTCAACTTGGAGAAGAGGCTGCAGTAGTAATCTGGGCAAGATAGTGAACTGAATGTATTACATATATTTGTAAATAAATCAAGCTGAGAACCCGACTACTTAAATGTGTTATTTGAGTTTTCATGATTGTATCCTGATCCTAGGAGCTGCTGTTCTCAACCAATGATCCCATCATATCTGAAGCAATGGAAATCCTCCCCTGTAGTGGCGCTGGGCACAGCTTTAGCCTCTGCTCCCAGGGTTCCAACAGCTCTTGATGCTTCTGTACCTCCATGTGGGAGAAGAGGCTAGGCTATGCTACGTTAGTGGTGGGAAAGTGAGGCAGCTGAGCTACATGTCTTTGCTCACTAGCAAGGGCAGAACACGCTGCTGCAGCAGCACTTGCCATTTCTTGTGTCAGTGAAAGCAGGGCTGGGCTGTGTGTTCAGGCTGTAAATAAGAGTATACAGAGAGAATAGGAAAAGATAATAAAGGATAATAAAGCCAGGCCCTGCTTCTCTCCACCTTCTCTCCTCCAGCAGCAGGACCTGACAGGCTCCATAAAGGACTGCTGCTGCTGCTGCCGCTGCTGGGCAAAGAGGGCTCCGTTTTTGTTTTTGTTATTGCTTTTATTTTTTATCTATGCCATTTTAAATTGTGATTGATATTAATACTGTATTCTTAGTTTTAGATTTTATGATTTATGTGGAAATTGTTTCCCATTTGGTTGTGTACTTTTTGATGTGTTTTATTTATTGTTATGACTTTTGTTATGTTGGCAATTATGTAAATCTTGTCATGCTATAAGCCGCCTTGAGCATTGCTTTAACTATGGAAAGGCGGCATGCAAATAAAATATGATAATGATGATGATGATTCACCATATTCATTATATGCAGTAGTGCTGTGGGTGGTGTTGCTGCATTGCTGTTCCAACTGTGGTGGTGCTGCTGCCTGCCAGAACTGGAGTGGTGGGGAGGGCAGGAGAGCACCATCTTGGTAGCGGCAGTGGGGAGAGGGCATCTGAACTTGCTGCCAACCTGGTATCCCACACTCTAGCTCTGCCTGGCAAACAGCACTACTCCCCACCTCACCTACCGCAATTGATTCAATGCAAAAAGTACAATTAGTATTGATTGTAGTATTAATATATTTCTGTAAGTTTCTGTACTATGATCAAATGCATATAACTCTACCAAGACTGCAGCAGTAGGTTCCCCCCCCCCCATTTCTAATGTTAAAAATGAATGGGGGTAATATGTTTATAAGAATCTGACCTTGACCTTGTAAGAATATTCTTTATTTTTTCTGCCTTACGGTGCCTTGCTGCTAATTCTTCTGGAGTAAGAGGTTCTTCAGGTTCCAGCTCAACGTATCGCTCTGGAATTGCAACCTTTTCAGGTTTTGACAACTGGTGGTGGCAGGGAGAGAGAATCATAAGCGATTAATGTAGCTTATATAGAATATTACATTCAACTGAAACAAAACTGTTCAAATCAACCAAAGGAAAAAAGCAGGGCAAAACAAAGATTTTAGCACTTCCTTATGAAAATTGTACCATAATATACTTGTGGGCCAATTTTTTTCCTGAAAACAGTGTTTTGATAAAAACAGTAATTCCAATGTTGAATTGCTGACACAAAAGACAACAAAGTTTAGCAGTATGTTAGAAAAACAGAATTAAATTTGATGGAATTTCTCCCATATGCACCTAATCCTGTTCTTGAGTTCATAATTGGAAATCCTTCTGCATCTAATGAAATGAGGTAGGTGCGATGAGGGAGAAAGCCCGTATTATAGTCTTTTGTTGAAAAACTTTTTACTTTCCCAATAACTTTAATTTAAAGCAATATTTTTTATTGATTTTAATTTCTTGCACCACATTTTCTCCCTAGTGTTTTTATGTTCGTTTTTTATTTTTATGTTGCTACATTTATGCTGGCTTTACATGCCCTGTGTAATTTGCAGTGTGTGTATATGTTTGTGTGCTTGTGTGTGACACTGACACACACACACACACACACACACACACACAGCACCATGTATTTTCAAAGCTGTAAACCGCACAAAGAAATTAAGCTAATGGGTGACATATATAAGAAAATAAAAACAACAAAATTCTCAAAGTCATTTAATGATTTTATTGCTTTTAAACTGATCTTGCATTCAGTAGATTTTCCTCCCTGTTCCTTCATATTTCAGTGACAGCATAATATACTTCATTTGGGCCACCAGATGGCTCTACAGCTTTTCAAATATATGCATTAAAAATGTTAATACCCTTTTGCTTTTCCAATAGCCATGGGGATTATGTGTTACCTTTTGGGGAGAACACAATGGAATCTTAATCTCTGATACCATTTTCTCATAGATCACCATTTCATAGACATCGTGGTTGATAGGTAATGAGAAAGCATAGGAATTCTATTTGACTTTATTTTAAGACGAGTGATTCAACAATTTTGTAATGTTAATTCAATCAGTTTATGGGATGCATGACCTTCGCTGGCCTGGTTCGCACATCACATTAGTTGATTAAATATGGTCTAATGCAGGCTTCCTCAACCTCGGCCCTCCAGATGTTTTGAGACTACAATTTCCATCATCCCTGACCACTGGTCCTGCGAGCTAGGGATCATGGGAGTTGTAGGCCAAAAACATCTGGAGGGCCGAGGCTGAGGAAGCCTGATCTAATGTGAATAAGCAGCATGCTGGTGCGTGCTGCTGAAATTGCAGGTGCTTCACTCTTTCCCCACTCCTGTTGTCCTGACAGAAAACAAGCCATAGTATGTCTTGTGTTATCTGAACCTGGACTCATAGTGGTTTGCTTCCCCACAAACAAGTGAGGTGTGTAGAATTTCCTGGCCATTGCCAAGATTCGGCCGTCCGGGCAGAAATTGCTTGAATGTCCATAGGGCAAAACAGAAAAAGAAAAAAAATTTTTAGTCCAGACACAACTTTTGTCTGGATTTTCACTTTTTGAAATATGGCAACCCTAGAGGAGTGGCACACCAAGAAAGTTGGCTTCTGCTTGTGGTTTGTTTGGAGAAACAGGTTCAGATGACACAAACCAGGTGATGGCTTGTTCCCTGGCAGCACGGAGGAAAGCAAAGCACCCATGATTTCAGCAGTGTGTGCCAGCATGCTGCTCGTTCACAGTAAACCACAGTATTTTAAATATGGTTGAATGTGATGTGCACAGCAGACCATTACAGTGGTACCTCAGGTTAAGAACTTAATTTGTTCTGGAAGTCTGTTCTTAACCTGAAACTGTTCTTAACCTGAAGTACAACTTTAGTTAATGGGGCCTCCTGCTGCCGCCGCGCGATTTCTGTTGTCATCCTGAAGCAAAGTTCTTAACCCGAGGTACTATTTCTGGGTTAGCAGAGTCTGTAACCTGAAGCGTCTGTGACCTGAGGTACCACTATATCTCCCTTTTTCTAAAAACATAACACATTTCTACATTGTAGACTTCATCACTTAAAGCTGCCTTTCTAGTCATTAATATTTATCCCACTTTATACTATATGTAGCAATGCAAAAACAGACAACTAGCCTTACCTCTCTGCTAATATCCAAATTATAATCTTGAGGTTCTAAGTCTGCTTCTGTCACCAACACAGGTTCAACTCTTAGCCAGTTATTTTCCTCTTTGTGTTCTGGGCGTACAGCTCTTTCCAGTAGCTGCAAGTCAAATTCTTGTTCCCGCTTCCACTATTAACAGATAGGAAACAATTACAAGTTTGACCATTCCAACTAAAACACCATGTAGAAATGTTCACTCCCATTACCTCAGATTCTGGATTGATGCAAGGGGAAGCTAGGACTTACCATAACATTTGCTTCTGGATGCTTGCTTGATGGCTGTCCTTGATGAGGTACTCATCCTGTTCAGCCAGCAGATGGCAATAAAATCTCAGCAAAAAAAGCTGTCAGTAGACCAGGGTTAAATCTGACTTTACCAGTCAGGAGCCACATTCAAATGGCACAGATAGGGGTTGCATGGGGAAAGCAGGACAAAGAACTAAATGCACTAAAATACAAGAGAAAAGGAAGTATTCTTTGGAATTAATAAGAGGCTATGATCAGATGGAAAATCTGACCTGAGCTAGTTCATTCACTAGAGCCTATTTCCATGTACAAGTGTTTAGGATCAAAACGTATGGTTTTGTTTCCAATGGTATTGCCTATTATTTTTATTTTTTTTTAATTGGTCCTGTCTTGAGAGATGATATAGCTAATTGCTGGCTTAAGAGAGTGAGTACCCCATGTAGGTTCACCATCTAGGGGAAAATACATGTTGTTATTCTGTTAAACAACCTGCACAAATGATAAGCCTAAACAATGTTTTCAAGACACAACTTTCTGGTAATGTGTTTGCTGTACAGATGTGCTCCACAAATTCCACTGTTTTGAAAACTGTCCACCATAATAAACAATGTTTATATATTAGATCCCTTAATTCTTACGAACACTCCATATTCGTTCAAAATCCCTTTGGAGTACCTTTTACAACGACAGAAAATTGAACACTGTATTCTAATCAATTTACAGTCTTCAAAAGCACTGAATGCATGTTCTTCTAAGTTGCAGTGAAAATAATCCTACTATTTATCTCAGGGAAGCCCAACTATTCACACCAAGTGGGTCACAAGACTACCTCGACACAGAAACTGCAGGTCACACATTGCCTTGCCAAGGTCAAAATTAGATGTCCCCCCACCAGCCTCAGCGCCTAGGGCTTGCCGATCTAAAGGTCGGCGGTTCGAATCCCCGCGGCGGGGTGCGCTCCCGCTGCTCGGTCCCAGCGCCTGCCCACCTAGCAGTTCGAAAGCACCCCCGGGGGCAAATAGATAAATAGGTACCGCTTACCAGCGGGAAGGTAAACGGCGTTCCGTGTGCGGCTCTGGCTCGCCAGAGCAGCGTTGTCACGCTGGCCACGTGACCCGGAAGTGTCTCCGGACAGCGCTGGCCCCCGGCCAATAGATGTGAGATGGGCGCACAAACCCCACAGTCTGTCAAGACTGGCCCGTTCGGGCAGGGGTACCTTTACCTTTACCTTTACCACCAGCCCTCACACTGCCTTCCTAAAGCCAGCCAACCTGGGCCCTGGGAAGGAGGTGTGAGGCTCTGGCTGGGTCTTTGACCCTCCCACCTCCTCCTCAAAGCTGGGAATGTGTGAACTAGGTTTTGGGAAGGAGGACTCTAGGACCCCGCAGAATCCTCACACCTCATTCCCAAAGCCTCACTTACCTGGCTTTGGGAAGGCAGTGGTGGTCAGGAGGGAGTCAAATGTTGCTGAGAGCTGCCAGAAAAGACCTTCATTTGGACCACCCTGGTTTAACTGGACACCTGAAAATGCTTTAAGTACCTCTAAAATACGTAATATGTTTCATATGAGAATAGTTTCGTGCACCTCATTAAACTGCCCTAGAGCTAGCATACTCTACTCATACAACTCCCCACAAAACAACCAAGTTTTTACTATTACAAAACGAAAGGCTTGAATGGAATACCTACTTTGGTGGAATGCAAATGTGAAAATATGATACCTGTATTTTCCTCTCCAATTAATATGTAATTTTAATCCATTGGCTACAATCCAGAGATCCACACATCTACTGGGGCTGTGGACCTTTGGACCTGCAGTACTCAAACCGTTGCTATGTAGCAGATAGATTTTGATAATGCAGCTAATGATAATGCAATTG
Source organism: Podarcis vaucheri (assembly GCF_965113315.1). Classification (NCBI taxonomy): domain Eukaryota; kingdom Metazoa; phylum Chordata; class Lepidosauria; order Squamata; family Lacertidae; genus Podarcis; species Podarcis vaucheri. Next base: position 73,969,179 of record NC_138759.1, read on the forward strand.
GCCCTCCTGTTCAGAGGAAAAATAAAATTAACCCTCCCTTAGTCTTTGCAGAAACCAAGCAGCCCTCTGGCTCACAAGCCTAATTGGATCGTTTATGTTCTCACCCATTACCTCAACTCACAAAGGAACATTTCAGTTTTCTCCCAGTGTGCTTATGGGATTAATCTCCCCTCCGAGACTTAACTTCAACAAAGAAAGGATGTCACAGCAGCATATTTGCATTTACACTTTGTAAGACATGGGATCCAACCTCATGCCGAGTCAAGAGTTCCAGTGACTGCTGGAAGAAGTGAGGAGAGTAGTTTTTGCTGATTCCTACTTGCCCCTGGTTGCTTCTGGAACAGTGTCGGAAGTTGCCCAGGGAGAGGGGAATCAACAAAAATGGCTCCCATCCCTTTCTTCAGTGAAAGCACCTGCTAGATCTTAATCCCTTTCATGAACAGAAGCCCTTCAGTTCACCAAGGGGACACTCTGGATCTGTAGTCCATAGTGGGTTTGGGAGGAGTTCAGTGGGGTGGGGCGATCATTCATGCACAAGCTCTTGACTTTCACTCAGAACATATCAAGTATTTGTATTAGGAATAGGATAAATATTGCTTAATTTAAAGGCAGCTGCTTCTCAAGCAAAAATTGGAGCCTTTAAAACTGTTGAAGAGGAGAAAGGACAATCTTCTTCACCATTAAAATGCACCATAACCAGACATCTCAATATTCAAACCAGGCCTGATTGCCAGAATATGTATAATAGAAACACAATATTAATTCTGAATTAATTCTATACTTGAAGAAAAACGTGAATTCAGTATTAGGAAGTATGTTTATTGGTGTTGATACGGAGTCTTTTACATCAAAATTAAATGACAAATCCATATATTCTGCTCAACATTTTTAATGTCATACTACATTTAAAAAGTGATCTTTTAAAAAAATATCAGTGCATTGTATTAAAAGTAGATTTACACATACAATGTATGCAATGTTATAAACTGTGCACAATAATTACATATTCCATTGTTCACCATTTGGCTGCTAAATTAGTGTCCTGCTGTAAATTGTGCTATCAAATGTTACTTTTTGTGCACTGGAGCAGTTTGGGCATACAAGAAAGAGATCTCTATGAAACATTTTCTTCTTGGCCCTACTGTGCCATTTGTATATTTTACAGCAAGAACACAGACCAATATGGCATGCAAATATGTAAAGTTATTTGTTTAACTTGTTAAAAAGTTATGAAATGTTTGCATTTGAAATAAGTATGTGTGCAATAGCTATACATTTTTTAAAAAGATTTAAAACCTGCTACTTAAAACATGAATATGGCAGGGCTTTACCTTTCCTAAAAGATATATACTGTTACTCAATTAAAGTGTGACTGCAAATATATAAATCTGAACGCACCAGGTCCCTTTAAGAGTCCAAATGTGTATTTAGTAAAGTAATGAATCATAAATGGATTGGAAATTAGTGCTACTAAGCAACTATTTAAAATGGGAACAAAAAAGGTTAAAGGGCAAAGCCCACAACAAAAATGAAAAACTCAGTAGGAATTTAACAAAAAGCTACTAAAATGCAATTAAGCCTGGCAGAAACTGAGTGGTCTAGTTAGAAATTGTTTTAAATAATTAGAAAATTTAAAAACAAACATGAAAGCCATTATGTATGATGTGAGTGGCAACTCTAGAAGCAAGAGACCTTGTGCAATGAATTAGGCAGGTGATGAGCATTACATAGTTCTAGTGTACCAAGAGGAGAAGGCAATGCAAAGAATTAATGTTACTGTGATTGTGTAAATCTCTGTGTTATAATCAAATCATTATCCTAAGCAACAAATTCCCATGACACCTTAAAAAATAACAAATTCATTGCGATGTAAGCTTTCAGAGGCCAGTGCCCACCTTAAATACAGAGAGAAAAATTAAGCTATTGCATTTTTTTACAAAGTGGGGCCAAAGACTACACCTGTAGCAGTGCTACAGTATTATGCAGAGCACAAGTGAATACAGAATACATCTGAAGGCAGCCCTGTTTAGGGACGTTTTTCATGTTTAATGTTGTATTGTGTTTTTAATATTCGGTTGGGAGCCGTCCAGAGTGGCTGGGGAAACAGCCAGATGGGCAGGGTATAAATAATAAATTATTAAATTATTATAAATTATTACAGCAGCCAATCAAAATGAATTCAACATCTAATCAAATATGGAAGCAGAGTGGTATCCAAAAAAGTGCTAGCAGAAGGGCTTTTGGCTGTGCCATAGTACTTTCCTTCCCTCTTCTGTGTCTTGCCACACCCCAGATCTGTTCTGGAGATTCCGCCAACCCTTTTGGGGTAGATTTAGGAAGGGTGTAGGCAGGAAGAGAAGAAGTTCCATTGCACAAGCGGAAACCCTTGCACGGCTGGAAGCCCTTTGTAGGATACCATCCAGAGTTGACACTAGAATTTGTTACACACTTTTAGGCAACCAATTAGTGCTTAAGATTGGGGATGGGTCTGTCTGCAAACAAGAACAGGAAGCAGGAAAGGATACTATATCTTTAAGGGAAATTCTTAACAACAAATTATAGAAGTATTAGCTGAGAGCAACATAATGTTAGACCAAACGATGTCAGTCTGACATCAAAAGCTTGTTCACTCACATCTAAATGCCATTAAAAAATTAATCAGGCTGGTCTCTATGCTCAAGGATATATAGAGAGAAATCAGACATTTAAAAAGAGTCATAAAAACCAGTGGAAGAGCATTTTAACCTTCTAGGACTTGAAATCCAAGAAAAAGATTTCAAAGTGACACTCCAATATAAAGCCACTATATGTGAATTCATTAGCAAATGTGACACTCCAGAAATAATGGAAATGGCTAGCTTGCTATGGAAAGTAACGGTTCCAGTGGCTGCTAATCAGGGGAGGGTCACATCAACACTGATTAGATCTTATATTCATTGGATCTTCTTTTCATTTGTGCTATGCATAACACTGTAATTCACCTACCATTATCTCTTGCATTGTTTGACCTTTTGGACTCACTTTGATCCTCCTTCCTCGGCTACAATCAAGATCTGTATACCCAGGGCCTTTTTTAAAATAATAGAATGGTGCCAGTACTCACCATGAAGTTATTACAGTAAGTGCCACACTTTTAACATGGGGGGGGGGAGGTATCAGTACTGTGTACCCTTGAGCACCTCGCCCCCAAAAGCACTGTTATAGTTATACCTAAGGGCCAAACTACATAATGGTCTGGTTTGCACATCATGGTAGGCCAAAGTATCGGACTGCTTGAGCACATGGGTTCCCAGACAGGAACTTGCAGTTGCTTTGCTACTCCCTGACCATTTTTCTCCCAGGCACTGAGCTAAGCCAAGGTTAGGCTTAGTATGCCAACTGAACCTGGACTTTCTGAAACTGGGCTTATCTATCCTTGCTAACTATAAGATGCAGTCAGGAACAAGCCAGAATTTGGCTTGATGTGCCAGTATTCTAAATTTATGAATGCACTTAACTTCTCTGACTTTTGTTATTAAATAGCAGTCACAGTATGTGTGTATCATTAGAATGAGGACTTTGGCATGCTGGGACTGTGGCACCCGCCTTTCCAAAACTGCGGTGTCCCAGGAGGGAAGTTGCCATTACTGTCTATGCAGCTGCCCTACTGGGACAAATCACCGTTTGGGGTTAGACTTCTCCACTTGCTGTGCCATGGCCTTGATCGCTCCCATCCAAGCAGCTGCAGTTCAAAAAACTCAAATCAGACATATTAAGTGCATTTACTTATTTAACAGATAAAATAATTTGGTTCTTAGACTACCACTTCATGCATCTGGGCCACAGATCAAGCTGCAATAAATCTGTTTTGCTGCAAGAGACTAGTATAGTTACCCATCTGAAATTTATCATAATCCTAAACACATTGGCCACAACCTAACATTATTTTCAGAAGTGACACTTCAGCAAGGTTTTGTATGTCCCACAACTATAAATTTATACTTAAAATCTACATTGGGTGGTGTATTACTTTCATTTAAAAATGGCTCTTTTCTGCTTTTTTTTACATCAACATTCACAACGGACACATTCCAGAGAAAGAAGTATTCTGAGCAATGCTTAGAAAATGCACAAAGAATGCTAAAAACACAAAATTTCAACAGGCGCTCTGTACTTTTAACTGTGCATTGGACTGAGGCCAAATACTGAAAGTAAATCCCATTTAGTTTAGTGGAGATTATTTCCATGTAAATATGTTTAAGGCAGCAGCCTAGCACCCGGATCCTAAGCAGGATGGTTGCAATCCCAAAATGCAGTGCACACATAAGCAAAACCAGCACATGCCGTAAAAAAAGGCTTTGCTCACTGTTTCTGTCCCAGATAGCTACCATAATTAAAGAGATAAACTATTCATTTTTTTAAGAGCCTCATTCTTTGGCAATGATAACTGCTGTTGTAGAAATGGCAAATGAAACTTTGCTCTGCATGAAATTCTGTCCTGTGCACATCACTCTTAGATCATGCCCATTCCTTGGAAGTAAATCTTACTAATTATAATGGGATATACTTCTTTGTAAAATAGAAATGACTGAACCAATAAGAAATGCTGTGGTTAACCACCCAAAATGAATCACCCTACGTTTATATTTAATCCAACATTTAACCATTGAAATAACTTAATTTTTGCTAACTGAATGCAGATACTTGCTAGACTATTCTAGGAATCTGAATAATAATTTATAAATTGACATTAGCAGCTGTATAAACATCTGTTAAATTAGCTTCTACACTTTATAGTTAATATATAAAATTTGTCAAATCCTATGCTTTCTTTAAAAAAATCTTTATTTGACAGAACCATAGCTACTATGGTCTACTAAACTTGCAATATAGTTTCTTTAATGTACTACCTACATCTACAGAGCTCATTCTTTTATGGTTCAATCAGAAAAAAATGCAAACTTATTGTTTTCATAGCATAGCTTAAGCCAATAAGATGAGGTGGGAAAGCTGTAGCACTCCAAATGTTGCTGGAATACCATAATTCCTAACCACTGACCATGCTGGCTGGGAGTTCAACAATATCTAGAGATCCACAGATTCCCTACCCCTGCAATGGTGGGGGGGATAAGCCAAGACCAACCCAATATCCATATATGAATCCATTTCCACAAAATTCTTTCATTGCTAGACTTTTCTTATGCCAAGTTACTTCTGCACCTGCTACATTAAGCTGTGACTATTTAGAGTTAAAAGCCATATTCTGTTATTTGCACTTCAGAAACTGATATAGCACTATAATTAAATAATACAAGTGTAATGCACTTTCAAATAAAAGTGCTTACTAGAGAAGCTACAGATCATATTTTTAGTCTAGTCCTCTTAAGGCATGTCTAACATACTGAGCCTATGTCTCCAGAAACAGGCCGGACGAATGATCGTGACGAGGCAGACTGTCTTTCTCCTTGACCAAGAGTTCTCTTGCGTTCACGAACTAATGCCTTTTGATGTCGTTTCATTCTTTCTAGTTGTTCCTCGGCACTCATCTTGCCTCTTTGGTGATCTCCGGAGTATAAACGTTCCAAGGCACTCTTCGGTCTATCCTGTTAACAACAGCGTATGATAATTAATACTTTTAAAGCTGTATTCTAGGGATGAAATCCAAAGCTCCTGTTCTACATACAGAATGGCTTCTGATCCATCAGAGGTGTCTGCTATTTTTTAAAAAAGGGGAGAGGATGGAAGCATCAGCAAAAATTGCCTCCCCTCTCTTATAATAGTAGATGCACCTGCTAGACCATACACTGTACTGGATTTCCCTTTTTATTTCCAAACTGTAATGCACATACTATAGAACAATTCTATTCAGAGTATGTCACTATAAAAGGCTAAAGACAGTGGCCAATCCTTTTCTTCTTTCAATGGAAACAAAAAAGCTGTCAGTTTCTCATACATTGTAACCTCTCTCTCAAAAGTAAATATGCCTCTATGCTGCAAGCACCTAATTTTACACAAGAGGCATAGGTAATTAACAATTCTGACAACTGGAGTTGCAATAACTATAAACCCTAAGCTGAACAGAATTATATAACCCCACCTATCTTATATTGTGGCTGAACTTGTTATATATTACAGCAAAAAGCAACTCTGTTGATTAGATTTGGTATCCATAAAGATATGTGCAGAATTACCTTGGAACCATCTCTTCGAAATGTTGCATATGATGAAGCTGTTGATGACTGATGCAGTCTGGAAGTTGAGCCAGATAATCCTTTACAAAGGAAAAAAGTGCTATTAAAGCAAAATTGTATTTAGGAAGAAATGTACTCAGTGCTTTCTAAATCTATTTTTTAATATATATTTTTCTTTCTATCCAGGTATGTCCTTTTAACTACATGTAAAAAGATTTGGCTGTCCTGATTTGTGAACAGGCTATATGGTCAAAGCTAACAGCAAATTTCAAGAAAGAGGTGTTTGAAATGGAACAAGAAATGCAGCTATGAGGTCCTGGAAGCTAAATTTAGGTTGCTAGGTAGGAGGTTGAAAGGCAAGGCAACTTTCTCTGAAATGCAATGCTATCTGTTCCATACAAAGGGCCAGCTAAGCAGGCAAAGTTGAAGGATTTATCGGTGTATGGATTACACAGCAGTGTATTGACAAATTAAAAACTAACAAATCACTGGGTCTAGATAGTATCCATACAACAGTTTTTATAGAGCTCAAGTATGAAACACCCAATTTTCTTTTTAAAAAGATCTATTTAGAGCATTTAGCTTCCAGAGAATCTACAAGTAAATATTAGTGATAACATTATTGCTGATGGATAGGTGTGGCTTCAGACTCAATCTATGTAGATTCTTTTAACTGAATTGTTCATTCATCTCTGGTGTGAGTCACTAAAAGCTCTGCTTCTGGGATAACACAGTCTCAATTAGGTGGGTTAGTCTGCCAGGGAAAGGGATACAATGAAAGCTTAAGCACTTAGTATAGGACTGGATAGGATCCTTCTATCCCGGTCCCTTCAAGAATCATGTAGAGTTCTAACACACCCATGTATCAAATGGAACTAAACAGCTTAGAATCTATATGTATATGTATTGGTGAATCTCTTAACTTACCTCTGCTAGGTAATGTTTGGTATCTACTGTCAGTACCTAGAAAACCAGCAGAAGGTTGGCTCAGATCACTGCCTATTGTTTCCAGTTCAGGTTCACTCACATATGAGCGGAGTTCTACCTGTACAGATGAACACTTGATTAAATCAGATTGCAAAAATATAGGACACATTTTCATAATTTTGTTGGAGTCATATACTGTCTCCCTGAAGTCATCATATTATGTTTCACAATGGTCATATTTGAGGAAACATACTTTTTAAAGCAATACAACTACATTGGAACACCAGGGCCTGCGCGCTTACCCTGTAATCTCCGTTGACATACTGCCCTAGTTCACGGTCTCGTTTCCTTTCATCTGACTGGCGTTTCAGGCCCCGCACTGAGGTGTGCCTGATGACAGTGGCTTCCCTGGGAAGAGGTGGGACGGCTGGTGGGTGGTCATCAGGGCTGTACAACTGTGGAAGAGGAGGTCTTGGTGGCGCTTCATCTTCCTGACACAATATTAAGAAGCAAACATGTCCTTTAGCCTTCGGTGTTCAGCCATTTCCAACAGGCACAAAATGATAAAACTGACATTTCTTTTGTTTAAATCCAAGAAAATAATGTGCATGAATTCAAACTTAATGGCCTGAACACAGCTTCAAGAATGTGTTTTGGGTATTTCTTCAGTCCTGTTTCCTGTCTTTCTTAAGCAGCGCCAACAAGTCACAGCATTACATCTCAATTCAGAGCATTACAAAACTGAAGTAAAGAGAGTCAGAATAATATGCTGTCTGGTATCAGGCTTCATTACTGTATGTTGTATACACAAAGAAAACCCATTCCCAAATACTTTTAGCCAGTGCTTTTCCCCCCTAAAAAAAAATGTTTAGGGGTACTCTCATTTTTACTCAAGGAAATCACCATTTTATAGTTCAAATCGGGAAAAATAAATACAGTAAATGGACAAAAGTACAAAGATTCACAAAATGTTTAGGGGTATGCATACTCCTGCGTTCTCCCAGAAAAAAGAACTGCTTTTAGCCCACTAATTACATGATACCGTAGTTATGACACTTACAACATTTGGCGTTAATTTTACAGGTGACTGAACTGGAGGCTCAACTTTTTTCATTTGCTGGGATGGCGAGAACATTCTAGGTTGCGTATAAGGCTGCGGAAGAAGTCTGACTTCTAAAGAGGGCTTGACAGGACTAGATGGTGAACTTTGCTGAGTAGAAAGTTTGCTGTCCCCTGACATGAGAGTAGATGATAATGAAGGCACTAGAGGTTTTGAAAATGAAGGCACTGTTTTTCTCTCTGCAAAGAGGAAGACATAATGCACACAGATGTAGGTCAGAAACACTGAGGAATCCACATGCACAATACGAACCTAAATATAATATTTAGACACAGCACCTTAATGTTTATTGAACTACTTTTGGAAATATAAAAATACATACTCCTCTATGTATGAACCTGACAGATTTCAGCAGGCCCTGAATGGTAACGCTAATGAGAAGGTGAGAGAAAAGTTGCCAGCAGTGCAAGATGGGATATGCTTTTGTTAGAAAAGTTAAGAATGATAAGCAGCCAATTTGAATGCATAATGTTGGACAATCTCCCATCATTATGCAGGATTAGAAGTGAACCAAGGAGATTCCTCTGTGATGCAGATATCATTGTCCTAAAATAACAGCTGCAACTCCTCAAAGAAACAAATGTGGCTGCCAAATTTAATTCAAGCTTAGATCTGGATAAGGAGATATAGCTTTCAATGTATGCATTAAAATGTGTGCATTTTACTTGCCTGGATTCTTTATAGACTCTATGATGACTTTATAGTTGGATTTGTTTGCACTTAGGCCAGCCGTAACATCTTCTATTCTCCATAAATCTTTTTGCATTTGGGCTTTCTCCTAATAAGCAATGAAGACCAGGAAAATGGTGAAGGAATGGCAAAAATATGAACAATAGTTACGTAAGCACAAAACATATTTTTTCATTTATTTTGCTTTAAATCAAATATATATGGTTGCTTTGGCTACAAAACAGCATAGTTGAAAATGAGAGACCTCTTACATCATTTTTGCATGAAGGGACAATGGTCCTGACAGTAAAGTCTAACTCAAGGGCAGCAGCAACCACTGGTGTTGCTACCCTGCTACAGACCAATGCACACACAATGCTGATCCTGATTGTCAAGTCTGTTTTTCTCATATGTGTGTGTGGAAAAAACAGCATTGTGGTTAGCATCTTTAACACTGGGCTTATCCTATCACGCACAAATAAATAATAGAAATAGATAACCCAACCTACAAGATGATTGACACATTTATCTATGAGAAACAATTTTAAAAATCAGGTAAGAAGCTCTGCCTTAACTTAATACATTTTGCTCATTTATGCTCTCTGCTAGTTGTACAATATTCTGGATAATGTCATTATGCAGTATGGTAGTGTGCTACAATGAAGGTATTAAAGACAGATGGCAAGTAAAACATTTTTTCTCAGTGCTGGGCAGTTAGGTAGATTGTAAGTTCTATGATATATGTATGGCTGAAAGAAACAAAGTGTGAGTTTCTGAAAAACAGATATCCACTGGGAATGCAGTGATCCGTGTGTAAATGGATGTAACTTCTGCCTATGTATGCGGGGAACATTAGTTTTCACCAACCCTGCCCCTCAAGCAATAGCCACCTGTACCTCACCGTACACTGTTCCAGAGAGTCTGTGGACTGCAATCAACAGTCTTTCACGGGGCAATGGGAGGACAGTAGGTAAGGATGTGATAAAACCCTGATGTGTACATTCTGTTTGGGGTTCAAACCACTAAAATGAATGAAACTCAAAAATCAAGATAAAAGAGGCTTTATTCCTTTTTCTTTTTTTTTTGGCTGTTGTTAGTGAGTAAAAACCCTCATCTCTTTATATGTGCAGGTATAGAAATCAAATTTTAAAAAATCTCTCCAGACAGGCATGTGGATTTCTATTCCAGTTTGATATGGATTTGTAACAGTTTGATTTAAATATGAATTTCTGGGATGCTTTATTTGTTAATATTTTTATTTATTTGCCTGACACTTTTCAGAAGCAGCAAAATTAAAAAGTTAATACATTAAATACGCAGAAATAATTTGCTTAATAACCTATAAAGCCATGCCATTTTATCCTTGAGATGAACACTAATATACTGTTTAACTTGGGTGCAACTTCTGACATCCTTTTTCCATCCAAATACCAAACCTCCCCCCCCAAGAGCTTATTAATATAACAATGCAAAATGTCAAGGAGCACTACCAAGTTCTCATCGAAATCTTACTTTTATCTCAAAATTAATTATAACTTCCTTTTAAGTAATACAGACTTTTTCTTTATAATACATTTTAAGAGTTTGCTTGAGAGATGAAATTGCAAAGGTCAATTTTGATCAATTCATTTCAGCAAATGGGGAATGTGCATAATCTTTTTTAAAAAGATTATATGAGATGCTGTCAGGGGTTCAGGAGCAGAGGCAAGGGCAAGGGAGGAAACAGAGAGCGAGGGGGAGGAGGCAGAGGAAAAGATGAGTGATGACGACGACCCGAGATCTCCGAGTCTTTCCAGTGAATCAGAAGATTCACAGAAAGGAGCACCAGTGGCCAGGGCAAGGGGGGAGCCTAGGGGGACACCCCAGGGAGATAGAGCCAGAGGGGACTCAGAGGAGAGCAGTTGGAAATCGGGACCAGCGTCACCGCCAGAGAGCAGGGAAAAGGAAGAGAGCCAGGGATCAAGCACTGGCAGCTCACAACAGGGGGGAGGGCATGAGTCAGGAGTGGCCACACCTCCATCGGGGAGCGAAGAAACGGTCAGACGGAAAGTGGAAAGTTGGGCGCGCGCGCCAAGTTCAAATGCACAGGGAAGTGACGCAGTAGGCAGCCCTGAAAGAGAGCCAGGTCCTAAAGCCCGGCGCAAGGAGACAGGAGAGTCCGGGGGGTCGGCGTCAGAAGAATCCAGGAAGGAAGAGACCCCGGGGGGCAGAGGGACCCAGAGGAGAACAGTCAGGCGGAAAAGGTGGAGCAGGGCTAGGGTATTAAGTTGGTGCGCAAGGGGCGGAGACTCAGACGGGACTTCGCCGATCTAGCCATTAGACGTAGAGTTGCACGCAGCAGCTTGAGAATGGAAAATGTAGGGCACAGGACATTGGTCATAATATTATGTCTGCTGACTGGGAAAGGTTGTGGAACACCGGTATTAAATTTACGGCATGTAGTGCTTTAAAGGAAAATGTGATGAAAATGGTCTATAGGTGGTACATGACCCCAGTTAAGCTAGCAAAAATTTACCATTTGCCTGATAACAAATGTTGGAAATGTAAGGAAACTGAAGGTACTTTTTACCATCTTTGGTGGACATGCCCGAAGATTAAGGTTTTCTGGGAGATGATATATAATGAAATGAAAAAGGTATTTAAATATACCTTCCTTAAGAAACCAGAGGCCTTTCTCTTGGGCATTGTCGGCCAATTGGTGCCAAAAAAGGATAGAACTTTTTTCATGTATGCAACAACAGCAGCAAGAATACTGATCGCAAAGTATTGGAAGACACAAGATTTACCCACCTTGGAAGAATGGCAGATGAAAGTGATTGACTATATGACATTGGCGGAAATGACGAGCAGAATTCGTGACCAGGGAAAGGAGACTGCGGAAGAAGACTGGAAGAAATTTAAGATTTATCTTAAGGACTATTATAAACTTGATGAAGTTTAGAATGTCGAGATTTTATAGAGAGAAAGGGTTGCAGTAATATAAGATTAGATTAAGAAAGGACTATGATGAATTAGGACGGGAAAAAACATTTATAAGTTGCTATAAAATTTGGACATGAGGATGCAGAAAGGGGAGGTATGGGGAAGTCCGAGGAAAGAAGTTTATGAAAGGACATTATGAAATTATATTTGTTTGTTTGTCTGTTTTTCTTTTATGTTTGTTATAAAAACTTTTGTAAAACCAATAAAAATTCTATAAAAAAAAAAGAGAGAATGGAAAATGTAACTCAATAAAGACTTTTACTAAATGATCGCTGGCTAGCGTGATCCTCTGTGAGCTAGGATCTGGAAGCAGCTCTGACAGTAAGTCCCGTCTCATTAATTGTGGGCATCTACAGCCTCGAGGAGAGGAGAGAAGCAGGTGCCTACTAGCGAGCTCACGAACGGCAGACGACATGACGGCTGAGCAGCAGATAGCGGAACTCAGAGAAGCAGTGTCACAACTGAATGCCGAGGCTCTCGCATCCAGGAAGAGAGAGGAGGAGGCAGCTGCCGCCTGCAGGGATCTCCAGATCAGGTTGGACATGCTTACTAAGCAAGGGCAACTGACACCCAAACAGGAGGGAATTGGGTTGGCGAGACGAACAGGCGGTCTGGTCTCTCACTTCGATGGGAATCTGCAACAGTACCCCAACTTTAGAGCAGATGTAATGTGTGCACTGCAACTGCTGAAAAGAGACTTTAGAGATGAGCAAGAAAAAGTGGGATTCATCATGTCTCATTTGCATGGAGATGCCAAAGCATGGCTGCGCAATTTGTGGAGGGATGGGGATCCGGCGCTCCAAAATGCGGATGCCTTTATTAAAGCGATGGATGGATGTTTCTTATCAAGTATTGACGTGGATCTTGCTCGGCAGCAGATACATGGATTGAAACAAGGGAGGGCCAGCGTAAGGCAGTATCATGCACGCTTTTTCGCCTTGGTCAGTGTCCTGGAATGGGACAGAGATTCGGCTCCGGTAAGAGACCTGTTTTGGGAGGGATTGCACAGCTCGGTTAAAGATGAAATTGCGAGGGGGGAGAGACCCCGGACCACGCAGGAGATCGTTCAGAGGGCACTGGCGGTGGGGGTGCGGCTGGAAGAACGTCCGTGGAGCAGGGACGAAGGGCGCAGCGGGCGCGAACCAGCCAGGGGCTCCTCCTTCCTTCCCAGAGAAGCAGCGCGTGCGCAATCCACGCCTCCAACAGGGGGAGGGGTGGAACCGATGGAGGTTGGGAGTGCAAGGGCTCAGTCAGCAGCCAGAGCCCTAGCACCGGCAGCAGTGAAAGCGAAGCCTCCTAGAGGGAACAGGAAGTGTTATATCTGCGAGGATCCAGGGCATATGGCGAAAGAGTGTCCCCGGAGGCTCCACAAGCACACTGCAGCCTCAGCAATGGTGACTGCAGCAACGCAGCAAGGAGAACCACAGCAGGGAAACGACGATGTCTGGCTGGAGGAAGAGGCACTGGGGCCCAGCCAGACGTGTCAGTGAAGCAGTCCCCAGGGATTTTACCGTCCATGGACCCCCTCCCGCCCAAGCCAGTAGTGAGGCTCACCGCATCGCTCCAGCTACCCAATGGAATCACCATGGAATCACCATGGAATCACCATGGAATCACCATGGAATCACCGTCGACTCGGGAAGCAATGCAGACTTCATAGGGCAGGACTTTGTCGACCGGCACGCTATACAGTTGCTGCCTGCCACGCTGCCCCTGCAGGTTGTCACGGTGGATGGCAGGGAGCTGCTAGGGGGGCAAGTGGTGAAGCAGACGCCACCTATGGTGCTGCGGCTTGGAAATCACAGGGAAATCATCAGCTTCAACGTCACTCAACTGTCGGACACGCCTATTGTATTGGGCATGAGTTGGCTGGACAAGCACAGCCCGACGCTGGCTTGGTACCAGAGGCAGCTGACCTTCGGCTCTTCCTTTTGTGCTGAACACTGCATCATGCCCCGGCAGGAAGGGGAGCAAGAGGAGTCACAGCTGCTGCTAGGCACGCTGCAAGCGATTCCCCACAAGTACGCAGAATTTTTGGAGGTTTTCTGCGAGAAGGAGGCAGACAGGCTACTCCCCCACAGACCATATGACTGCAAAATTGACCTGCTGCCGGGGGCGGCGCTGCCTAAAGGGAAGCTGTATTCCATGTCTGAGGACGAACTGCAGGAACTCAAAGAGTTCATAGATCATAATTTGGAGCGCGGTTTCATCCGGGAGTCCAAGGCAGCGGGGGGCAGTCCTGTATTCTTTGTTAAGAAGCGGGACACGCCCCAAAAAAGGCTGGTCGTGGACTATCGCATCTTAAACAGTGTGACCAAGCCATCGGACTTCCCCATGCCCCGAATCGACGACCTCCTCGCAAAGGTACGGAAGGGCAGAGTGTTCACCAAGTTAGACCTGCGGGGGGCGTACAACCTCATTCGCATGCGGGAGGGAGATGAGTGGAAGACAGCCATGTTCACGCCACTGGGCACCTACGAGTATAGAGTTATGCCTTTTGGATTGCAAAATGGCTCCCACGTTTTTCAAGCGTTCATGCATCACGTGTTGGCGGGGCTACTCTACAAGACGTGCGTCTGTTTCTTAGATGACATCCTGATCTTTTCGGAATCGCAGCAGGAGCATGACAGACACGTCAAGGAAGTGCTGACCAGGCTGCAGCAGCATAGGCTCTACGCCAAGCTGGAGAAGTGCCAGTTCGACGTGACGGAGGTGGATTTTCTGGGCTACAAGTTGTCTGACAAGGGGCTCGCCATGGACAGCGCCAAGGTTCAAGCGGTGTTGGATTGGAAAAGCCCGCGCAACCGGAAGGAGGTCCAACGATTTGTCGGCTTCGCGAATTTCTATCGCAAGTTCATCAAAGGCTTCGCTATGCAGACAGCGGCCATCACGGACACGCTTAGCTCCAAGAAAAAGAAGTTCATCTGGACGGAGCAGGCGGAGCGGTCCTTTCAGGCACTCAAACATCTCTTCGCGTCGGAAGAGCAGCTGCTGCATGTCGACCCCAGCAGGCCGATGAGGGTCGAGACAGACGCCTCGGACAGAGCCGTGGGAGCAGTCCTGCTGCAGAGAGACCCGCAGGGGGTTTGGCGGCCGGGGGCGTTTTACTCCAGGAAGCTCAGCAAGTCCGAACAGAACTACACCATCTGGGACAGGGAGTTGCTGGCCATTCATGCAGCATTCAAAGCGTGGAGGCACTTCCTGATCGGCGCCAAGCACACGGTGCAGGTCTGCACGGACCACAAGAATCTGGAGCACTGGCGCACGGCACAGTTCCTGAACCAGAGGCAGATACGTTGGGCTGAGTTCTTTGCGAACTTCGACTTCCGAATAGAGTATGTCCCGGGGGACACCAACATCATGGCGGACGCGCTCTCCCGTAAGCCACAGTATCTGGAGGACGCCACGCCAGCGGCCGCCATGCACATCTTCGCACCAACAGTGTGGGCGTGCGCTGCGGCGACAGTGGACCTGGAGGCGGTGCGACGAGCGTTGCAGAATGACTCCTTCGCGCAAGCAAAGATTGCAGAGATGCAAAGGGGCACGGCAGCGACCGACGGGTTCCAGCTGAGAGATGGATTGCTCATCCGTAAAGGGGCCATCTACGTGCCGGGAGATGAACTTCGCGCCAAGGTACTGCATCAGCTGCACGACGCGCCCACTGCCGGGCACTTTGGCAAGGAGAAGACGGTGGAATTAGTCGCCAGGGATTTCTGGTGGCCCGGAATGAGAGGGGAGGTCGCGGACTACGTGGCGAGGTGCGACACCTGCCAGAGGGCCAAACCAGTGCACAGACCGCCGGCCGGACTGTTGGAACCGCTGCAAACTCCGGTCGAACCATGGGAGAGAGTCGCCCTGGACTTCGTCACGGATCTGCCCAGCTCGAGGGGCAAGACGGCCGTGCTGGTGGTGGTGGACTTGTTCTCCAAGATGGCACATTTCATCCCGTGTGCGAAGGTGGCCACGGCGGAACAAACCGCCAAACTGTTCATAGACCACGTGTTCAAGGTTCACGGTCTGCCATGGTCTATTCTGTCCGACCGCGGGCGGCAGTTCATCTCGAATTTCTGGCAGAAGCTGATGGGCTTCCTAAACGTCAAGATCAACCTGGCGTCGGCGAGACACCCGCAGACCAACGGGCAAGCGGAGCGGGTCAATGCCATCATGCAGCAGTACCTGAGATGCTATGCGAATCAACAGCCTGCGACGTGGGTGGATTACCTGCCGCTCGCCGAGTTCGCCTACAACAACACGAAGCACGTGTCCACGGGGGTCACGCCGTTCTTCGCCAACAACGGGAGGCACCCCAGAACCTTCCCGGGACTGGAAAGAATGGTGGAGGGGGAGCCGCAGACAGCAGATGCGTTCGCGTCGGAGTTGCAGGAGGTCCACGATCAGCTGCGGCGGCACCTGGAGCTGGCCAAACACGCATACAAGGTGCAGGCAGACAAACACAGAAGGGTTGGCGAAGAGATCCATGTGGGAGACTGGGTCTGGTTAGCAGCCCACGCAGTGCCGGCCAGGTCGTTGGCCAAGAAGAAACTAGGGCATAAGCAACTGGGGCCCTACCAAGTCAAAGAGCAGGTCAACCCGGTGGCTTTCAGGCTGGCGCTTCCGGAGGGTTCCAGAATGCATCCGGTGTTCCACAGATCGGTGCTCACTCCCTACAAGGCACCGCACAGGTTTCAGGAACCCGGAACGGCGCCGAGTCCGCTCAGGGAAAGAACCGGGCACGCGGGGGTGGCACAGGAGGAGCGCATCAACGAAGTCACGGAAATTTTGGACTCCAGGTGGGGGGAAGAGGGAGTAGAATACCTTCTCGCCAAGGAGGGCACCCCGGCCAGTGCGAACAGCTGGGTGCCGGGCTACGCCTTGGATGAACCTCTGCTCAAGGACGAGTTTCATGCCCTCTTCCCGCATAGACCAATGCCAGCAGACCTTTTCGACGACTGGCTTTTCACTCCCACACTTTCTGCAAGCACGTTCCGGGGGTTCGACTCGGAAGAGGACCCGATACGAGATGCCCGTTCCCCGGAGGGGTCACCCTCGGGATCTGCCTCAGAACCCTCGTATTGGTGGGACGATAGACCAGAGGAGCAGTGGCGCAAGAGGTGGCTGGAAGGTCCCGGACGAGCAACGCCGCCAGGAGGCAGTGAGGGAGAGACGGACATGGACGTTTTCGGGGACGACCTTGGTTTCGAGCACGGCGGCACAGAGATGGACGCGGAGGTGACCGTCGTCGACGAGAGCAGGGAGGAAGAACCGGGAGACTTCAAATGGAGGCCCACCACGGGAAGCGAACGGTATCCGACGTTCGTCCCTCTGCCGCAGCAGCACCCAGCTCCCGCACCGGAAGGAGGGGAGGGGGGAACGGGGGGCTTCGAGGGGGGGATGGATGTCAGGGGTTCAGGAGCAGAGGCAAGGGCAAGGGAGGAAACAGAGAGCGAGGGGGAGGAGGCAGAGGAAAAGATGAGTGATGACGACGACCCGAGATCTCCGAGTCTTTCCAGTGAATCAGAAGATTCACAGAAAGGAGCACCAGTGGCCAGGGCAAGGGGGGAGCCTAGGGGGACACCCCAGGGAGATAGAGCCAGAGGGGACTCAGAGGAGAGCAGTTGGAAATCGGGACCAGCGTCACCGCCAGAGAGCAGGGAAAAGGAAGAGAGCCAGGGATCAAGCACTGGCAGCTCACAACAGGGGGGAGGGCATGAGTCAGGAGTGGCCACACCTCCATCGGGGAGCGAAGAAACGGTCAGACGGAAAGTGGAAAGTTGGGCGCGCGCGCCAAGTTCAAATGCACAGGGAAGTGACACAGTAGGCAGCCCTGAAAGAGAGCCAGGTCCTAAAGCCCGGCGCAAGGAGACAGGAGAGTCCGGGGGGTCGGCGTCAGAAGAATCCAGGAAGGAAGAGACCCCGGGGGCAGAGGGACCCAGAGGAGAACAGTCAGGCGGAAAAGGTGGAGCAGGGCTAGGGTATTAAGTTGGTGCGCAAGGGGCGGAGACTCAGACGGGACTTCGCCGATCTAGCCATTAGACGTAGAGTTGCACGCAGCAGCTTGAGAATGGAAAATGTAACTCAATAAAGACTTTTACTAAATGATCGCTGGCTAGCGTGATCCTCTGTGAGCTAGGATCTGGAAGCAGCTCTGACAGATGCAATTTAAGAAATCCTAATTCCTTGAATGAAGGTCCCCGAGACCAAAAAGGAGCAACAGCCTGCTTCGCATAATTGGTCTACATTCCAAACATACATGTGTTTGTGCCTCATTACTAAAAGAAATCAAGTATGAATTTGAAAATAAAGAATGAGGATACAGTGGTGTCCTGCAAGACGAATGCCTCGCTAGACGAATAACTCGCTAGATGAAAGGGTTTTGCGGTTTTTGAGCTGCTTCGCAAAACGAATTTCCCTATGGGCTTGCTTCGCAAGACGAAAACGTCTTGCTTTTTTGCAAGTTTGTTTCCTTTTTCTTAACACCGTTAATACAGTTGCAACTTGACTTCGAGGAGCAACTCATAGAACGCGGTGTGGTAGCCTTTTTTGAGGTTTTTGGCGATTTTTTAAGCTTTTCCAAAACTTATCCGACACCATGCTTCGCAAGACGAAAAATTCGCTAGACGAAAAAACTCGAGGAACGAATTAATTTCATCTTGCGAGGCACCACTGTATTTAAACTTTATGTAGTAAGTCTAAATGAACACAGAAACATATGACACTACCTCATACTAAATCAGACCAGTGGTACCATTTATGCTGACTGGCAGCAGAACTCCAAGACCTCAGGCCTTGTGTGAAAATTGTTATTTGCCCATTTCCTTCACTTTTTCATTGCCAATCCCTCGCTCCTAAAGCAGCTTTCCCAAGAGCAAAAAAGGAAGTCACTGGGCTACTGATACATGCTTTTTGGTATAAGGTGTAGGTTGCTGTTGAAAAAGCAGCCAGAACTGAGAGGAAATGAGAGCTTACACAATGCATACAGCCTCAGAGTTTTCCTAAGGGACAACAACAAATAATACCTTCCTGCAGGGCAATTCAGTTTTCTTTCTGATAGCTTACAGGGGATACTGTGCATGCAGACGTCATAGTGGTGCATTATTACAGCACACTGTGGTGAAATCCACACGTGCAACTCTCCACATGTGTGAGGAATTCAATATTGGTCTAAAGCGATTGTTCTGTCACAGCAAACATTTTGGCTTGCCAAATAGAATGATTCCCCCTCTTCTGCCCCTGCATGCTGTTCTGGGAATTCTCTCAACCTCCAAACAATTTCAGGGGATATGTGGGGCATAGGGAGGAGAGAGGGGGAAGCCCCATTGTGCAAGTGGAATCCTGGCCCCTGCATTTACCTCAAGATTCGATCACATAGTGGGACAAGATCTGGCTATGCTGCCAAAGGGCTTGGGCACATTGTGCAAAAGCTGCTTGAATCATGAAGTTGAATAAGCCTCACCTGAGAAAAAAACGATCTGTTCATTTGTTCCTGTAAGGCTTGCTTCAGCTGGTGTACATCTTTTTCCAGTTTCAGATATTCATTCCAGGCATTTTCCATTTCCTGTTGGCAAAGACAAAATATTCAGTTTTATCCTTTCATCCCCACCATCCTGTGTGTGTGGTGGGTCCATATGGATTCCCCACCCTTAGAGAAAGATGGAATCTGAGGTGTTCCTGAATGCTCTGGGAGACTGAATATACCCCCCACCCCCACCTATGTTTTTAGCTGTTTCAGTTTTGTCTGTAAGTCACCTTGAGTCCCTCTCAGAGAAAAAGGCAGGATGGTGATGATATTTCCCAGTGGATAAAGCTGATGAGCCTGTCAAAGCCCTGATCTCACTATGCTCCTACATGTCCTCTCCAGCACTATGGAGCCAGAGTAACATCTTGTTATTCTGGGGAGCTCCAGGATATGAAACAAGCCAGACAAAGAACAGAGCACAACTGGCGCAAGTCTCACTTTAAAGCCGATGGGACACTGTTTAGAGCACATAATTGTGTTTACCATGCAGCAGTACCAGCTGTGAAGAAGGCTCATTTTGCAGTTTGCACTGCATCCTCTAGAAGGTGGCTGATGGAGTTCTTTTAGACAGTTCAGAGGTTACTGACTCACATTGTGGGGAGGAACATCTGGAACATTCGAGGACCCACTGGGATCAACTGGCTACACACTCTAAGGATAAAGTCTCTCGAGTTCAGAGTGATATTGACTCTGCAGTTGTTGCCACTCTGGTTGACGTAACCAGCGCCAGAATCAATGATGTGTTGTGAGTTCAGTTTCAGCTGCCCTCTGGACCCCTGTCCCTCCTCGCTTATTAAATCTAGCAGAGGGGGGGGTCTGACTGGTTGGGTCTAGAGCATCATTAATGCTTCACTGTGTGAGATGATGCTCCCCAATGCCTTGAAAGATATTTGTGTGGCAGCACCCACACTTTGGAACTCCCTGCCTATTGACCTCAGTCACGCACTTTCATGGTACTGTTTTCGGTGCCTGCTAAAAACATATTTGCTTAGGAAAGCCTATTCAGAAAAGTAGAATGCTGACATGAGTTTTAATCTGGTTTTTAGCTTATTTTTGATTATAAATATTTTTTCAATGTTTTAAATAGTTGCTTTAAACTACTTTTCACTGATAATTTATTGTTTTATTCTTCTTGTAAACCGTCTTGAGGTTATAGTACAATCAAGCAGTATTTACATCTTGTGAAATACATAAACAAACAAACAAGCAAGCAAGCAAGCAATAAAAGATACAAAACGCTGCAGGCTGATCTAAGTATTAAAGCAACTACTTTATGCTGTTTATACCACAAGCAAATATACTTTAGCTTACAAAACTATGCATTCTTACTTGCAATTTACACCCACTGAAACTGATGAGGCATTATTCCAAGCATATAAGAAAAGACTGGGCCTAAAGAAAAATTACTATGGCTTTGGATTCACTGTCTCCAAAACCTTGAGGATCCCTGAAGGGCTCAACTCTGGAAGTAGTATAGCATTTTTTTTAAAAAACAAACCCTGTTCTCCCACTTTCTGTCCTAGATAGCATGAGGTAGCATAACTTTGGATGCAAAGTTCAGCTCTGCCCTACTGCTTCCCAGTCCCAGTTCAGATTGCTCTGAAAGTATTGGTAGCAGATAACCATATTCCATTTCATTGGGTCTGCCATGAAAATTGAATTAAAATGGCTGAACACTAAAATATTTGTCTACAAGTTAACTTTTGTATCTCTAGGAATTACTTACTGTGGACACTTTGGATATTTCTGCCCGAATATGTACGAGATCCTCCTGCAAAAGTTTCTGCTGGTATGAAATCTTTTCTGTGTGCTGTGGTTGGTCTTTGTATTGTTCCATCTGCCGATGTAACACTTCCAGGACAGATTCCAACTGATCCTGTAGAAGATTTAAAAGATATTGAAAAGCAACGCATCAGCAAATTTAAAACAAATTTATACACATATCTAACTGACCTTTAGCCCTGGAAATATATATGCACAGTATCTGACGGAGATATGCATAGGACTGTGCTGTTACTTTCTTTTTAGCATATTATTAACCTCAAATCAGCCTTAGTTCTTGTTCACTTTTATTCTATGTTATTAATGATGCTACCTGCATCTACTATCGTCCTCATTTGGTTAGATAAGTATCAGAAAACAGAATTTCGCTACTCAATGCAATATTACAACATGGGAAATTTCAGACCCCATCTCCAGAAAGTTGATTACGGACAGCAGTTATCAACCACTGTTGACCTCTGCCTTGATCATTCTAATTCCAATTCCATACCCAACAGCTGGGCTTGCAAGCAAAACATGGTGTGACATCTATTTGCCAAATCACTGTATTTTAATAATGCATCCTATTTTCATCTCAACCCTGTTCCCATCAATGAACACAGCAGTTGAGCATACTATCCAAAATAAGCAATTGCAGTAACTACAATGATTGCCATATTTTACTGCAAAACCTGTTAGAGAAACAAGGCAATGGAAGGATTGCAATACTATTTACTTTATTTTCCTTCAGGGCTCTTATTTTGTCTTCTAGGTCTTGTAGAATCCTGTCTTGTTCACAGAGAACACTTAGTTTCACCTACAAACAAGAATGTATATAAAGAAAGATTAGAATAATAAAACAGAACTGGATTCTGATTGGTTCATCAAGACAACTACATCCTTAGTAAAATTATGCTTTATTCTTACATCAATATCACTTTCTCCAATCCTGATGGGTTTTGCATTTCGTTCTTTTATTGTATCACGCCCTGTTACCTAAAAAATAAAAAAAATAAAGATTTGAAAGTAAAATTAAAAGTTGGCCATAAACAAAAAAGGTTTGGTGAAAACTTTACTAATTCCCTCTATATTTTAAAGATTATTTAAGGAGGAATCTAAGCTCCTTGGGAGGCATCAGAAGGGCCTCTGGATGCTGTGGACCTAGAGTGTAGTCTGCAGATGGAGAAGGAGGACTGCAACCAGAGGTCTCCTTAATGCAGCAGCAGCAGCAAGGTCTGTCGCCATTACTTTGACAGTAGTAGAAGAAAAGAGCTTATTGAGACAGATCCAAGAGGCCTTGGACACATAGGCTCTACAGAATTCCCATTCTCCCAATAAGAGAGAAAAACTACACCAGCCCTGAAGCTACCACAGTCATTTTCCTGCCCATTGAAACCAATAGACATTTTTGTTTTGTTTGTTTTTTAATAGCAAAATGAAGGGAGGGAAAAAGAAAGAAGCCACCCACTATCATCTCCCGTGGGCAGCCAGCATAACCCTGGTAGGGCTTAGGAAGGAGAAGATTCTTCAAAAAAGATATATCCCCACGTGATGATGTTGCCTACACTAGTAGTATTACAAATATCTTATATAAAATTTGGGATCTTTTAAAATATGGTTGTTTAATTTACCTTTAAAATTTTATAGCAGCAATGTGAATTCTTAACAAACGGGGCAAGTAAGCATTGCTGTTCCATTGGTGGAACACTCTGTCACAAGAGGCCAGGGCCCTGCGGGACTTGACATCTTTCCGCAGGGCCTGGAAGACAGAGCTGTTCCACCAGGCCTTTGGCCAGGGCACAGCCTGACTCCCTCCCTCGGCAATCTTTGCAGAGCTCTGGCCCAATGGTTGCCAGTGGCTTGAATTAATTAATTTTATAATGAATGATTTTAGAGTGTTGTTTATGCTGTACTTTTGTACTGTTTTATTGTTGTTAGCCACCCTGAGCCCGGCTTCGGCTGGGGAGGGCGGGATATAAATAAAATTTATTATTATTATTATTATTATTATTATTATTATTATTATTTATATCTTTACACATTCTATGATTCTTATACAAAATTTCTAAACAAATCCATTTTATATTAACATAGCACAGCAGATTTTGCTGGATTATATCCTCCCAGAACTAATTCTTTGATTTCTTAATGCTGAAAATTAAACATCTATGGTTCTATTTCAAAGGCTAGGTTTCTTGGGCTTTTTTCAAAAACACATTGTTTTAAATTGTTTTAATACCCATAAATGTCACCAGTTCTTTGCTGGTATAGCAGCCTGATATATTGGCTCTGATCCAAAGTGTTTCAGGGAGGATCCACATGCACAACAATTCTTTCAAATTTGGCTGGGTTCCAAATGATAAATTTCCTTATGCAAACAATGTTCACCTGCAATATGCTGCTGGTAGCTGGAAGAGAAATATACTGACCCTGTAAGGTGTTAAGTTCCTGCACTATACAGGATAAAAAGTGCGATGGATGGATGTGATGGACCCAGCATTGGGAGCAGACCCATAGAAAAGTGGAGGGGGAGTAGTAGAGACAGGAGTGGAATGTGCAACCATCCTAATAGATCAGACAAAACACTCAAGTGAATAGAATACAGTGGTACCTTGGTTTACAAACTTAATTCGTTCCAGAAGTCAGTTCTTAAACCGAAACCGTTCTTAAACCAATGAGGTCTCTTGCCACCAGTGCCCTTCCACCGTTTGGCTTCCGTTCTTAGACCGAGGTAAAGTTCGCAAACCGGGACACTACTTCCAGTTTTGCGGAGTTCGTAAATCGAATAGTTCGTAAACAGAGCTGTTCTTCAACCGAGGTACCACTGTATATGTTTGGCCTATAACATGGTTATAGCCCTATAGGCCTAGTCTAAGGGCTGCATTCCCTTCTGGCCAACATTTAAAGGGAGACATGCAGGGATGGGCAGGGCAGGGCTAGAGGCAAAAGCGAATGGAACAATGAATGCTAATTTTATATCTGTACACTAGGCTAGTCCCATGCCCCGTCCCTCCTCCCGGCAATCTCTTTATCACCCATCCAGGCAAGCAAGAGGCATTATCAGAGTTCAAGGACACATTCCAGCCACACAAAATACTTGGGGCACGAAGCAGGACCTGTGAGGGGTGTGGCTGGAGGAGACTTCCAACAGTCAGATATGAGGGCCTGGAGGGAAGCATTCAATCCCAGGTCTGAGGTTCCTCACGCCTCGTCTGTAACAAATCTGGTGCTACAAGAAGTGTTTCCTAGTTACTCAGCACATGCACCCATGTACATATATGTATATTTACATATTTCACGAATGCTACATACAAAACCCAAACAAGAAATGTAATAATGAATGTTACTGGGTTGGTTTTATTTTCACCACATGATATCACCTCAGGGGCCAAGCCATCATGATTTACCCAGAGGATATGAAAATGATATTTAACTCTTGAGGCAGAAGACAGTAATTAGTATAACAAGAACAAGTAGTCAGCCAGAAAATGTCTTGTTCAAAACTCACCTTGTGCATTATTACACTAGGTAGCCTTAGAAAAGGTACTGTTTCAGCTGCAGCTATGTGACTGCAAGGTGGTGTAATAATTCTGACTTTCTGTATAAGATCGTTACAAAGATTACTGAGAAAAATGTATGTGAAGCCTTTGAACATTCAGAAGGCACTATAAAAAAGCTGGAATTAATATTAGTACTATTATTAGTTCTATTTACCATTCATGACTATTTGTCACAGCTCCATCTTCAAGTTCCCATCATTGTAAACTGATAAAATGGAAACCAAATAATCAAATACAGGAGGGCTTATTGCCTTTTGGCAATATTTAGATTTAGGTTTTTTTTATTGCAGTAAAGCACCATTTCCTTTTAAACTGCCACCTAGAATATTGTGTGGATTTAAAACTTTCTAAGATAAGCAACACATACTATATATTGGTATAACAGAATGTAAGTAATCAGTATAACAACAAATATGCAAGCAAGGGAACTGATCTGAAATCTAAAAGGTATACAGTGCACAGTGAGCCAAGGAAAAAATATATCATCAAATTATATCATATAACAGTACACATAAAATGAACTCATTGTCAAAGCAGCAAAATCAAAACAAAATTAGCATGCTTCTGTATTTTCATAATTATAGAAATGGAATCACCACCACTAGTTTCCAACACATGAGAAAATGAAATCAAGCAGTACTGTGCCAGCCATAAGATTGCACAAAGCCTCCAAAAACACACATCTTGCAGAAAGCTGTGGTGTCGTAGGTATCATGAGACACCTGTGGATGCTTAGCCACTTAAACATTGACTGCCATTGAAGAAAGCAATGGAATGGTTACATTTCCGTTACAGGCACTCTTACATTTATACTGGATAGTAACCCTTGTGCTGAGCTCTTTAGAACTTTGTAAACCATGTTGATCAGAGGTCCATTATTTTTTATCTGTTTCAAACAAAATTTTAATACATATCTTGTTATAGAGGAAAAGTTGACACTAGAAGCCAATAAACAACAAAACAGGAAAATAAAAATATATGTATACTATTATTTTTAGCAGCATGACTTCTCCTTGCTGCAGTTCAACACTCCATACAGTTAGTTGACTAACACACATTTCTTAGAAACTGGAGTGGCAGGAGGGACGGGGGGCGGGGGGAGACATAAAAGCATTTTTTGCTTCTCATGTGCCCTTTTCCCAAGTTTGCTGATGATACTAGGTAATTCAGAGTTATTGAAACAAAAACAGATTGTGAAGAGCTCCAAAAGGACATCTCCAAACTGAATGAATGGGTGTCAAAATGGAAAACGCAAATCAATGTAAATGCTCCAAAGATTCTTTGCAGCAAAAAATATTTATTTCACATCTACACTTATGTGGTCTGAACTGGTAGTGAATGACCAGGAACGAGACCTTGGGGTCATAGTCGATAGCTGAATGAAGATGTCAATCCAGTGTGTGGCAGCTCTGAAAAAGGCAAATTCCAAGCTAGGGATCATTAGGAAATGAATTGGAAAAAAAACTGTTATCATAATACAAATCTATGGTGTGACTGCCTTTGGAATACTGTGTACAGTTCTTGTCTCCTCACCTCAAAAATGATATTGTAGAGTTGGAAAAGGTTCAGAAAAGGGCAACCGAAAAGATCAAGGATATGGAGCAACTCCCCCAAGAGAAAAGGTTGCACAATATGGGACTTTAGAAAAAGGTGAATAAGTAGTGACACGGTTAAAGTTTATAAAATTATGAATGGCATGGAGAAAGTGGAGAGAGAAAAGTTTCTCTCTCGCACATAACCTTGGAACTCATGGACATCCAAGGAAGCCAAATGTTGGAAGATTCAGGACACATAAAAGAAAGGATTTCTTCATGTAGCACGTAGTTAACCCTGGAGCTCGCAGTGATAGTCATCAACTTGGTTGGCTTTAGAAGAGGCTTAGACAAAATTCTTAGATAAGTCTATCAATGTCTATTAGCCATGATGGAAGCTATTCTCTGCTTTCATGGTCAAAGGAAGTACTATGGTTCTGAATACCAGTCGCTAGAAACCAGAGAGTGTGCTCTATTGCTCAACTCCTGCTTGCAACTGGTTGGCCGCTGTGAGAACAAGAAGCTAGACTACTGTAGATCCATCAAGCTCTTATGTTCTGATGCTCACAATGGAAGTAATAAGTGGTGATTTTCTGTAACTTTCAAATACAATACAAACTAGGGACTCAAAATAAAAAAATGTACTGATCAGTCTCCTACACTGTTTGTCTATAGAAAAAATTCTAGCTATATATGCCTAATATGAAACAGCCTTCAGTATGTTCTGATTGCTAGCATAACAGTTAAGAAATTCAGGGCATTAGGTTTATCTACTAACCTCCTCCAATGAATGAATAAAGAAAACATGATTTGTGTGCATTATTTGTGTGGAACACAATTTGTGTGCATTATTTGTGTCCTTGTGTCTAAACACTGGGAAGGCATGGAAGCACAGAGTCTTTAGCAACAAAACATACCTCCTACTACCATTGCATACAAATATTGGGGACTCCCTCTTCCTTCCACCAAATATCCAAAACTTGCAGAGGGAGAGGATGAAAGAAGAACAGGCTGAAAGGGAGCAGATGGCCACAATCCCTACAGACTGAATGCAAAGGTGAGAAAGGGAACTGGACTCTCAGGGCTTCTAAGGCTAGTCTTCCTCTTCAAATGACCCTTTTGGTGGCCCTTCATCACTGGAAGGATCCTGGAAGGAAGAATTATTAGCCCTGGAGGATATGGCATCATATTAAAGCCCAGATCACCCCAGGATCCCTTCAGCAGCAAGAGGACTGCCACGGGGTGCATGCCATCCAAACCTGAAGGATATTGTTGCAGATAAAATGTGATTGCAGCCTCTCTAGATTATTTGTTGGTAATGTATATTCTATTTCCTTTTCCCTTCCTCTTCTACATTCTGAGGGGCTTGGATACTGCTGTGATGGCAATATACAGCAGGCAAGCCTCAGATTAACAGCTCAAGAGAGTATCTCAGGCTAACTTGAATTTGCCTTGATTTAGGAGCTGAATTTATTCTTTTTAATTTTTTAAATTTTTAAAAAAAGTTTTCAAGTTTTACAATTACACCTTTTTCTATTCTTATACAGTAATTCTATTTGACTTCCCATCCAGCATTCTATGACAGTTCTTTTTACATCTTGATTGGCTGCATATACATTCATTCCTTCACCTTATTTTCCACACCTTCATGTCTTTAATATTGTCAACTGTTGGTCAAAAAGTAGGAACTGAATTTATTCTATGCAGCATATCATCCAAAGCATTATTTCAAACTCCACCAACAAAAATTAGTGGCTACCAAGGAACTATAAACTTAACATTTACAGTATCACTCATGCTGCAGCTGCTTTTAAAGCAGCTTTCAAAACATACCGTACCCAGTGCTTTTTTTCTTAAAAAATGTTTAGAGGTACTCTCATTTACCTACTCATATTGAAATACTGCTCCTCAATGAGGCCAAACTTAGGTTCACAAAATGTTTAGGGGTATGCGTACCCCTGTGTACACCCAGAAAAAAGCACTGACTGTACCCAATTCATAAACACAGAAAACAAAAACCATTACAAGACTCAACAGTTACCTTGATATTCCATCATCAGAATAACTGCATGTTACATGAAATGCTGCCCATGCTAGCCAATATATATACATACAAAATATATAGAATATTTTAAAGAGGTGAATGTTAGATATTTAACATTAACTATCTCTAGAATTTAAGACTGCAATCCTATGCTTACTTCCATGGGAGCAAGTTCCATGGAACTCAATGCAACTTATTTCTGAGTGGTAATGTATGAGGTTGCACTAGAAAAGTAATGGTTGTCTAAATCAGATCATTACAATCTGTTATCATTCAGACATGGTTTTCCTGAGCCTATCTGCTTTCTGCTTGAGAGACACAATGGTATGGATATGTTAGGATTTTTAGGTATTCAGGATTTTGTTTGAATATTGGATGTTGGGCAATTCCCATTATGCATTCGAAAGAACCTTCTGACAGTGGGAGCTGTTTGGCAGTGAACCAACTCTCACAAGAGATGGTGGACTCTCCTTCCTTGGAGGCTTTAAAGCAGAGGTGGGAGGCCACCTGTTATGGATGCTTTAGTTGATTCCTGTATTGCAGGGGGTTGGACTAGATGACCCTTGGGTCCCTTCCAATTCCAAGATTCTATGAATGGAAGCTGTGAAGAAGAGGGGCTTGAGGAACATTGCCCAGCTCCGCTCCCCCCCCCCAATATCTCTAAGGAAAGCTAAAGTTATATTAGAATCTGGGATGGGAATCAGAAGCACTGTGTTCCAGTCCAACCTGGCAAGGTGGTTCCACAAAGCAATGTGGGGCAGCGGCAGGAGGCTTCTGCTCTCTCCTATGCAATGTACATTTTGAGGTAAAGATGGGTCTACTCTGTCCTCCATGCCATTTAACATCTGCATAACTTTTTCAGAGATTTGAGGTGGGGGGCCATCAATATGCTGATGACACAGAGTCTTGTTTACACAATCTTTTGGTGAGAATAAATTTGGAAATGTTTTCCTACTACCTTTAACCACTGTTTAGTTAACTGCTGCTGTATCTGTTTTGTTCTGCTTAATTCATATATGTTATGTTTTTGTTTCTTTCATATCATATTGTTGAACTGCATTTTAAAAATAAAAAGCTATATCTCATCCACTTACCTTCAAGCAGAGAACAACAACTTCAAAATGGAACCTTCTATCTTGGAATACTTTAAAAAATAAACCTTTCAAATATGTCTTTGTTTTTTATGTGCAGTCCAGAAACTCTAAGAAAATGTATTGCTTTGGGGCAAATATCATTATATCAATATCAAATGTATCTGCTCTGACCAGGGGCAAATATCATTATGACTATGTTCCCAGATACAACACTACATTTGAACTATGGTTAGGGAACTAATAACAGGATATAGGCATGTGCCTTTTCTATTTTCTATATTCTTCCCCTCTGCAAACAATTTTACCCTGCCACCCTTAACTGTGGGTTTCAATTAGGTCTGTACGGAGCATATTGCAAACAAATAGCTTCAAATGACAGTTGTGTTGTTTCACAAACCACAGCCTTTATTTTTAGTATCAGGAAATTACATCTCCCCAAAGATTTGCTTTGGAAACATTTCCTAACAGAAAACATAGCCTAGGTTAAGGTAAGTTCAGAAACTTATTTCTATTTTTCTGTCCTAATAGAATTAAGGTGAGTGCATAAATTGCACGCACATCTGGGAGTAAGCATGATTAAATACAAGCACTCTGATTTCTGATTAAACATGTAAAACATTACAGTATTATTAACATGTATCTGCATTCACATTTAACTCTAGTTAACATTGTTATATTTAATTTCTACTCCTAAACCAAACTATTGAAGGTACCAGAATGTCATGATAAACATTTGTCAAATTGGTGCTTTTTATTTGCTTTGCGTTTTTTGTTGCTAGTTTTACTGTTGCTGCCATTTTTAATGAAGGATTTTTATGGTGGCATTTATATTATTATTAATGTGACCTACATTGTTAGTGTTTTGCGTTATTAGGAGCTGACTTTGGAACTGATAGCAAATAAGGTAATACAAATATTGTAGACAAATAAGGGAATAAATAATTATTAGTGAAACAGGCAGCTTTTAGCAGAAATAGAATTAAAGAGTAAGAAGCAAGCACTACCATCTGTTTATTAGCAGCTGATAATATTGAGCCCCTGGCACAAATATGTTGTGACATGGGGGTGCAGAAGAAGGGGGAACTGGCAAAAATACATTTCCTTGCATGAGTGGATGTGCCTTCAAGTAGTACATGAGGCTCTCTGATTTTCTCCAAAATAAAGAGGCTGTTTTGATGTCATGTTATACTGTATATCCAGTGTATTTTACATTTAAAATTTACTCCAGTTACAGAAAAAAGAAATCAGAATATCAAAGGATTGAAAACTGATACTATAACATAAATACACTAATGAGGGTTGTATATAGAGGATAGATCAACTGTAAAATACTAGAATATTTTATACGAACATGTTTTACCTTCAAATCCAAATATTCAAGATCTTTCTTCAGCTGGATGTAGGTATCATCAGCCTGCAAATGAAAGTACATAAAAAGAATATAGAACAATCTATTGCAATACTGAACTCTGTAACTAACTAGCAAGTACTTCTGGGAACTTCTGCAAAAGCATATACATGATAAACTAGCTATCTAGGAAGACTTATCATTAACACACTGATGTTTATGGTTGAATGACAAATGAATACAGTGCATCAATGGCAGCACATCATCTTCATCAACCTTACAAACATCAAGATCACAGATTATTTTCCTTTCTACGCAGTTAGCTAACATGCAGGGCTATCAAAATCACTTGTACATTTAAAATTATTTTAAATTATCAAGACCTTTTCATGAGGAAGATATGAAAACATCTTCATTAAATTCACCATGTAAAATTTTTCCTTGATAGAAGTATTAATTCTTTGTTTTAATTTTTTTTATCAATGTATCTATTACTTTCATCTAATTAGTGTAACTGATGGACAAAATATTTTTAGTTTTAATTTTCAATATACAGAGACGACTAGTATTTCATGCTCCATGAGGCACATCTTTGTGACACAAATAATTTTATCCTAAACTATAAACTAAAGCTCCTAGCTTAAAATGTATCAAATCTGATAATTATTCATTCAAAGTAGAGTTATTGTTATACTGCTGCCTTTGATTGTTACTGGTATATGGTGCAAAAAGACAACTAGATTATGATAAACTAATGGACACACAAATAGCTGACACAATGCTGAGCCAATACAGATACCCTCTCTAGTTCCTTAATATATTACAGTTTGGGGTGGGGGGGACAAGCAGCATGTGGTGAATTAAGCCACTTCCATCAAGAATGAGTGGAAAAGCTTACTTTTTTCAGCCAAAATTAATAAATCTGCAAGTTAGTAAGCTTGCCTCTTGAACGGATTTTTAAGGCAACAATCACAAAAACGAACATCAAAGCAAAATAATAGCAGTTATTCATATGCAACAGCATCCTATAGTTAAAAAAATGCTTACAATCTCCAGCACATGCCAGAGCAAAGGAAAACTATGAATGAACTGGGGACTTGAACATACTGAAGAATGGGCAAGAAAGCACAGACTTGAGCATGGTACCAGTGAAGCACTTGCAGAGTCACAGAATATCATATACAGCACAAATGAGCCAATCAGCAGCTGACCTGATAAGAGGAATTAGTTGGCAAGTGCTGTAGTAATTGGGCGATTGTGTAATTTCGTATACTAGCCAACTTAGCCTGATGTCTCCTTAATCGAATGAGAAGCAATGTTAGCTCTTCAGGCTGTAGGTATTTGGACACATTGTAAAGAGGAAATTAGCAGTTTTCAGGGAGAGTCACTGTAGCTATAATTCTTCACCTAAGGTGCCCAGAAAATGTATATTTGACACAGTTAAGCAACCAGTTTGTATTTTTGTCTTTGATTGGAATATTGTACTTTAATGTCAGAAAACACAAAAGCAAATTCCATGAACAGTTCCGCTTATAATGACTTCAATGGCAGTTGAACGTAGGCCACATTTAGAGCCAGGAAGTTCAAGTTACTCGATTCCGTTAACAAGACATGAAAAATCAATAAAGAGTGTTTTGGACTCAGACATCCTTAGAAGTTCTAGTAAATTCAGCTGGTACATAGAAGGGGAAGGAAACCAGAAATGCTTATACGTACCGATTTCCCATGCAAACTTGGAGCACTTACAGTGTGGGTCATATATCCCATTGTAGGCATGGAACGCCTATCTACGTGTGCTGAGTTCTGTATAAATGGAAAGGCAGTATTAAAGAGTAATTTAAAATGGAATTTTCTTTTCTTAAACCCTTCAAATTCACACTTCCCATCCTTGCATCAAGGTGGATTGACTTAAATTGCCATTTGATGCAGCCAATACTGAGCTAGATGAACAAATAATCTGACTCTAAATAAGGCAGCTTTCTATGCTATAGTTATGTAAGCCCTCCCCTGCTGTCATGTGAATAATGCACGAAGCATGGTTTAGTTAAAGGGCATAAAAAGAGCAACAAACAGGGTCACCTAAGTGGGCACAATGGACAGACTTCCAAGAGATATATAGGATGGTATCTCCTGGAGCCAGGGAATGAATCTTTGTGCCTGTGGTGACTTACCAGTCTCTGGGTCTCTCAGTATAAAGCCTACAATAATATATGATCTACAGTGTCATATTTATACTGCTTTACCTCCAAAAGATATTTTTCCTCATGATTTTTTACATAGAAAAATATAACCTTTTAAACTTAAAGGGTTAGAACCAGACTAATTTAGTTGCACTTAGGTTGCACTGAAACCAATATGAAGTTACCCATGATTAATTTAGTTCCTACTGATTTCAGTGGGCACTAAGTGCCTTGGCCTCCTGAATTCAACCAAATAAATTTAAACAGAGTCACTGACTCAGTAAATGTAGAGTTAACATGTTTATAGTCATGTGATGCTTCCATACATCATCTAGCCATATATATATATATATATATATATATATATATATATATATATGCTTTCGTAGATTTTCACGGGTACAGGAATGCAGGTTTTGGTGTCTTCGGGTGTCTTCCCGTGTAAGAGTCGGGGTGTCTGTGCGACGTTTCGACGAGGTCTCACTCGTCATCTTCAGGCTGGTGCTTTCGGCTTCTTGTTACTGGAACAGAGCAGAGTCTGGTGTTTGAGTTCCTATAAATACTGTTGAGGGGTGTGGTGTATAGCCTCCAACGTTCTGGGCAGAGAGGAAGTTCTTAGATTAGTGTGCCTTTTCTTCTTTTGTTCCTTAATTACTTGAGGGATATCTTGGGTGATTTCATGAGTGATATTCTGAATACCACTGGGTGGGTCATTAAGTGTAGATTAGTTGCTAAAGCTTTCGTGTCTTGACCTCTTGAGCTTGTGAAGAGTTTTTCTGAGAAGATGGCTGTGCTGCATTTAGTTGTGCTCTGGCTTGGCTTCGTGTATAGGGGCGAGCTGTGGTTTTGTGCCTTGTGCCAGCCAGATCTGTGTAGGGATTGCAGGGGGGTGCAGCATCCGGAGGTGCCACTATAGTTTGGCTACTGGATGGAGTCTGTAATATGTCTGTGGAGAGGGTCTGGGTTTGGGTCTGGTGTGGTTGATTGGTGACGGCGTTCTGTGTGCCTCTGGTTCTGGTGTCGGTTTTTGTGGGGAGGGCTAATTTCCAGATGTCTGGCAGGCGGGACGTGTCGTCACGCTTGTTCATGTTGTGAGGGTGTTTCTCTATCTCGATGGCTTCCATGATTATTCTCTTGTGGTGATGTTCCATGTTAAAGAGCAATTTGGAATCTGCAAAATTAATTTCGTGTCCTGTTTCTTTCATGTGTTGGAAAAGAGAGGAAGTTTTTTCTTCTTTTTTGACGGCATTCTTGTGTTCTGCGATACGTGCATTTATTCGTCTGTTTGTTTGTCCAATGTACGTGGCTGGGCAGACTTTGCAGGGTATTTCATAGACCCCTTGGTTTTCCAGCTGGATTTTGTCTTTTGGGTTTCTGAGGATATTGGCTATTTTTTGGTTGGTGCAGAAGGCTGTTTTGATATTGTGTTTATGGAGGATTTTGCTGATTTTGTCTGTAGTGCCCTTGATATAAGGAAGGAGGGCCATGCCATTGTTTTCTTCTGTGTCTTGGTTTTTGGGGGGTGTTTCTTTTTGGATTAGCTTCGTAACCCTGTTTTTCTGGTATCCATTGGCGATTAACACATTTGAGAGATTCTGTAACTCAGTTGTCAAGTGGTCTTTGTCAGCCAGGCGTTTGGTTCTGGAGATGAGAGTCTTGGCTACGGAGTTTATTTGTGCAGGGTGGTGGTGTGATTGTGCATGTAAGTAGCGGTTGGTGTGTGTTTTTTTCCGGTAGATAGTGTGTCCTAGGGAGCCATCAGGTTTTTTGTAGATTAGGACGTCAAGAAAGGGGAGTTGGTTGTTGTCTTCTATTTCCATAGTGAATTGTATTTTGGGGTGTAGGCTGTTGAGATGTGTGAGGAAGCTATCTAGTTTTTCTTTCCCGTGTGGCCAAATTACAAAGGTGTCGTCAACATATCTGAGCCAAAGTTTGGGTTTGTGTTATGACTTGTCTAAAGCATTGGTTTCAAAGTGTTCCATGTACAAATTTGCGATGACCGGTGAGAGGGGTGATCCCATAGGTGCTCCTTCTATCTGTTTGTATCTTTGTCCATTGTGGATGAAGTACGTGTTGGTTAGGCAGTGGTTGGTCAGGTCCAGGATGTATTTGGGGGGGTTGTATTTGTTTTGAATGGCTGTCAAGGCTTCATTAATGGGCACTTGAGTGAAGAGAGATACAACATCGAAGCTCACAAGTAGGTCATCGGGATGTAGGTATTGTTTCTTTATTGTTTCTATGAACTGGAAGGAGTTAGTAACGTGTGAAGCGATGGATTCTGCATAGGGCTGAAGTTGCTTAGCGAGAAATTTAGCGAGATTTTGTAGAGGTGAGCCTATGGAGCTGACTATTGGTCTGAGTGGTGTTCCTTCTTTGTGTATCTTGGGGAGACCGTAGAGTTTGGGGCATCTGGATGATTTTTCTCTGGGGATTATTCTTATGTAGACGTCCTAATCTACAAAAAACCTGATGGCTCCCTAGGACACACTATCTACCGGAAAAAAACACACACCAACCGCTACTTACATGCACAATCACACCACCACCCTGCACAAATAAACTCCGTAGCCAAGACTCTCATCTCCAGAACCAAACGCCTGGCTGACAAAGACCACTTGACAACTGAGTTACAGAATCTCTCAAATGTGTTAATCGCCAATGGATACCAGAAAAACAGGGTTACGAAGCTAATCCAAAAAGAAACACCCCCCCAAAAACCAAGACACAGAAGAAAACAATGGCATGGCCCTCCTTCCTTATATCAAGGGCACTACAGACAAAATCAGCAAAATCCTCCATAAACACAATATCAAAACAGCCTTCTGCACCAACCAAAAAATAGCCAATATCCTCAGAAACCCAAAAGACAAAATCCAGCTGGAAAACCAAGGGGTCTATGAAATACCCTGCAAAGTCTGCCCAGCCACGTACATTGGACAAACAAACAGACGAATAAATGCACGTATCGCAGAACACAAGAATGCCGTCAAAAAAGAAGAAAAAACTTCCTCTCTTTTCCAACACATGAAAGAAACAGGACACGAAATTAATTTTGCAGATTCCAAATTGCTCTTTAACATGGAACATCACCACAAGAGAATAATCATGGAAGCCATCGAGATAGAGAAACACCCTCACAACATGAACAAGCGTGACGACACGTCCCGCCTGCCAGACATCTGGAAATTAGCCCTCCCCACAAAAACCGACACCAGAACCAGAGGCACACAGAACGCCGTCACCAATCAACCACACCAGACCCAAACCCAGACCCTCTCCACAGACATATTACAGACTCCATCCAGTAGCCAAACTATAGTGGCACCTCCGGATGCTGCACCCCCCTGCAATCCCTACACAGATCTGGCTGGCACAAGGCACAAAACCACAGCTCGCCCCTATACACGAAGCCAAGCCAGAGCACAACTAAATGCAGCACAGCCATCTTCTCAGAAAAACTCTTCACAAGCTCAAGAGGTCAAGACACGAAAGCTTTAGCAACTAATCTACACTTAATGACCCACCCAGTGGTATTCAGAATATCACTCATGAAATCACCCAAGATATCCCTCAAGTAATTAAGGAACAAAAGAAGAAAAGGCACACTAATCTAAGAACTTCCTCTCTGCCCAGAACGTTGGAGGCTATACACCACACCCCTCAACAGTATTTATAGGAACTCAAACACCAGACTCTGCTCTGTTCCAGTAACAAGAAGCCGAAAGCACCAGCCTGAAGATGACGAGTGAGACCTCGTCGAAACGTCGCACAGACACCCCGACTCTTACACGGGAAGACACCCGAAGACACCAAAACCTGCATATATATATATATATATATACCCGTGAAAATCTACGAAAGCATATATATATATATATATATATGCTTTCGTAGATTTTCACGGGTACAGGAATGCAGGTTTTGGTGTCTTCGGGTGTCTTCCCGTGTAAGAGTCGGGGTGTCTGTGCGACGTTTCGACGAGGTCTCACTCGTCATCTTCAGGCTGGTGCTTTCGGCTTCTTGTTACTGGAACAGAGCAGAGTCTGGTGTTTTAGTTCCTATAAATACTGTTGAGGGGTGTGGTGTATAACCTCCAACGTTCTGGGCAGAGAGGAAGTTCCTAGATTAGTGTGCCTTTTCTTCTTTTGTTCCTTAATTACTTGAGGGATATCTTGGGTGATTTCATGAGTGATATTCTGAATATCACTGGGTGGGTCATTAAGCAACGAATCTACACTTAATGACCCACCCAGTGATATTCAGAATATCACTCATGAAATCACCCAAGATATCCCTCAAGTAATTAAGGAACAAAAGAAGAAAAGGCACACTAATCTAGGAACTTCCTCTCTGCCCAGAACGTTGGAGGCTATACACCACACCCCTCAACAGTATTTATAGGAACTAAAACACCAGACTCTGCTCTGTTCCAGTAACAAGAAGCCGAAAGCACCAGCCTGAAGATGACGAGTGAGACCTCGTCGAAACGTCGCACAGACACCCCGACTCTTACACGGGAAGACACCCGAAGACACCAAAACCTGCATATATATATATATATATATATATATATATATATATATATATATGAGACAAAGGCTGCATCTCATTCACTTCACCTTGCCAGGGCATCACGTGTCTTTTTGAAACAAATTTTGCTCAACCTGCAACTGGCCAAGCACTGAGGACATAAATCCTGGCTTTGAAAATACAAGTTTCAGTGGATAATGTAAGAATATTGACAGTGAACATTGAGCAAATAATCTAAAGGCTAGTACTTAGAAACGTTGCAGGGTAATTCTATTACACCTCATTAGTAAAGTCTGAAAAATATATCAGTAAAATTTACTCACTTTTATAGTTTGACTTCGAATCTTCATGGGTGATCCAGCAAAAGGAACATCTATCATTGGTCTCTCATCAGATGGTTTGACAGTAACCCTTTCTGCAGGAGTGTGTGGTCTTCGAGGTGGAAAAATTTTAGGGGGCCCAGGTGGTGGTATATCAGAAGGAGATGGGGGAACAGAAACTGAACGTGGAACATCTAATGAACTTCTTCCCTTACCACGGTCTGTAAAGTCTGGAGAACCAATATAAATAGGTGCCGTGGGACTGCCATGTTTAAACTGCTGTCTCTGTTGCCACTCATACAGCTGCCACACAGTACCATCTTTGTTAGCTCGTCTTTCATCATGGGACATCTTCAAGTGGCTAACCCGGTCTTGAGCATACTTGTAGTCACTTGGCAGATTGCGATTTGAGGGCGGTGAACTTCCTGAAGGCTGCCTGGTATTCTTTGGCAAAGTATGATAATTCTCAGGAAAAGATATGGAATGACTGGGCACTTGGCGAATAAGGGACTGATCAGATGCAAGACTGTTTGAGAAAAATTGTTTCATTAAGTATTAAATGAGAATGCAGCTATTATTAAAGTCAAGGTTTCACAAAATCCAACTTTAGAATTCCTTTATTTAATTGAAGCAAACAAGTATGTGTAGAATCTCATAGGCCACAATAGCCTTTAACAATTTTTTCAGAGTTGACAGCCATTTGAAAGAGTGATGCCCTTTCATGGTGTACTTACTCAGGCTACTTTTGCCTCTGTTTTATCATGTTCAAAACCCTGCAAAATCTGCAGGCAAAATTTGGATTTTAAAAAGTGTGTTTGCACCATGTGAAGCAAGTTACTCAGCTCTTCTTAAAAACTGTCTGTCTCAAACCTGAGACAGTTTCCTTAGCAACATGTTGACCACTAGGTGGAGCATGCTATTAAACAAAATGTTATTTGTTTATCCTAAGGGTTCCCACCAGCACTTGCTGCCTGTCTTGGCAGAGCACTTAATGATTTTCTGTCTGTTGCAGCAAATGTGATGTGCTAGATGCTGTATGATTTGTAATTGTATTTTCATGAATTATCTTATTTTTTGTATTCTATTGCATTACGATTTGTATTCCAAATAATTCAAATTGTAACAAAATAGATAAAAGAATGAAAGAAGCGATAAAAACACAATTAAAATAAATAAGATTATTTAACGTGGACATGCCACAGCCACTTGGATGCAGCTTGCAGACCACTTGTGGTCCATGG
The DNA here is from genome assembly GCF_965113315.1 of Podarcis vaucheri. NCBI lineage: Eukaryota > Metazoa > Chordata > Lepidosauria > Squamata > Lacertidae > Podarcis > Podarcis vaucheri. The sequence goes on from NC_138759.1 coordinate 74,008,173, forward strand.
ACCGTAGGCTGGAAACCCCTGCTTTATCCCAAAGAAAACAATCACCTGCAGTTGAAAAAAGGAAGCTTTCAACAAGATATGTTCAGTAAACATACATGCATTTTGTGGAAACAGAAAGGACGTTTCTGATACATTATCATTTGCTAAAAACGTCTCTATCCTCAGTTGAGTTATTTGTAAAATAATATTCTCAGCAAAAAAACAAGCAGATTCTCCCAAGGTTCTACATGACTTGACTACCTGGCTTCATGACAAGATTAATTATGCTTCATGACAAAAGTAGCTTAAAGCCTGAGCAGCCAATTTAACAGGAAACCATCATGTCACATAAGTAGTCTCATCTGTTGCACAATTAAGGAGCTATTGATTTAATGCATCAAATGACTTTACTGGGCCTTTTGCCAAGCTAACATTAGAAATCATTCTCACTTTTTTCTTGGAAGAAAACAAGCAAGGACCAGAAACACTTGGACTGCATCAACCAAGTAGCTGTTGGGTAGCATAAGCTCATCATGCTCATGCTGTGAAGGGTGCCCATCAGTTAAGTGTTAGAACTAAATGGATGGAAGACAAAGGACCATATAATTGTAGAGCTGGAAGAGACTCTAAGAGGGGAAGGGGAAGGGGGTTATTGACTTCTTTTGTTTTTGTTTTTATTAAGTATTTTGTATTTTGATCTTGTATTCTCTTGCTGTGAACCACCTTGAGAGCTAAGGGTGAAGGTAGTATGCAAATTTAATGAATGAATGAATGAATGAATGAATGAATTAGTCCAACCCCCTGCAATGCAGCAATATCAACTAAAGCATCCATGACGGACATCCATCCAGCTTCTGCTTAAAAGCTGCCACGAGGGTGAGTCCACCGCCTTCCAAGAGAGTCTGTTCCACTGTTGAACTGCCCACACCATCAGAAAGTTATTTCTGATGTTTAGTCGGAATCATAAAAGATACGAGACTGTGAGACCAGAGTCCTGACAGAGGAATGAATAGCTGGCAGAAAACAAATAAGCTCATCCTTGAACTTTGCACAAATTTATCTGTACATTTTAACCGGACTTTAAGGCACTCCTTTTACCCCTTCACAATTTTCCAGCTTGTATAACATGAAATTCACTGTCACTTTTATGTATGATGGTCAGTGAAAAAGTTCTAGTTTTGCAAGCCTTCTTCCTCACTATATTCCTTTCCATGAATATTTTGAATGAACTCTGTTCTGCCATTTCATCTTTCTGGTTTTAGAGAGAATGCTGTTAGTCCCAGCTATTTATTGGTAGAGAGACTGAACAGTTTACTTCTTGACATTGAGAGGTTTGCTATAAAATAGTTGGGAATAAGCACACATTTGGTTGAATTCAAACATGCGCTATCAGATGCAAAAGCTGTCTTCCGTTCAGCAGAGGACAGATATCCCCTTTGCTTGAGAGTATTGAAAGTATTGCATAGGAAAAGTGAAACTTGACATTTTTTTTCTTCCACTTCTGCAAGAGGTTGTACAAGCAGAAACATGCTACAGAACCTACTATAACACATGTGAACTACTGTGCTAACTCTTGTCCAAGCATTTGCAGAGCACAATATCCGACTATTTCCCTTCTGTGCAGTTTTTTTTATTCAATCCATTTAATTTCCATTTTTGCATCTGCTAGTATAATTTTAAAAACAGCAACACAATACTAAAACACAACTTACATGACAAACCAAGGCGAGAGAGAGAAATGTGAGCTTTAACGCCTTTTGTATATAGTCCTTTATATAATAATGCTATATAGTTCTTAAACTGTCCATAGGGCAGCACCAATACAAAAAAGGGACAGCTGGCAACACCACTGGTTCACTCACAAACACACACAATGCCCCCCAACAACCCTCCCCAAATGTTTTCAAGCAATTTTTGGAATTCTGTTCTACTAATAAAGACAAGAGGCTTAACTGGTGGGACAGGTAGCATTGCTGACATCTGTATTTTGCTCTATTGAAAAGTATTATTATTATTATTATTATTATTATTATTATTATTATTATTATTATTTGAAACAAAACTTCCCAACAATGGGGATGTGGCTGCTTTCCAGAATGGAGAGAGTTGATGTAGCGGGGGGGGGGGGGGGCTAAGGTTGCAAGGGTGGAGTCAACACAGAACCTTCTGGTGTGCTCACACAGACCCAGTCTCTCCCTACTCGTAAGCAGTAGTGACACTACTGCCGGGGATCTAGCATTGCAGCTCTGTCCCACTGGGTGAGCTGCTTCTGATCTGAAAACAAAAGAAAAATTCCACGGCTCCTTATTGTACACAATAGGCACTGCTGCCTTCTGCTTTTAAAATATTAAGCTTCAACCAAACCAATATATACCATGTATCACGAATGAAAGTTTATTTTGTCGAGGACCAAAGGCACATTTAAGCAAAGGCCCTAGTGTGGTGGGGCTTTTGACTTTAGCCTACACAGCCTTTACAGGGTATCCTCCCCTTTAAGAGTTAGTGGAATAAGAAAATCAGTTTTAGTTTACACAATGATATGCTACTAATCTCCAGTATAAAAATTGCTTTGCACAGGCTCTCACCTTTGGTCTAAAATCTCACCTATCTCAAAAGCAGCTTTTCAAATGACACATGGAGATTATGTAAGGAAATAAAAACCAGATGCTTCACTATACACAGAGTCTGCAAAATCAGGCCTCTTATGATTTGCATTGTTCTCAATATTTTTGAATGATAGTAATATAGTAATTTAGAGCACAATGCTGGCATGCAGTTGCAATGTTCAAGCTAATCAGCAAATCTTGCTGGTATCTCAAACAGTTATCATGCTTTTTATCTTAGCCCAAAGTGCTAATCAATTATCACTTTTATGCATTCATTATTCTAATACACAAAGATCTGTCATGAAGCATGGCTGCACAGAAACAGCATTTTGTAACCAAGAAAAAAGAAAATGAACAATGTAGATTAATTACTATACTACATGAAATGCTAAGGGAAATTCAAATAAGTAAGCTGGTTATGGCAAAAAACAACAACACTAATGCATATGGCGTCATACTGAAAGTTTGGTCTATTTGTGAGGAGTATTTTATCTTGACCATAAAGAATAGCTGACAGAATAAGAAAGAAGCAACACTAGTTTTTGTAGCATTATGTAAAGGGGAATGACCTAATATATGAGAAGTATATAATAGCCTATAAGCAGTCTTCACTGGTCTGGTTTTGCACATCACACCAAGCGAAACCTTGGCTTAGAACAAATTTGCAAATATGTGAAGGCTTCTGGACAGATGTTTGAAGCCATTCCAAGCGCAGTCACACCACAGATTTGTGTAATGGCATTATGATGTTGGTATTTTTCATTTCAATCCATTTGCTAATGATCTCTAGCATGCCAGAGGTGATTAATGTGAGTATCACACATTAGTTTAAAGCAGAGGTGGCTAACAGTTTTTGGTCCAAGTGCCACATTCACTCTTGGCCAAGCCTCCAGGAAGTCACATGCAAAGGTTGGGTGTGGCCACCCAAGCCTCTCACATACATGCACACAGGACATACCCAGCCACAGAATCATGCATGCAAACACACACACACACACACACACACACACACACACACACACCTCCTTCTTTAGTTGATCCATGCAGATCAGGTAAGGAGGAGGCGCTATCACCCTTCCCTTCTCATCAAATGATCAATCTGATGACTAAGGATGGGAAATTTGCATCCCTATCAGGACACAAAGCCAGGTGTAGAAGTTTTGCTGCCACTAAAATTGACAGCGTCTTGCAGCCCTCCCTTGCTAAGGCCCTAGCAACCCACTTTAAAGCAATAAAACAGACCATCTAAGCTTATTACTAACCTTTTAGGGTCTCCTTTTTGGACTTTTACCCAATGCTCTATGTGAGCCATATTGTTTTTCCTCTGTGTCTGCTTTTTCTGAGCTGGTCTGGAAACAAATCCTTGTTTATATAAACCGATACCATTCTGCTCCACTAGGCCAGGACTTGTATTTAACGAATTGGAAAGTGTCCCATTCTTCTCAACAGGCTGAGCTCTCTGGGACCGAGACAGACTTGACTCTGTATTCAATGTGCCAACTTCCGATACCAATGGATGTTTAGATTTCTCCCTTTTTGATTCCACCATGTTCTTCCTGACAGCATAATGCTCATCTTCTATTGCTTTTCTCATCTCTTCATGCTTATCATATGCAGAAGTTTCAGGAGATTTTCTGTAACATCCCTTTGCATCAGCAGAATCTAACTTTCCACATTGTTTGCAGGCATCCACATGATTAGCTTGAGGAACAGCTTGCTGATCTGGATTTCCTGTTTCTCTAAGGGGGAAAAAAATATGTGCACTAAAAGTCAACACTTTATTTGTTGACACTGTACCTTTAGTAAGTTCTCTTTGTACAGACTTAATGCTTAGCAAACTTCTGTAATGCTAAGTGATGCCTCAGAGCTCTTAGTTTTGTCCCATCGCCCTAAAGGCTGATACGCCATTTATGCAGACGTCATTCAGATTTAATATATGAATATTTTTTTAAATGCAAAATGTACTTTTTAACATTGCATTGATATCTGAGACACAAACAATGGAAATCTAAATACAAACGATCCCCGAACTTGCCTCTCTGGTGATGAACGTGTTTGCATAAGAGCAGCTTGATTCATAGCACGGATCCAACCATTCATATCTTCTTGAGTATCTGCACTAAAGTAGTATGTGCGCATCCCTGAATGCTCTGCCTGAGAGCCAATAACAGAACTCTTGTTATAGATATAAGCCCTCATGCCTGTATGGACAGCCTGCAACAGTAGAAAGAAAGATGAATTAGGTAATTTTAAGGAAGGAGGGTAGGCAAAATTCCCTACATATGAACGTAGGTTGGGAGGTTTTTTTTGTCTGTTTTTTGGTCACATCTGATGAAATGTGCTGCTTTCCCTCCCATTTGCTTTCAACATTTTATTGTTTGAGTACCCCACTCTCCCACTAAAAACACACACACACACAAAAACCAATGATGAGACAGTGCTAAGATGTCTGAACTATATGGCAATATAAAGTATATAGGTAAAGGTAAAGGTACCCCTGCCCGAACGGGCCAGTCTTGACAGACTCTGGGGTTTGTGCGCCCATCTCACATTTATTGGCCGGGGGCCAGCGCTGTCCGGGGACACTTCCAGGTCACGTGGCCAGCGTGACAACGCTGCTCTGGCGAGCCAGAGCCGCACACGGAACGCCGTTTACCTTCCCGCTGGTAAGCGGTACCTATTTATCTACTTGCCCCCGGGGGTGCTTTCGAACTGCTAGGTGGGCAGGCGCTGGGACCGAGCAGCGGGAGCGCACCCCGCCGCGGGGATTCGAACCGCCGACCTTTCGATCGGCAAGCCCTAGGCGCTGAGGCTTTAGCCCACAGCGCCACCCGCGTCCCTATAAAGTATATACCTGAGCTTAAAATAAAATAGAATAGTTTGGTAGTTTTTAAAACCCAACAGGACTGCATCACATTTCCAAATAACCAGGGTAGTCTTTGTAACTAAACAGAAAGTTTTACTACCAAAATCACTGCAGAGCAGCAACTTGGCATGCTATAGTTTTTCCTCCCACTAAGCACATTTGTGATAGGGTATTTTTGTGGCGGGGGGGGTGTGCCTTTCATAATGTTGTGATATTGTTACAAAATTTTATTTAGCCTTTGTACCAGTAAAATTAATTCTTCATGATGTTCCTCTTGATGCATTTTGTTTACTGCAAATGTGACACCAAACAAGCTACTAGCTATTTTATTTGTTATTTCCCTTGCTGAATTTACAAACTTGAACATATTTTATAGATCACTGTATGAGGTTTAATCAGTTGAGAAGAAAAGTAGGCTACATATCTTGTGGTGCATAAATGTTATTTTAAAGTATCATTTTGTAATGAAGAAATTATTTCCCTTTTAATTATAGTTTGGTCTTTGAAAAAGCTTTGTTGAAAGGTCACTAGAGATGAATGAAAATTAATAGTACTTTTGAGCTTATATTGAGGAAAATATGCTTCAATAAAAATATAATGAAAGGTTCTATTAAAAAGTAAAAACCATGTCTTTACTTTAAAAAGTAAAGAAAATGAGTGGCATAATCATACGAGATCCAACATAATGGGGCTATGTTAGTACAAGGAATGGAGTTCTACTGCAGCGGTTTTTCAAGGCATGCCCCTAATAGTAATAACATGCAAGGAAGCACAGGACAAAGGCTTGGTGGAAGGGGAAACTAGAAGATTACAAATTGCACAAAATAAGTACGGTACAGCCACATCAGCATGGACAAGGAAGGGATACACCCAAGATGCCAGAGGGAAATAAATATAGAAATAAATATTGCTACAGAATCGCAACACCAACACTAAACACAAACACATTATTCACAAAGCCCTAACAATATGTGCTGCTCCAAATATTAAAGGGTATAGTTAAATACAAGCAGCATGTTACTTGTAGGCTAGGAGCAGCAAAGGTTTCAATATCAGTCATGTAAAGCAAGACATAAAACTATAATTCTCAATAGTTAACAGAGTTAAAATCAATGGCAGCAAGAGCAATCCCCCCACCCACCCCTGCCATTGTTGGCAAATTTTGAACATTAGAGCTTCAGAGTTCCTATATGCATAAGAAAAGGAAGATGAAAGAAACTCAGTGTCCTGCAATGTTTGCCTAGTTTCTCAGGCCTAGTGTCCTACCTCTTCTCCTTCTGTGCACCAAACTACATGTGACATTAACTGTCTAGTTTGGTGTTGCACTTGTCTTTTTTCCTTTTTATTGTGAATAGCAGCTGATGGGGACTCTCCAATCAGTATAAGGACTATGGTACTATGGTGTGTGTGTGTGTGTGTGTGTGTGTGTGTGTGTGTTTGTTTGTTTGTGTGGCAGTTAACCCTTACCTTCCACACCGCAGTCTATTTGGCATGGAGAGAAAATTCAATTGATACCAAGTGTATCTTTTTTATATGTATTTTTTGCTACCTCTTTAACCATTGCTTCAGTCACCTGCAGTCATTCAAGGCAATATGCATCAATGAAACTTGCATCAATGAAACTTGCAGATACATATCTGCAAAGGGCTGCAGCTGTAGACTGTGTGTACCACAGGTCACAACAACACCTACTCAAGATAAAAAATAAAAAGCAGAAGTTCTGTTTTGTACATGGCAGGGACTACCATGGGTATGCAGACCTGTACATACTAGGTATTCCTGAAATGTCTAAAGTAGCCTAATAAGAGACTGCCCTCATGAAAGGGTGTTACAGTTTAATTTGATACACTGTGGATCCTTAACTAATAAAAGGATATCAGAACCAAAACTGCTTCTGTGACTGCAACATACAGCCAGACAGACTAGACAACACACCGCTTCAGGCACACCTACATCTCCTCCAGGCTTCAACACGTGTGGCCATGGCCTAGCTCACATTTATATCGAACCTGCCTCCTGATTGTTGAACACTGGTGAACTAATTTATAGGATTTCTGTTGTGGCCTCTCTAATAAGGGAACCTATATACAATCATGTGACCAATCTGTCATGGTCCTGTGCAATGTTTGCAATAGGGAAAATCCATTTTGGTGTGCTTGTCCCATATAGCGCTAAATCAGGCTGTGGGCATTTTCTGTGGTGGCTCCCCATTTGTGGAATGCTCTCCCCAGGGAAGCTCACTTTAGGCGCCAGGCAAAATCTTTTCTCTGTAACCAGGCCGTTGACCTTTAACTATCTATGGCCTTTGAGAAGTCAGTGGGAAGTTTTTAATGTATTTCTGTCCTTTTGGTTTTACTGTATCTATCTGGGGTTTATTGTCTGTTTGCTGGGTTACAGGTCAGTTTGGGTTGCCCTGGGCAAAAAAACTCCAAAATATGTTGAGGGAGGGTTGATTTGAAAAGAAAAAAGGGGGGAAAGGGTAAAATAAATAGACTGCACTGTGCAATTGGAAAATTCTAATGAGAAATGGTGGTTGAATGCTATGTGAAGACATAAAGAGAAGTACTGTATGTAACTGAAGGGGTGTGTGTGTGTGTGTGTGTGTGTGTGTGTGAGAGAGAGAGAGAGAGAGAGAGAGAGAGAGAGACTGTATGTATGTATGTGTGTGTGTGGTATTATTTTATGTTTATTAAAGCAACACTTTTAAAAATAGGACTTGGGAGATAATATTATACCAGAAGGGATTGCCTGCATTTCTGAACATGCACGAAAGATAAGAAAAAAAAAATAGGGCCAGTTTGGAAATAACATTAAACCATAATTTAGTGTTATGTGTATGAGTCATGGGAAGCCACTGGCATGCATCCTCCCCACTTCTTTCGCATACGAGAACAGGGGGAGATCAAAAGCTATGCCTTCTATTTTAAACTAACCAGAGCTCTCTGTTACATCTGAGCACAAGCAGAAGAAAAACTTGGCAAATAGTAGAGCATAGATTAGAAAGATGTTGATTGGTTTGATAGAGATTTTAATTTGAAAATGTCAGCTGCTCATTCCACAACAGACTTTGTAAGAGAAAGATAATTTACAGACTGAAAGAGAAACCAATATCTAACACTGAGGATGAAATATATTGCATGGTTGTATAAGACAGGCAACACTACAAAGGGATGTATGAAAAATCATATAGAGAAAGATGGGGACCAAAATTTAAAGGAATAAAAAGGCAACATTACACAGAATACCTAAGGAAAGGAATAAAGTAATGCACTGGCAGTTAAAAATTCACAGGCAAGCCAGAAAACAAATTATGGATACTTAAATAAAGAATAAGGAAGGTGGGGTGGGGTTGGGTGGAACGGCGACTCTGGGAGTAAAAAAAATGCCAACAGCAGGGTCTACACTTGAAGCACGGCTAACTATTTAGAAAGCTGAAATGCAATATTCAAATTTTTTTACATCATGTAGTGAAAAGGGTGATGGTGGAATGTAATAAAAAAGAGAGGGGCAAAATACACAAACATTTTCATGGGTCTTCTGCAAAACTAATTAAGTAATTTCATTGTCCCCGAAGGAGGCAATGACAATAAAGATATTCTTATTCTTCTTATTCTTATGAATCTCTTTTTTTCCATGTATGTCCATAACTTCCTTCTTTGCATGGGTTCAGCCAACAGATCTTCAGAGCATATTGGCTGGTGATAGTAAGCTATATAGGAATTCATACAATCCCTATGCTGCCTATACAGCAGGGGTCAGGAAACTGTGGCCCTCCAGATGTTTTAATAAAGCAACAGCCATCTGGAAGGCCACAGGTTCCCTGCCTCTTCTATACAAGCTATAGACTGGATAAAGCCCATCTTCTCCCTGCTGAAGGATTAGACTGAAGAATAATTTACAATGCTTACTTGGTTTCAAAATATAATTATAGTTTTTGACAGCACAAAATCCATCTAATCCTCCCTATAGGATCTCAACTACATGCATTACTGGATATTACTGAGTATTTATTAGAAGACCGAAGCTTCATAAATCCACCACCAAGTCCCCATATGCACATGCAGACTTCTTGGAACCAAGTCTTTCCCCACCCCCATTACTGCATTTAGTATATTCTGAATCACTGAACTCCTCTCATTCATTTACACAACAGCATTGAAACTTTCTGAGTAGGGAATAGCCTTCATTCAAATCAGGGGTGGGGAACTGTTGGCTATCTACATGCTGTTGAATTATGACTCCCATATACCACAATAAGCATGTCTAAAACCAAGGGGGATAAGAGTTTAGCATAATATGGATCCCCAAAGTTTCCCACACCTGATACAAATGAACTCAAATAAAGGTCTTTTACACTTCCTTCAAAGCTCAATATATGGTGGACTGTTATTACTGCAGTTCTTTTGGCTAGTGACAGCCTCTCCATTGTAACTCTGTCTATAGAGCAGCTACAATCTCATTTTAAAAGCAAAAGCAGATACTGTACAGTTTCATTATCAATTATGTAGTTAAAATGGAAGCAAGCAGAACATTGCACGTTTCCACATCCAGCAGCTGAAGAAAGCATATTTACAGTATTTGAGTAAGCAACATGTGCAGTGTTATCAGCAAATTCTTTCCACTGGAAGGGTCAGCTCCAGTGTGATTAAATTAAACTGTACAAACATATCCAGTTATCTCTTAGCAACGTAGCAAATGAACAACATGTACATGTGTGAATGTAAGCGTGAGGACAATCAGTGACAGGAAAACACAGAAGAGCTTTGTGATGTCTTAAATTATGAGTAAGAATTTCTAAAGCACAGCAGTCTGCAGGACAACACATACACATTCACAATAGGGATGAAAAAGTAATATTTGTACCTATTCATGCATTCAGATGCCCTTATTCTGGAAAGAGGGAGAAGAAAAGGCAGCCTCTCTCCCATATTGCACAGAAGAAGAAATGGAGAGCAAACCCCAAGAGCATACCAATAAGAACAAAACAAGGACAAAAATTCAGTAAGTTAAAAGAACAGAATTCCTAAACAATAGAAAGTTGGCATGATGAAACAAGAAATTGAAGTCCATCCCCTCAGACACAGGCATTATTACTTATTTTCACACAACACCTGTTTACACACTGAGCTCCTTAGGAGTTCACCTACTCAAAATGCTCACACCCTTAATTCCTCCCACACAAGCCCTCAGGGTCAAAATACAGCAGCACTTTTAAATGCAACCTACTTGAATTGAAATAATTAAGAAGAATTGCAAAGGGGCTGTGTAATTGCTAGCAAAGTGCCTTCCAGATTTCTCTCTACCTCTAGCCAGTCCAGGCAACCTAATTCAGCGCAGAGGCTCACTAGATAGGAAGAAATGTGTAATAAATCAATCTACTGAACGTCTCTGTAAGTTAGCTATTTGCCTCTGAAGTTTAAATTTTAGCATTGCTAAGCAGAGACAACTAAGAAATATTGAGTAATGTACAAGCAATACACTATGGATCATTGTGATTCTTGCAAAGGAAAAAGTTGATTTATACAAGATAACAAAAAACAAACCACCCAACCCTAAATAAATAAGTATATCCTTCTAAATGTCCTATTTTAAAACTGTTCTGGAAGCTTTTTAAAAGGAGTGTTACTTTTCAAGTAAGAAATGAGTTGGATAGGCCGCATTAAATTTGACAAACTTCAATTTTTAGTCCTATATGAACTAACCTGGGACCATGTCACATTGAACATAATGTACAAGAATTGCACTGTTAAAATGATTTAATAATGAGCTTGAATATAATATTTCAGCTTTGTTTAATATAAAACACATCTTAACAATTCTGCAAGTAGTGTTTATGACACAATAAACATTTTGGAAAAGGATCCACATAAATTTGCATCAATAATGCAAAGTATGAAGCAGAGGAAAGTTGGACCCTGAAGAATTTTTAGAATGAAAGTCTGCAGTGCTAACACTTTCATTAGAATAATAAATACAACTATTTCCTAATGACAAACAATCCTTCTTGAAAGTTGGAATGATTTACGTTGAATTTACTGCCCAGCACGTATGTTTATGACTGCAGTCAAATAAGGATACATTTTAATCAAAGTGGTAATAATAAATCCAAAGGTAGCAGTTGTTTATCATATATACATACATTAAGTTGGACCCAACATTGTTAAGTAATGTGGGAAATTGAATTACTTTGAGCTTACGACTTAGGATACAGAAAAGAGAAAAGCACTGCAGAAGAGACAAATAACCACACTGTTTGCCTCAAAGGACCAATTCAGATATTACATTTTTCACCAGGGAAAAGAGGGGAAGACAGAGATAAAAAGATTAGGCCATTTTTTCTCTTATAATGCCTTTCCATAAAAATAAAAAAGCAGACGTCTGAATAGATCCTTAGAAGCAAACTGTCTAGAAGGATAATTCAGCGAGCACATTTTCTCTTCAGGGGATCCCATTCAAGAATATTTTAAACATGGAGATCTGTGGAAACATCAACCATTTATTTCCCTTTTCCAATTAACTACATGTTCTAATATTCCAGAATTTAATGTAGCACATGCAATGCATAAGGAAGCAAGTTTCAGCATTTATGCATTAATGTATAATGCTTCCTTGGGTTTCTGTATATGGGAATTGCTTCCCCGACAAATGTAATACTGCCCCATTACAGTAATTAATAAACAGAAATTAATATGATGGTAATTGGAGCAAAGGATAACAAATAATTTAGCATTACAGTTTGAAAACTAGAATAAAGTATATTATGCATGTACCCTAATGTTTAACTCATTGCAGGGGCATAGGAAGGGGGGATGGGGGCAGTCATCCCTGGGTGTAATCCATGAAGGGGGTGACAAAAAGGTGAGCCCCCTTTTCTGTCACCCCCCCTCCCCTCATGGATGACACCCGGGTGGACTGCCTCCACTGCCCCCCCCTTCCTACGCCCCTGCCTTTAGTCAGAAGAAGGGACCCATTGTAATAGGACTTCTTTTTATTTTTTATTTTGAATGAAATTGTATTAAGACCTTTCATAGTACATTACAATAAAAAAGCCAATCTAAACAGAAATAGAAAAAAATAAAATAATAATACAAAGTCTTCTTTCACAGGTAAATCTTAACTTGTGCCATACAGAGAGATGTGAACCCTCCTAGTTCTCAGCTGGGAACTTCCCTATCTTCTTCCATCCTCCCACCCTGGAGATCTTCCGTTCCCTGCCTCTTACACAGGGGCAATAGGACCTATTTTTCAACTTACTTTTTAATATTTAGATTTCCCCACTTTAAATTCAAATAACACACATTCTTGCTATGCTTTTTATTTCAAACTGCATTAAACAGCACTAAACTGATTAGAAAAGTTAGCTATAAAACTAATGAGTGATAAAATTCTGGTCAGATGGTACTTTAAAGCTGACAAGCAATGGCACTTTAACAAGCATTTTTAAAATACTGCTTTGGAACTTCTAGAAAAATTAATATGCTCTTCCCTTCTAGATGATGATATACAATTTGAAGTGGTCTTGATCTTAAACCTAGGATCAGAAAGCAGATGAATTATTTAACAAGAAGAAATATAAATACTTCAGGCCATGGTAGGTTTTCTTGGAACAGCATCAAGTAGATATTTCCTTAAATCCATCTATGATGTCAAATATGCAGAGATGCATACTGATATCAACTGGAAAGAATATAATATTTTACCCGAAGGATTTTGGATGTAATACAAATATGCTGATATTTCCTTTAAGAAGCTTCCCTCATTGATCCCATAATATTAAGCTTAGGAAGCAGGTTCAGAGTTTAAGCACTAATAGATGATTAAAGGTTAACAAAGATTCAAATATCATCATCAGAAATAGGTTTTATTTCAGCTACTCCGAGTATAGATGATAAATGTGCATGCTTTGAAGTTCAGTCATTGTCTATACATATTCCATTATATAAATAATCTAGTCTTCATTGAAGTGATGCTTAATCATAAAAAACAAAAGTACTTCTAAGTTAAAAAGAAATTAAAAACCAAGACATTCCTTGACATTTTAAATTTACGGTTAACACCTTGCACATCACTGTTATCTCCAATAGGAATTAAGGATTCACAGTGCACTGTTATACGTTATGTAGACAGACGGAGGTCACATTAAGTTCAGTGAGACTTGCTCCCAGGGTTGCAGCCTTAGCCATGCATAGCATTAACAAAATTCAGCATGTTACTGAGTAGGCATGCAACTTCATATATTTTAATACTGGGCTGAGGCAATCAATGCATTGCTGCAGCCAATCCAAAATTTGACTATATGTTGAAATGACTGACCAAATGCAATCCAATTTACACTTTATATTTTAAAAAGCCAGGGGTAAGATTCAATCACACCACCACCTCTCTGAGTGCAAGTGGGAAGCATTTGTGCATGAGAATGGGGAACAGGCACGTTTCTTCTGAAATCAACTCCTTATACCTTGAACTTATACTGCTGATCTTGACAGGGGTTTGGGGACTGGACACAAGATGCTCTTTGAAGGGCTGAGGTTAAAAGTCCTCTTCTGCAGGCGCAGCCAGCCAGTTTTTTAGAATGAAAAATCAAATTACTGCAAGACACTTTTAAGACTGTTGGAAAAAAACATGTGTTGGCTGATTGAATTTAGTAATATTTGTAAGCCAGGGGTACACCAAAAGGTGAGACCAGCTCTTCTCCTCCTTCGCACAAATAGCTGTAACCACTGGGTTGCTCAGTTCAGAAGCTGTTTATTAGGGACATGTTACATCACATTCTGATTTCTCACTGAATATAATCTGGCAGTTTCTTCTTAGGAGGATGACTCTCTGGATATATGCAACAGTCTACCTTTCAGTACTGCACACCATGTTTCACCCCCAATATCCTGATGCAATACCAACTAATTTTTACAGACAAGTTGACCTCCTTGGAGCCTTCTCCAAATGATTCCAAAAATGAAGAACTAACCTGGAAATAGAACACAGTGCTTGGTGTCCCCTTAATGTTCCTAAGTAACACCCCATACACCAAATAACAAAAAACAACCTCGACACACAAAAACACAAAAAGGGGGCAAGGAGATGAAACAGAAAAAGCTAGCAGCCTGGCCACAATGACCCTTGAACTGGTAATCTCAAGAGTGGGTTATTGCAATGTATTGTATGTTGTGCTGCCTTTGAAGTTGGCCTGGAAGCTGCAGCTATTGCAAAATGCCGCAGCTAGGCTTTTAACTGGCACAGCTTACGAAGGAGTTGCATTGGCTGCTGATATGCTACAAAACCAAGTTCAAGATGCCTGCACCAACATGTAAAACTTTATATGGCTTAGGATCTGGATGGATAAAACTGAACAGAGGACTTTCCCCCATATCAATCTGCCTGGAATCAAGCTCCACTGTAATGATAAGTGTTCAAAGAACAGCCCAAGTAATAGGACTGCATACAATCACAAAAGTGGATTTAAACATTGCCATACTCTCGCATTGCAAAAATATAGAGGGCACATTATCACAAATTGTTAACAGCTCCATTTAGTGAATTCAAATTAAACAAGCACTTTGAAGCAAAATAATAATTTAAACAGAAGAAAAACAGTATTGCCGTATCATTTATTTGGATGTAAACTCCTCTCTACTCATTTAAACCTACTTCTGAGTAGCATTGGTTTAATGATTTAGATAGACAACAGAGAATCATAATTTAGAATAACGTAGGAAAACGCACATTAAAGCAATGAATAACATTGTGTTATGGTGGAACAATGATCTGGTCTGATAATTTTCTTTTAAGAAAGGAGATACATTGTTATAAAAATATAAGAAGGTTCGAAGTCCTACAACTGCATGCAAAACCTTCTACCAGTGCACAGGCACTCTCCAGATTTCCCTTCCAACTGCAACATGTCGCATTGCATTGGAAGCTATTCAAGGAAGACCATACAATTTTGCAGGGAGGACAAGAACTGTGCTGGAAAGGAGAGGTTCCAATACGTGTGCAAAAACTATCAGCGGCTCTTTACAATTTGCTGCAGATATACATGAAAAATGCTAGGAAATGACATTTCCCAAAAATGTATCAGGTTTACTGTTTAAAATAAACCACAAACTTTGAAATTACTAAATTTACCTTAAATGAGTACTTGCGGTTTATATGATCTTCAGGTCCAACTGTAGATATTACATAGCTAGGCAATGGTATACTTCCGAGAACAGATTCTTCTCTGCTGTCTTTTGAATGAAGAAAGAAACAAATTAACTTCCATATTTCAAATGAAACACAAAATGCATTCATGCTATTAAGCATATATTGTGCAACAGCCCACATCTTGTGTGACTTATGTTAGCTGCACTATGTGTATAACTTGTGTGCTTCTTTGGGGGGCAGTTGGGCACAATACAGTTCCACAAGCCATTTAGGATCCCAGGAGCTAGTACCATTGTTCAACAGCAGTAGATGGCATTTGAGATATAGGCTGACAGAAAGGTTATGGAGGGACTAAACCTTGGAGGGACAAGGTGCACTCAGGGTTCCAGGTTCAATCACTGGCATTTTCAGTGAAAAGGATCAGCGGATAATGTGAAATATCTCTGCCTGAAGCCCTGATTAGTTGCTGCAAGTTAGAATAGACAATACTGGGTGAGATAGACAAAAACATTGATCAGTTTTTCTGATAATTTCATGTGCTTTATTAATGTTACATGTGACTCTCCTCTTTTAGCAACACAAACATTTCGTGCATCTCACGGGCCTCTGTATTTTCCAGTACACTGTTATTATTTGTGAGGAGCTGAGAGAAAGAAATACTCCTAGCAATCAAGAATTGTTTGAAGGAGACAAATTAAGAGGGTGGGGGAAGAGAGAGAACTGTTGTCACCAAGAACTGGGAATGGCAATTGGTGTGCATAGATGTTCTTCAATCAAAAAGGTAAGAAATGCATAGTTTAGCTTCCATAAATGACGCCCTGACATTAATGCAAGCAGGAGGTAGGGAGTTGTTCTCTAGCATTCTCCCAGACATTTTGAACACCAAAAAGCTCAGTTTCTAAGACTTTAGAAACAAATGTAACATTTGTGCTCAGCTCTCAGTTCCACAAAAAATATTAAAATCAGATCTTTATTCACTAACCTTTGTAGTAAAATAAACAATAATCAGCAAGCACAAACCATCGCCTTTTCCACAATCTCATGCCAGAGCTATCCTAAAAATACAAATAATAAAATACCAAAATTGTAACAGACAGTAGAAGAAACGACACAGCACTAAACAGAATCTGAAATGTATATATATTTTCTTTGACATATGAAAATATGCTCATCAACAATCATGCAAAGCTATGGCATAACCTTCCCAGTATCATGTTTTTCTCATGCTACTTCCCAAAAGCTTAATTTTTTTGTTACTGGCCGTAATCTAACTGGTGCTCTTAAGAACATGGAAGGCTTTTGATTCTGCAACCACTTCCACTAATAAAAGCGGAACTTTCGCTTGCAGCCCCCATGCTGCTTTCTACCCTCTTCTGGCAAGTCTCCCAACTCTCTTGAACTGATTTTCAGGGCGTGCTGGGGGAGGCAGAAAAGAGCCAGAAAAGGCAAAAATCACATCTCTTTCTTTATTGCTAGTGGAGCCACCCACTGGATCAACTCTTCCATCACTAATTAGATACCATTATTATGAAGAAAAAGCATATTACAATTAGTGAATGCTAGTTAGCAGACATCAGTAATGCACAAATGACAGATATTATTAGTATGCTGGATGGATCAAGATCAGTGGAGCAGTAGTGGCAACTGTATGATATATCTGAACATGTTTATGTTTTTAATTCTGTATAGCTTGGGAAAGGTTTTCAAGACTGCAGTGCTAATAATGATACGGGCAGAGTTCATCTTTCATGTCAGTAGAACACTGACAGGCACTAACCGCTGACCTTTCTGTTTCCAGATAGTTGACCTGCCTGGCTATTTATTACATGCTGCCTAGGGCTGTGCTGTAATTTTATGCAATAAAACTAGTTATGTTAATATACGTGCAGGACACAGTAATTTGCATTGTGATAATTTAAAAAAAATGTTAATTATATTTATAGAGTCTGGTATTTCATACTTATTAGGTTACAATCTTTCAACTTGAACTGTTCACATTTTGATATGACTAAGCTTTTATCCGCCTCTGCCTTAAATACACAGCATCCTAAGCTGTAAATCTAACACTACTACACTATATAATTTGACAACTGTGGTACTTATTCACACACACACACAAATATTACAGTTGTGTTAAAGCTCTTATTGGTGGTCTATTTTCACCTAACAATCACGATCTGTTCATAAGTTGCCCAAGGAAAAACAGTAGACTTTTTGGTATGCTATCTAGATAACTCATTTGCAGAACTACCTGCCTATTAGATTACTCATAAAATAAACATGTATTTTCCTATGTTAGATTTTCTACAAAGACCGTACACTTATACTAGAGACAGAAAACAAGATTTGAAGGTCAATTCTGAGATTCCCTGATCACATGAAATTTGAATTCCAGGAACTCCACTCCAGCGGTGGAGCAAGCCACTCGGGCTCCTGGGGCAGCACACCCAGGGGTAGGGCGAGCTGCCAATAGGGGTGGGGCAAGTCACCCACAGGGGCAGGGGGAGGGCGGAGCAAGTTGCCCTTAGGGGCAGGGTGCATCATCCACAGGGGCAAGGCGAGTCGCCTACAGGGGCGGGGTGAGGGAGGAGCGAGGTGCACCATGGGGCCTCCGGCGTCTGCCTGCCTCCTCCCACTCAGCTGCCCTACAGGAGAGATGCGTGGCTCGGGCACACTGCAGCCCCCGCAGTGAGTGTCACCTGGCATTTTGTCACACACACACCCAGTGGTGACACCCGGGGCGGCCCACACCCACCGCAACTCACTTCCCCTGCCTCTGCTCCACTCCAGCATTTTAAAATGCTATGCAAAAAAAAGTTCCTTTTCACCAGGCAGTTCTGATTTAACTCACAGCAAAACATAAATATAATTACAAACTCACCTGCTTATGAAGCCAGCCTCTCACCACAACAGGAACATTAGGGTTTCTTCTAATAGCCTGGTCTCTTTTCCCAAAACTGTGTATTTTATTGCCAGATTTTACCACCTTCAGACAAGTATAATACAGCAATAGTAAGTGCATGACATGAGCAAACATAAAAAGTACACATACAATGTATTTTTTTATAATGTTCCCTAATTTGTTACACAATAATGCAGTATTTAAACGATTTTGCCACAAAATGGGTATTATCAGTTACTATACAATTACACATGTTTCCATTTCCTCTACATCTTTTAATTCTTTCTAAGAATCCAGTTATTCAGCAACTCCTTTCTACAGACAGAACATCCTCAACTGGGGGTATATCTAGCAATTTATCACTGTATCTTGGGGCTAATCTGAATATATTAATTTATGCTGATCAAGAGGGAGGAAACTAGCAGAAGTCCTTGGGCTTCTGAACCCAAATTCAGACTAGACTTCAGCTTTTGTGAAAAAACCCTCCTGCTTAAACACTGGTATTTTGAAATCAAATCTTCTCTTTCAACTCCTCCTTAACTTCACACACTGACCGCACTGATCAATTATGTTAAATGAAACTATGGCGTAAGAATGAATGTGTCAACATGTTGGCTCCTCAGGAGGAGCCACTTTCCTCCTCTCTGGGCTTTTAACACTCAGAGTATTGTCTGAACCTGGGATCACGGTTAAGGTCATTCTTCCTCAACCATGATCTGTAGCCAAGGTTTGTCATATGGTTAGATGTCATAGTCAAAAAGGAGAGACCTTAACCATGATCCCAAGTTCTGAAAACCTTGTTTTATCTGCCATCCCACACTGACCTAAAAAGCTAGGAGGAGCAAAGTAGGTGTGAGCTCCTCAGCAGGAGCCCAAACATTTGCCTAGTCATGGTAAGTCATACCCATGCTCAGAGTGATGTGTGAACTAGGCCAGTGAAAATCTGCCACATCACAGTCACTGCCCATTGTAAGTCTTAAGTTACATTATTCATTCTTTCTCTGATTATATAAGGGGGCAGGGAGCCTAGCCCTGTCCTCTCCCATCCTTCTGTGTAGGCATGTCTGGAAATTTACCAAAGTCCTCTTTAAGATCAAGTATGCAGCTTTCTCCTTTTCTATTTTTAAGCACATAGTAATATATCAATATTGATTATACATGGGTAATATGTTCAATTTCTGCCATGAGCTTAGGGTGGCATAACATGATTGCACTAGTAAGTGATATATCATTTTATTCCTCAATATAGTAAAATCCTTACACTCATGCCATAGACACAAATCTTAACTTCAGGAGCAGAATCAGAATCAGAATCACTATGACTGAATTTACCATAGAATAAATCCTTTTACTCTTGGTTAAGCTCTTTCTACCTTCATGTCTATGTTAGGAGGTATAGTGAGAAAATAAATCTGCTTAAATGTAGGCTTCCATACGGTCCATAATTTCCCTGAAGTGGCTTGCTAAAACCTGTCTCTTTTTTTTACTGCACATCACATTTTTATAACTATTCAGTAGCAGGAATTCTCCAACAGTGTCATAAAGGGCTCCCCAGTCATGAAAGAAACTGCTGAAGCATCCTCAAGCATGACAGCCAGACAAAGACAATACCTCTTTTAGCTGGTTGTCCTCTCAACCTGAGCATGGGGAAATGAGTTACAAGAAGAAAGGAACTAGAGCCATATCAGCATGCAACAATCTTTACAGCTCTTCACCTCAGGGGCATACCAAATTAAGAAACAATAAGCCATACTTGACCCCACTAGCTGTTTCAACTACACAAACATACAATCATTTGAATAGTACTGCTTGGAAATGAGCAAAATGATACTTTATGCCTCAACAAGAGCTACACAAGAGTGGGACTTGGAGGAGTATCCTAGTAATGATCTTTACATGTTTTTTGTTTTGTTTTGAAGGAAAATGCAACTAAAAACTTTTCCAGTTTCTAAAATAGGGCTTTATACACCAAAATCAGCACCTTGAACTTAGTCCAGTAGCTAAATGGCAGCTGGAGCAATTATTTCAATAGCTGGGTAAAGTGCTGGCCTGATCCATCTCGCTGTTCCACAGCATGACAAGAATCTATTGGATTCCATTGGTATCCAGGAGTAGATCATCATAATCTATCTACCACCCCTGCAGGGAATGACTGAAGCTACAAGTACAACCTCATCATGAAAATAGGATGACATCTACACCCCTGTTTCCAGACCATGCCTTCCTCCCTCTGGAGCAAAAACTGAAATCAATACTTTGCTCTGCACTATGTGTCAGATGAGTGACAACCTGAGACAGCCTCATGGTTGTCATGGAAGCTATGAAGTCATGAGCCAGAACAACCAAGGTAGCTTCAATATGGATATTCATCAAACACCACATACAAGACGACCTCTGCCAGCTCAGTCACAGAAGCTGCTGGACAGCAGGGTGGACAGTACACCAGCAAGAACTATAGATCACTGTGTCCTTGGCATGATGCCAGGTGCAGGACCTCACAGTAAGCTCCAAGACAGAGGGTGTTCCTGGTGATGGAAGTTCTACGGACCATAGCCACTCCTCTCTTCCATTCTGTCCCCAGTTCCTGCAAGCCAATGCTTATGCGGCATTGAGTATCCAGGTGGGTGCAGCTGGGTCAGATCAACTCCTCCCAGCACACCCACCCAGGGCTCAGTAATACACGCCAGATCAGCACTCTAATCCAGGAACAAATAATGGATAACAGGTCAGTGAGCACAGCAGATAAGCAACCAGGAACCAGCCCATGGCAGTGGTGGGAGCAAGGAACAAGGCGTACATACGTTTGTCCCCATCTTCCATGGTAACCTATCGCCATGGCTACAACTCCCACTACCCATGATCACTGAAACTGGGATGGCATCACCCATGCCCTTCCTTCTCAAACTCCTCCCAAACATATTATGCAAACAACAACAGACCATCAAGAAAATCTACCACAACCAATTATACATATACAGAGCTCCGTAGTCCATAAGGGGTTCCCTTTAATTTCTGTTACCAGAGCAGCTTTATAAAATGACACTGTCCAATATAATGAATAGTGCAGCCAAACACCATGATACAGTATATAATTTTTAAAAATGATTTAAAATAAATGCTTAAAGCTGATATTGTCCATGTAAACAGTGTGAAAGAAAAAACTGAAAGCAATGAAATAGAGAACATGTACCACAGTGGTTAAGAGAAACAGGAAGCTTCTAGCTCAAATCTTAACTCAGCCATGAATCACTGTATGACCTCAAAATGACTGATGTGCTATATCTGTGCAGATCTAATGAAGTGCAATGATCACCTTGCCCAAGGGCTAAGCTCAGTCCTTGATACTGTTCACATTTCAGAATAAGGGGGGCGGGTATGTGTCTTACCTTGGAGCCAGGTTTTGTATCTACAGTGGATGTAGTCACTGCAGTAGATGTTTCACTGACCATGCTTGAGGGTCTTTGGTTTATCCGATGCTTGGACATAAGTGAATTTTGCCTAGGAAAAAAAGAATAGGGCATTTATGACATATTTAAGCTCCCCCACCCCTGGGGGCCTTTTGCTCTTGTATAAGCATGCCACAAAAGGATAGATAGAACTTGTGAGCTTTTCTACACTTGTGCCAATGCAGTAAACTGTTCACTTACAACAGCTTTTATTACAGATATCACTGCTAACAGAAGCATGCTCATTAAGTCTGTCCTGCAATCTAAACACTATCTTCTATAGTTCAGCTAACAGATGTGCATTAATTTACTTACATCATATTTAACACATTTATACAGTGAAATGATTTTAAGAGCCGAATAAGCTGATACAGTCAGTAACTGTAATTTTCTGCAGAGTGCAAGAAATTTTTATTTAGTTATTTCTTGCAACTGGACAGGACCCAAGAGGGGAACATCAGGCCAACACCAGCTTCAGGCATTACACAAGCCTGGGGTCCTACCCAGTTTGGGCTAGCAACTACTTCCTGGTCAAGCTCACTCTCAGCTCTGACAACAACCTGGAGGAGGTAGTCTCCTTCCTGATGAAGCACCTGCTCCGGGGGATAGTGGTACCCCTAGTGGCCAATCTGTGTCACAGGCGGCCAAGGATGTGTGGAGATAAAGGGCCACAAGGTTAAGAGCGCCGGAGTGTGCAGAGGCTGAAATGAGAACCAACACAGTCAGTAGGCAGAGCAGGGGTGGCAAACCTGTAGCTCTCCTCAGATGTTGTTGGACTACAACTTCCATCAGTCCCCAGCCAGCATGGCCAATCATCAGGGCTTTCAATCAGTTTCAGCTGGTGGCCCAGCTGCACACCTATCTGGATAAGGATAGCCTAACTCTTGTTGTCTATGCCCTGGTAATCTCTAGGTTAGATTACTGCAACACGTTATAAGTGGGCTGCCTCTGAAGATGGTGCAGAATTCAGTGGCCAGGTTCCTCACCGCGGAAAGACGGTTTGAGCATATACTGTCAATATAATGTCAATCCTGATCCAACTGCACTGGGTCCAAATCTAAGTGCTGATTTTGACCTCTAAAACTTTAAATGGCTGAGGACCGCAATACATTAAGGACTGCTTCTCCCCATATGAACCAACCCAGAGCCTGCAGTCAACATCTGGGGCCCTTCTTCATATGCCTCTTCATATGCTTCATATGCAATAGGTCCAGAGGGCAGCAACCAGAGAATGTGTGTTTTCTGCAGTGGTGCCCTGCTGGTGGAATGCTTTCCCTAGGAGGTTTGCCTGATGCCTTACATATTATTAGGTGCCGGGCAAAACCTTTCCTCTTCTCCCAGGTCATTGGCTAATTAAACAAACTGTGATTTTTTAACTGGGGGGGGTATTGTTTTTGTTTGTTATTATGGTATGTATTTCTGTGTTTTAATATTGTAAACCACTGTGTGATCTTTGGATGAAGGGCAGTATAGAAATAATAATAATAGTAATAGGTATTGTTAAGAAGATACAGCTAAAACTGCACATCAATGTTATAAAAAATAAATTAAATGAGTTAAGAAAACTAATTAAGGGAACAGGAGCAGGTAAGCAGCGCCTACTTTAGAGATGAGGTCAGTGAGTGCCACATGAGTTTTTGTTGCTACTAGTTAATGCAAAGCCAGTATTAAATAAAACATCAACCATTCAGGATTCATTTCAGCATGAGACCTAGTTCACTTAGGTGTTTCAGTTAGTGGTTGCTCAGATGATTTCACATTGCAAGCAATAACCGAGGCTATCATGGGCAAGAAATTTTGAGCTAGGTCCAATTCATGAGCCATGGAAATTGAATGTTCTTACCATTAGCAATTATTTGGCACTCCAGCAAGTACAAAACAGGGAATCTGACTTACTGACTCACAATATCATCTTGACTACATGATCCTCTACATGTCAAACTTAAAAAGTAAAGCACACTTTTCTGCTGGTGGCTGTCTTATAAATTTCCACTACAAAAACTGAAGCGTGTTTATTTGCATTAGAAAGCTGGGAAGACACACACACACATATACACATAAGCTTTCATACTGGGGCAGCCTAGAAACTGGAAAATCAGCAAGTGAAATAAATGCCTTTAGCTGCCAAGTCTCTGAATGCCAGGAGATAACAGACAAGTGTGTGATTTCCCACATTCATATTTGTAAGACTGATCATGTTGCCTCTTCATTTTTCCATTAACTATATCAAGACTCTTGATTTTTCCTGCAGATATGAAACCATTCTTATAGCTTCCCTCTTCCCAGAGCATCCCCATTGTTATGAGAAATCATGTGAAATATTTCATTTTATAGAATAAATATAAAACTAAGAATTTCTACTGAAAGGATAGACAGATGAGAAGAAAATTCCAGCCAACTTAATGATGGCAAGGGTGGAATTTTAATTTAAAAGAAAATTTTATTCGAATTTCTAATAGTGGAGAAGCATACTCAGCTTCTTCCTTTGACATCTGCCCATTGTGTTTTCCTTGCTGTGCACAGAAAGAAAAATAGGATTTCTTATTTCACTTCCTACTATGAAAGTCGGTATCTGCCCCTTTACAAGGTCAGAGGTGGGTGGGTGGGTGTTTCTTTTTCAGAGTAAAAGAGCTTGCTCCTCATGTTTCAGAACTAACTTTGCCATGCACCACCACTAATCTACTACGGAAGTAATGTTATGCTGACATTTCTCATTAAAATCTAACCTGGTATCTGTAGTAGTGGTGGTGGTGGTGGTATGCCAAACCAGCATAAATGAGCAAGCTTATTCAAAGTTCGTATAAATTATCTGGTATGGAACTGTTTAAAATATTTGACTGAATAAATAAATTACTTTTGGCGTGATCATTGTAAATACTGGAGACAGTAGCAGCAACAATGGCCTGCTTCAGGTTCAATGATTAAGGGGTTTTATCAGGACGGTGGAGGGTGTGTATGCTGTGTCCTGTTGATGTAATGCTGGTGGCACTCACCCTTCTTCTGATAGGAACTGCTCCATGGGTGGGGACAAAATGGGGGGGGGGAGTTGAGGAGGAGTGAGAAATGTCCCTATTTTCATCTGAAGTATGTTGGAGGGTATGGTCTTTAGTGTGTCCAATCTGGACATCACAACAGAGTAAATTTATTGATTGGTGTTTTTCTTTTAAAAAAATTATTATTCTTTGGTAGATTTGCAAAAACAATAACACACACCAATAAATAAATGTTAAAAAGTGGCAAAATTAAATGCAGACACACAAAGCATTTTCCGAAAAATCAAAGAAAGCAGCCACTACAAGCTGCCTAAGGGAGGAGGCTGACAGCAGCAGAGAGGCAACGGGATGCTCCCTTGCTACCGCTTGGGACGAGTGCCAGCTCCCCCTCCTTGAGCTTGGCAATGGCAGCACTGGCAGGGGAAATAGCGACATTTTGGGATCAAATCAGAAGCCAAGATGGCTTTCATAATTCCAGGACTGTCCCTGGAAAACAGGGAGACTTTGAGGATATGAAAGACAAACTAACCAGAATTGCCTCAAAATAATGGTTCGCAAACCCATTTCTTCTTGACTTTCATTGTTTCAAAACATGGTTTGGAGGCAAATCCAGTTACCATTGTTTGTCTGATCTGAATGTTGTGGAAAACTACAGTTGGATTACAAGACAGGTGGAAGTGCATGAGCCCACATGGTGTTCCTGATTGCCAAGAAGTGTTGTTCCCTGAACGAAATGGGAGTGCTTGAGCTGTGATCCAGAACACAGCTTTTGCACATTATGGTTTAAACAAGCCTCCCCTCCCGCACCCTTCAGATATTTTGAACTACAACTCCCATTATCCATGACCATTGACCATGCTGGTTGGGACTGATGGGAGCTGTAGTTCAACAACTTCTGGAGAGCACCAAGTTGGGGAAGTTTTAAACAAATCATACAACTTGACTTAGTGTCATATGTGCCAGTTACATGCAAACCAGAAAACAATGGTTTGAGCAAACCATAACCTGCCTGCAAATTAGAATTGGAAACTACCAGTTTGAATGTTGTTTTTCAGTCCAGTGTTGTACAAGCAAACCATGGTATGCCACAAAACCAGAAGTGCAAGAGGAAAACTCATCACGTAAGTGGGGAATGAATGGGACTGAATCAGCACAAGGTTCATTGCATCCTAGCTGAAGAATGGTTGTGCTTGATTAATATTCCAGTAATGTAGTACAAACTTTCAAGATCTATTTTATATCATGCAGCTTTATTTTCATAATAAATAAATGGATCATACTCAGAGTAGACTCACTGAAACCAATGGACTTACACTAGTCATGTCTTTTGATTTAAGTGGGTTTACTCTGAATTTGACTTGGTTGGTTTCAAACTGACTAAGGTGAAAAGGAAAGAATGATATGTCAGTATCAGTAAACACATTTTGCTAGCTCTGCATATTAATTAGAAATCAAACCCACACAGCAGTTTTTGAACAAAGCTATATGCCATTATGCCACAGGAGATTTGGTTGTTTATGTCATAGAAGGGGGCCAGGAAAAACAAACAGAAAACAATGAAGTATTATTTAGACTCAGAGGAATAAAAGCAGTTTAAAAGGACAAGGTCTCTGGAGGACAAGGAAGATGCTCAATTTTGCCAACAGAAAAAGGTTGCCACATTAAGTTAATTATCTCTTGCAGAATCAAGTCATAACACGCTAGTTAACAAAGTCAATTTTAACTGAACACATCTATTTAATAAACCTTAATTAGGGTTTTATACATTAAGAGAATAAATTTTCACTACCTTCACAAATTATAGAGACATGTGAGAATAGATGAGTGCATTCTTTTACATTTAATGACAGTTGTCAAAACCAATTTTATAATAAGTTACTTTAGTCTTTTGGTGTACATAGGCTCACATGCAAGTAAAAACATGATACATTAGTTGTGCCAGAAGTAACATGCTCCTTACAAGTGTTAATTTAAAACAGTTTCTTTGCTTGCTAGGATCTATCCCCATTTTTAAAAGAGAAAAATACTATAGCTTAGAGAAAGTGTCAGAATATGGAAGAAAATGTAGTTATGCATGAATGAATGTGGTGGGGTTTTCTGTTTTATTTTATACCAACAATGACTCCTATTCATCTAAACCAAAGTGCTCATGCCATACTAATTTTAAAGCATCAGACAACAGAGTTTGTTAAACAACCTGCACAATTTGTAAAAGGAAAAAGAGGACTCAAATTAGCAACATAAAGAACAGAAGGTTGAGCCTAAGAGCACAGCTGAATGCGGCTATACTGTGCAATATATTGCTGCACAGAAACCTTACAACTTCTTATCTACCTTTAACACAGCCAAAGGGGAGCTCTGACAAATTGGCTGTCCTGAATGTTTCTGTGGCTGTCACTGATATTCAATGAAAGAATAAGCGAAATAGGTAGGTAACAGCAATTCTTGGGTCATTGTTCATTATTTCTCCTACAAAAGAGCAACCTATCAGACGAAAACAGCTAGTGAACATGGCAATCAGCTTCATGGTTTCATTCAAGACAGGCACAGGTCGGCCTCCAACATCTACTTGGGATTAATTATATTTTTAGCACCCAACTGTTAAGCTGATTCCACCCTTCAAAAAAAGGCAGTTTCATTAAATGGTTTTGCAATATTAGATGCTTGCATGTGCACTATTTAAGAATTCACTTAATTTTTATTTATTCTACCTTGTCCTTCCTCTCACAATATCCCAGGGTGGCTTAGAACAATGATCAAACGCTAACACTAAAAGCAAATTAATTCACACCCCACAATTGGTATGGATGCCTTCCATTTAGACTTTGTAGGAAGGCTGAGTTTCAGAAAGTGGAAGATTCAGAGCTCTTTAATAATAGTCTCAAACAAAGTTGATGACCTTTTTGAATAATTTATCTTATATATTAGCATATGCTATAACAGTTGCTGTCTTCTTTTCTCTACATCAGAGGAAAAAGATATTTTTAGTATTTTGCTATCTTATTCATTCACTGCCAAGAGAGAACATACGTATGGTGATTTACATAAAGAATTCTATTTGGCAAATAAACACTTTGAAAATTATTATGCTGTCAGATGCATCTATACCCAGATAATACATTTGTCTTTCTCAGCTAATATCTGCACCTTTTACACACTTTCCATTAATTAATTTCACTGGAGTTTCTGCGGCAAATTTCCTGATAGATTGCACTCAAAAGTTTCTTTCCTGCAGTTCCTTGCTAAATCATAAAATCAAGGAACTGTACAGCTGGAAGGAATACAAACCTTCATAGAGGTTTTTTTATTTTGCGATAATGATCTAATTTTTGACTTATTTATAGCATTTTTTCCCTCTGTGTGTAGCTTCACCCTCAGTCTCCGCTTTTCCAGACTAAATATACCCAAATCTCTTAACCATACCTCATAAAGGCTTGGTTTCCGGACCCTTGATCATCTTGGCTGCCCTCCCTTCCAGCTTGTCCTTAAATTGCAGCGCCCAGAACTGGACACAGTATTCCAGGTAGGGTGTGACCAAGGCAGAATAGAGTAGGATTTTTACTTCTGTTGATGCATCCTAGAATAATATTAGGGTGTTTTTTTACTGCTACAGCACACTGTTGACTCATGTTTGATCCTTTTCAGATACACTATTAGCAAGTCAGGTGTCCCCCATATTATATTTGTGCAGTTGGTTATTCCTGTCTGATGTTTGTTTCAATGGCAATTCTTTTTGTTAGCCTTGGCTCAGTTCTTCAATCTGTTAATGTCACCCCAATTCTGTCTTCTGCGGCATTAGCTACTCCTCCCAATTTCATCATCTGCAAATTTGATGAGCATCGCCTCAATTTCTTTGTCCAAGTCATTTACAAAGATGTTGAACAAAGGGCCTAGGATTGAACCCTGCAGCAAAACGCTAATTGCCACTTTTTTCCAGGATGACGAGAAACCAGAAAGCGAGTACTCTCTGAGTTTGGTCAATCAACCAGCTACAAATTTACCTAACAGCTACCTTGTCCATCCAAAATTTTACCAGCTTCATCGCAAGAATATCAAAAAGTTTCACTGAAATAAAGATACAGATAAAGATGATATCCTTCCTCCAAAAAGCAACCTTGAGCCTTTCACATTTTCAACTTGTGAGAGATCTGAGAGATGAAAAGAGGTATCTCTAGGAGTTCTGGCTGAGTTCACCGGCAGTCATTGTCTCATTATCAATTTTTAACATCTTCTGCCATACCTATTTTATCAATCTGTGGTATACTGCAAACCTTCTGGATAGGATTGTCACTCTTCCATGCCCTTTCAAGTGACTAGAACACAGTGTGAAGTAAGAAGCAGTATGTGAAAGACTGGATAAAATTTACTATATGAAGTATATCTTATGTTTCTGGAATAAATGGTTTAAAAAAGAGACCTATATCAAGTAATTGGTCACTAGCTAATCAGCTGTTGGACTTAAATACTAGATATTGACTGTGACTGTAGAACTGTAGGAAAAGTTGCAGAACTTCAGCAATTAATTGTGGACCAAGCAAAGTTATTAGATGTGTTTCTGTAGCAGCATTGAAGTGATATGATCTCTCTCTATTTATGGCAAAGCTCCAAGGGGCCACATGCCAGTGGTGGGAAAGGCCAGAGTCAGAAGTGGATGCACAATACAAATAAAGGTTACCTTTGTGCAGCAGATGAGTTTTGACACACACTCTAACACTCCTTGCTATCATCCATCTAGGCAAGCAAGATGCATTGTCAGTGTTCAAAGGCATATTCCATACAAAAACACTTAGGGGAATGTGGAAGATGGCAGTTGAGTGTTATGGCCTGTAGAAAGAGGATGTGGCCTGGGAAGAATCCCAAAGGTCAGACAGAGAAGCCTGGATTTGGCCCTTGGGCTTGATGTTCCACAGCCATTATTTAGATCTATGTGAATGAACCTCAATGAGCCTTGACAAACTTCAGGGTTACTAGCTCCTCCTCCCCCCCCCCCTGTGCAGCCAGGAGAATGACTTTCACAGAGTTTAGTTTCATTTTTAAAGAAACTTGGGGTAATATTATTTTAAACCAGGCATCCTGGATTTAAACTAACTGCATAGTTTCACAGTAAGGCTATTTCATGGTTTATGAAGCTGTAAACTACCTAGACTGTTTTAAACCAGGACCCTCAGGTTTGAATGCAATGCTAAGCAGGGATTCTTAAAAGTGAAACTAAACTTGGCAGAATTTCTTTTCCTGGCTGTGTGAGAGAAGGAGGGAAGAAAGAGGAGCACGCAGGTTTGTGGGTTTGCTTTGGCTCCTTGAGAGTTGTCAACAAAAGCCTAAGACCCTGACCATAATCTTTGACTTCAGAAAAATTTCTGATTCTCTAAAGTTACTATTTCTAAAAAACTTTTTAGTATCAATGCAGAAGGTAAGTTTGCAGTTGGGAGTAATGTTGATAAATAATGTATTTTAGTTGTACATGTTTGCGTTTATCTTGCAACACAAAAATTCAAATACATCCTATTTTGTAAAAAGTAGTAAGACTGATCAATCTACTTACTCCTCTTGTAAAATAAACTCAACGTTTTCTGGGGAAAACTGGCCAGTCACAGGATGCCTAAATGTTGTGGTCTGCTGGTTGTGGCTGAAAGGAAAATCAGAATGTAATTTAATACCAAAGCAAGGACAACTCTGAGAAAATTACAACTTTTCAAAAATATTTGCTCTGACCAGTTGCTGATCTTACAAAGAGATCATATTTCCTGCAGTGCAGCAGGAACGTTAGATCCTTTTATCTCTTTTGTCACAGGCTTATTGAATCTATGAGAGATCTACTATCCCATTTAAGTCCAAAATAAGGACATCATTTGTTACATACACTTCTGATATTTAATAGAAACAAAAAAAGTGTGTTTCTATCATCACCACCAAATGCTTGCTCCCATATTGAACACCGGTTACATTTTTTTTGTACAGGCAGGAGAAACAGAGTCTTGTCTCAAAAAAATAAACAAACATTCCAAGAGATAAATTCTATACCACACACTCAATGTTATGCTGTAGAATCAGTACATAGAAAGTAAACAGCTCTAGCAATAAGAAATGTTGCTGTCAACATTTATTTCCCCAATATAGTTTTGACTTTTACTGAACAAAATTTAAAACTAGCTAAAGCTATTGTACAAATGATCTCCACTGATGAGACTGGTGTGTTACTGACCTATAATGTAATCTCAGGGAAAGTTTGTCAGTGTTCAGTAGTACTGTACATAAGGCTCTCCTATGATTTCATAGCCATTCACAATTGTATTCTTCCTACAAAGATATAACCCTAAAATGATACTTGTGAAGAAGGAATCTCCTAGTCCCTGAGCTGGTATTTTGGCATTTCTTGAACTCTCTGTGGCAGAAAAACTGAAGGGACTTTTGAAAACAATTGGCCTGGCCGCTTATTCTTCAAGGAAAAAAATGGTGAACATCACACCAGCTATCTTTAAGCTCTGGGGCATTCCTAAAGTAGGTCTTTGGATTCTGATCACACTGCCTATTTACATGAAACATGTTTTTTAGACAGCATATGCATGAGCTGTGTGACGGGTATGCAGCCCCTGTGCACAAATGGGAACAAACCAGAAGGCCACAGTTAATCATAGCTGTGCAGCATATAATACAGTGGTACCTCGGGGTGCGAACAGGATCCATTCCGGAGCCCCCTTCGCATCCCGAACAGAACACAAGATGCAACGGCGCGTCGGCACATGTCGCGTTTCACTGCTTCCGCACATGCGCGTGACATCATTTTGAGCGTCTGTGCATGCGCAAGCGGTGAAACCTGGAAGTAACGCGCTCCGTTACTTCTGGGTTGCCGCGGAGCGCAACTCGAACACGCTCAACCCGAAGCACATTCAACTCGAGGTATGACTGTAACTGAGAACTAAGGTCGGTAGTTACTAAACAAGTCAGTTTTAGTAAGCCACCTTTAAACCACAGCTTTATATCCTTGCTGGTCTTGAACAAATTAGCAAGTTCCCCGAGTTAGAACATAACAAGAAGTTCTTCTTGTTCTTCATGGCTTGTTTCTCCGTTCGTGCAACAACAAAGATCGTGAGAGTGCACGGCTCATAGAGATCATCTGAATATATCTAAGAGGGTGACAAAATGCATCCAGAAAAGCTATAAGCAAATAGAAGAAGAAATTAAATATTCAAAGTACGCTATGTAGCTAGCAAAACCTGTTCCGTATCTACTGGAAACAACAACAGTAAAATCCCTCCAAATACCAGCAATGAAGATAGTTCCATCTCCTTAAGAGCTATATTTAAACAGTCTCTAACAATAGCTCTTAAATAAAGCACCAAAAATGGCAATCAGTTCTGCCTAAATTCCTTCACTGGTCCTCAAAATATTTCAATTAGCATCCTATACTTTGAACAGCTATTTAATCTGGTTGAAGTACATTCCAGTAAGATACACCTGGCTTTGGAGGTCAGCTGTTGCTCTTTTCACCAGCAAGCGCTATTCAAATTCTGTCCTTTCCCGTTGGTTAATTATTCCTGCATGGCTCAAGGTTAACTGCTAAATACCTTTTTAACAGGACTCAATAGATTGCTGAGTACGGGGAAGAGAAGACTTGCAACTGGCTGCATATTTCCATGTCTGGGCAGGTTAAATCAGACATAACACAAAACACCTTTTTTCTACACATTCCTACACTTCTCTTTTGTCTGTTAATTAGCTTTCCAGATATATATCAAAAAAGTTCCCATTTGATTTTTTTAAATGCACATAAAAATATGTAATTAGATTCATAATTTTGAGATCTTCCATCCCAGGAGTAGGTACTGTATTGAAGTTATTAAATCACCAGGAGCACACACAAAATATGTGTTGCAAATCTATGCAAACAGTAATTTATAACGTGTTTATCTATTACAACCAAGCTTCAATTATTTTAAACTATAAACTCAAAATTTACAAGGGCTGGGATCCAATATGCTACTTTAGGCAATTCCATTATACTGCCTAAATAAGGTACTTGAGATACTTAATCCCTTCTTCTATTTGCTTATAGCTCTCCTGAATGCCTGGGAAAAGTGAAAGGTGAAAGGAGTTCTCTTATTCATGAAAGAACTACTCTGGATCCAAGTCATTGTCTTCAGTAATATACACAGCCTGATAATATATTAAATATATGGATAAATTATAGGTATCTTTGACAAAGTACTGGCTACTGTAATATAGTAATAATGTATTGATGAGCAATACTGGATTGATCAGCTGTTTAACTGATCCAGTTGAATGTCTAATCTGATGAACTTGCATATCTGGCTTAATTTTTAGACCTTAAATTATAAAATGCAGGTTCAATCCCCAGCATCTCCAGATAGGGCTGAAGAGTACCCTATCTGAAATCCCGGAGAGCTGCTGCCTGCATGGCATGACCCAAAGAGATGATACCCTTAGAGGTCTCATCCTGAAAAGTTTGCCCTGCTGCTAGGCACTCTGACACCCACAGTGGCATTTCCTATTGTCCCCGAACAAAATGCCAGCCAGAACGCTCCTAAGGAAGCACCCAGAACTAGCTCAGTTGATTAAATCAATAGTGTCACTTCCCTTCATACCTGTCAGGGAACTGACATCGGAGCGAGAGGCGAAGGGGAGGCTCCCAGATGATGCTGGCGAAGGACCCAGCAGTAGGGGGAGAAACAGCTCAGTAGAGGGGGAAGCCAATCAGCGCAACACCAGGGATAAAGGGGGGCAGACGGGGGAATTGGAGAGAGGGCTCCAGGACTCTTCACTGGACATCAGTGAGGAGAGCCCAGGTCCTCCGCTACCCACGCCTTCCCTGTGCAGAAGACTCCCGCGCAGTGAGAGGAGGAGGAGACTGGGTGTCAAACAACTTTTATGTTGGATGAGGTTCAAGAAACGCCCACTGACGGATTCTGCCAGTGACTGAGGCAGCCACGATGAGAAGGGGCTTTGCAGTCAGAAAGGTTTAACAAGGCAAATTAACCGAGAAAGGCACCAGTTTACGCAGGAGTAACTCATACTCATTACAATACCCACTCTTGAGCTGTCAGAAAAGTTCCCACTGCATTTAAAGTGCCATTAGTTCTCAGCAGGGCAGATGTTTCAAGACCATGGGGGGGGGGAATACAAGGGAACAGTCTGCCACGCCAGCTCAGATGCTACAGCCTCTGCCCCTCAGCATCAAAGAGGCACCAAAAGAGTTGCAAGCTGTGCCTTTCCCCACCCCCACCCAAAACAGTAGCCAGAGCTTTCCCAACGACTAGCTCAAGTGTTGCTGGCCAGGAAATTAAGGGTTAGTGTCATGTCCCATTTCTCCTCTGACTAGCATTTTTTCTTGGCTATATGAGAGATGATGCCACTGCAGTAGAAAAAGGTGAGGAGAATAACATGCTGCAATGAATAGTCGTCATGCTAGCTATAGCACCATGTTTGATGGAATTGAGCAGAATAAAAAATGGGAGAAATTTAAAACTCTTCCCTATACAGTATTGTATTATTTAGCATTTATTTACAGAGAACTCTGCAAATTAGGTAATATTTCAGCATTCTCTTGATTTAAATCATCATCTCACATTACGTGAAGGTTAATTTATCAGACACTGAAACACGTACTTTGTTTCATATCTACTATAAAAATGAAAAAAATGCTATAAACAAAGAACACTGATTGCTTTGGTATATGACTCCAGCACTGCTTTGTTTGTAAGAAATATTTTCCACAACACGATAATTCAGCACTTTGATTAACCACCAGCAACGTAAAGTCTAGAAATCTAGACTTTAGGGAAAAAACATCAGCAAAACTTTAGGGAAAAAACATCTTCAAGCTAGATCACACCAATAAGTTTTTCTTTCCCAACTGAGAAAAATGATTTCATTGGCTTAAAATTTAAGATAACTTAATGGAGTTCACAGAAGTGACGTTCCCCTTCTCTCTTCCCTACAGCAGCCCCCCCATGCCCCACCCCACATTCTTACAGAAGGCCTCCCCATTGTCCAAGGAGGATTTTTGAGGAATGCAAGTGACTGTTGGGGAGGGGAAGGGGGAAACATTATTGCCACGACTTTCCCTAGGTTAACTTACGCTAGGATCCAAGTCAGTAAGTTTTTGAGTGCACTATACAGCACATTAACAACAACAACAACAACAACAACAATTTATTTATACCCTGCCCATTTGGCTGGGTTTCCCCAGCCACTCTGGGCGGCTCCCAACAGAATATGAAGAAGAAGAAGAAGAAGAAACAGCAAACATTAAAAACTTCCCTAAACATGTTATCTCAAAGAGTTGTCAGTTTATTTTGCTTATTTTTTTCAAAAAAATTATACACTGCTTGTTTAAAAAACCCTCAAAGTGGTTTACAAAAGATAAAATAGTAAAATCAAGAAAAATTCCCAACCTTCCTTTAAAACATAGAAAAGTTAAAAGTACTAAAACAGACTGAAATGACCTCAACTTTCTAAGCATCTGGGAAGGGTTTTCTAAACAGGAATGCACCAAAAAGAGCACAGTGAAGGCGCCTGCTTGATCTCAATAGGCAGAGTCCAGTTTAGTTCCCAGTCACATCAAAGACATGAGGTGTGGGTTGTCAAAATAGTCACCTTCCTTTTTCTTCTTAATCAGCCAGCATTTAATAGTGCATTCCTGTGCATACCGACCTCAGAAGAAAGCCTCATTAGTTCAATGGGGCTTATTCCCAGCTAAGCATGTAGAGCAGAGCTTTCCAAACTTTTCATATTGGTGACACACTTTTTAGATGTGCATCATTTTGTGACACAGTAATTTAGTTTTACTAGCAAACAGGAGCTTAAACTAACCCCTTTCCAGCCCCGGGAGGAGCACAGGGAGCATTCATGCAACACACCTACACACTGCAGCTGACGCACTGTTTGGAAAGCACTGATGTAGAAGACTAGGGGTGCTTAGTTTACCATATATTAGCATGGAGAAACAACACCTCATACTAGCATAAGCTTTTATATTTTACTATCCCCATATTTATTTACTTAGACAATTTAAATACCATTTAACATAAAAGAACAGTTTTCCTGCAGAGGAGGAAACGAGTCCAGAATGAGCTGTCATGGCTCACTTGCTTCACTGGCATGAAGTGGAATCTTTCAGAGGGGTTTCCTGAATGCTGGAGAACCTCACTCACCAGATTCACTTCCTGCCAGCTCCATTGCTGGTCAAGAGCTGGAGTTCTTTTTCCAACCATCCAGGGAGCAATGGAAGGTACACATAGGGCCTTATAATTTACATTCCCTCCCCTCTGCAGAAAAGCAAGTCCAAAGTAAGTCCAAAAGTTTGCTTTACAAGAAAAAGTAATCAGCTTTTCTGTTAGTTTTTCTCAGTTAAAAGAATGGGATCAAGGAGATTCATGAGCTTTGCAGATCTAATCAACTGGACTTTTCCTGCTATGGGGTAACCGCTTGTTTCCAGCTTCCTTGTTCTGAACAACATCTACAAAGGCAAAAATGAAAACCAGTCTCTACCATTCTGCCTGGATCTGGCTTTGCAAAATAGACATTTAACTTATAGAATCCTGTAACTGCACAAGTACATGATATTTCCTTCAGACCACCCTAGGATAAAAACAGTCTGGTTTATTAGCCACATTTTCCCCACCAATTTTTAAAATGGAATCTTTAATAACAAACAAGTTACAGAAAAGGAAATGATAGAAAAATTAGTTTTAAAAAGGTAAGTTGTCGTAATTGCCAATAAAGAAGTATAGGTTATAGCTACGTTATTTACATACCAAGAGGGAAAGGATGTATGGCCTATAATTACAAAGGCTTTCATGGACTAAATTAAAACAATTCCAATGAGAAGATAGAAAATAACCTTGAACTGTACTAAATCCCCACGCTCTCATAGACTCGTGATACTTCTTGCATTGTACATTTGCATGCCATATGATTATCCCCTAAGCACAAACCTAATTTTCCATGTTATCACATTATGGGGTTGTCGGTTTAAACCCTCCATGCCTTTCATGCTCAAAAGCTTTGTTGTGCTCATGCTGGTGGCAAACAGGTATCGTTGGGGTTTTATGTAAGGAATTGAGGAAGCCCCCACTCATTGCTTAACAGGTTGAAATATATGTATTAAATAATGATTGTTAAGACCCATGCGAGATGGTGGAAGCTGAAAACTGTTTTCATGAGGTTCTGAATATTTTAAAGGAACCAGCTGTGGGTGCAAGTGTAGGAAGTTAATTAAAACTCAGCTTGATGGGTTAGGTTTTCCAAAGGTAGTATTCTTGTTAGAGCTACAGAATAGTGCCTTTGTCTATCATAAGGAGCTAATCAAAAGAAATGAAGCAAAGGGAACTCCCTGAAGTTTCTTCACTCTCCTTACTTCAGAGACCTGAAGGAAGTCTTCCTTCTTTCTCTTGAGCTAGCACTAATAATTTTGGGGAGTTTAATTTTCAAAGGAAAAAGTTGCTGTTTCTGAGAAGACAGAAGCAGTTATTGAAAGCCACAAAAATGCTTTCCAGAATGGAAAATTCACAGGATGAAAAGTCGCAGCATAGCAAATGCTTTGTCAAGAAAGGAAACACTGGATAGCACAAAGCACCACAGATCACTTACTTTAAAGTGTAGTTATCACAAACTGCCTTGAGTAGGGCAGTTTTGCACCAGTGACTATTCCTCTCCCCTGCTGCAGCATCCCAACACCTGAAATTCCTAACTTTCCAGTCCTCTGCCCCAGAAGAGTTATGATCATGGTCACTACAATAATATATCTCCTTTTTTGGAAAGCATAGTGTCTGGTGGTTTCTCAGTAGCATGGATGAGTGCAAAGTCAAAGACTGGGATGGAATTCGTGTCAGTCTACTACAACTGCATTCTGTATATATGTTTTGAAATAATCCATCAACGGAATAATTAGCATAGTCTAGATCTCAACTATTGGATCAGCACAATGTTGGGGAGTTGTAAAGAGAACATTGTTTGCGAGCAGTTTTCCATGGAAAGTGGATTAGAGCTGGATGGCTCTACTTTATTTGCCAGGATTATAATACCATTTTAGTTATTTGTATGACTATTTAAAAAAATAAACCTTAGAATTTGGCTATCAGACCATACTTTCTGGACACTGTGGTTGTTAAATGAGAGAAACTTATTTTCATGGAAGAAATACAACAAAAGATATATCCCTTACCCTGGATTTGCAAAACAAAACACCATTTACTACGCAGAACCACTTAGTTCACAACCAGCTCCAAGAGTTTTATTAACCAGCCAAGTGTCATATGTCAACGTTTTAGTGACTGATTAAATGTGTGTGTATGCGCGCGCGTGCATGAATGAATGAATGAGGAAAACATTTAAGAAATGAAGTCTATTGGCTTGAAGATGGTTGAGCTCAGTAGTATGGCCAGTTTTTGATTACCGGTACCTCCTCTCTGTGAATGCAAGTATTGCTGCCTAGTTTCAGTCTCTCAGTGAATCGTTTCTGGCTCTATAGTCTCCTCTTGTGATGTTTTTGCCTTTCAGATGGTGCCCACTGCTTCTGTCGCAACGAACAACCTAAAATAGGGCAGGCTCTACCACTGCAGAAGTGTTATCAGTACTGGAATTTCCAGTAGCATATTAATGTTGTTAATAGTCTAAGGATAGTATTTTGAGGGGTTCCAGGATATTAAGATGAACAACTTGCCTTCAAATACTTGACCAAGTTGGGTTACTCTTTGACATATTTCGTGATGGATATCACTCCAGTTGATGCCATAAAAGAAGATATACAATACAGTAATTGTAAGATTTTCTATTTATTAGTATAAAGCAAATGAACCTGGCTTTGATAGACACTTATCAAACTGGCAGGTGGTTTCTATCAGCACCAGTTGGGAATAAACTGTGGTATTTTAAAAGTTATTTATTGAGCATACTTTGCACTGTCAGCTGTATTATGCCAGTTTTTGTCATCTTCAGTATCAAGCAGTGATAGGGAAGCTTGATAATATACCAGACAAACAAATTTAAGCTCAACTATAAATATAGCCCATGAGCTGGAAGGCTTCTGTACTAGTCAGGGGGCAAAAGCTCATCATGAGTTTTTTTGTGAACTCCATATGTTTAGTAGTGGAAAATAGCTTATAGCCTTGCATAACTATCCGCCTTCTCTGTGTTTTCAACTATAGCCCTAAATTTACTAGAATTATACAATTGTGTCAGGAAGTTTTTATATTAATTGCTTATTAATCTTTATTGGTTTAGTAAGACTATTCACATTAAGTATACTTAATTAATTATACTCAATTACGGGTAAGATAGTCAAATGCCTTTCAGATATATTCTTCTGACTGCAATCACTTCTAATAACAGCTTAAATGTCATAAGCATTCTTAACAAAAGGAAAGGTAGCCCATCATTTTGACATACTAAGAGCTTTGATGAATATATATGCATATTCTTAACTCAAGAAGTCTTACGTGTTTTCATGAACCTATTAGTGCCTGTGTTAAAAATGCAGGAAACTTTTATTGTGAATGCAGAAGAAGATATAAATCACAGCAAGATTAAGGCATGTGCAGCCTTGATGGTCTGATATCCTGATTTGTTAACTAACTCTTATTTGCAGAAACCACAGTCTCTGATATTCAGATTAAACAGAAAATGAATTTGTTTTAAACAGTGAACAGATCTTTCACAGGTAAGTCCTTCTCTTAACAAACCACGCAATTAGTGAGCTGGTTCATAGGAACAGGGAAAAACCTCAGTGAAGCTCCCCTACTCCTGCACAGCTGGGAGAATAACTTCTTAGTGTTTGCTTTCAGATTCACAGAATACTAGCCTATAAATATTTATAATCCAGAAATTATGGATCCAGAATAAAAAATAAATAGAAGCTGAGTTGTTGTGTGAAACTTCACCTAAGAGGCAGAATGGCAATGCTTGCCTGTTTTTCCAGTTTGTGAAATAGAAACACTACAAATGTATATGAAATACAAAGGGTCTTTGCTTCTTTACCTTGATCATTTTTTAAAAAAAGCATGCACTGACTACAATTTGGTACAGTTTTCAAGTGGCAGATGTGACCAATGGGGAACTAGATGGCCCTGATGCAGATCATGCAACATTAACGACAATTTCTTATATTGTGTTTTCACCTATCCAACATTGTTGTATTAATGGCCTTTCCAGAAAAAGTACTGTATGTATACTTGAGAGCACAAGTACTGAAAACATAGAGCACGGAACTCTAAACAAAATTAAGTTTCACTAAATAGTCTTTCAAATATATTCTAGAAATATCAAGTAAATTCTACACCTGCAAAAGTTCCTGAACGTTAACATTTCCTAAAATTAGCAGATGTTTAAATTCATGTGCACTCTGATCACACTTTAGTAGAAATATTCATCGTGTTCACTGAATACAATTAACATAACACAGTTTAATCCTATATATATTTGTAAAATACTCAAACTCAACAATGAAATTAAAGAAAAAAGAAAAGGAAAACCACTATGCACGAGTCATTAGCTATGAATTCCAACTTCAGTAAGTACCAGAAGGTGGAAAAGTAGATAGAAATCAGTTCTGTTAGAAAGGTGAATGATCTATGACAAGGACTGCTCTGCTGCCCAGGAAGACTCTCCTGCGTGAGTGCCTGAGGGCCCTGCTCTTGCCACTTACCATCTGGCTTGGGGCGGGGCCTGGGGCCTCACAAGGACTGCTCTGCTGCCCAGGAAGACTCCCCTGTGGTGAGTGCCTGAGGGCCCTGCTCTTGCCACTTACCATCTGGCTTGGGGCGGGGCCTGGGGCCTCACAAGGACTGCTCTGCTGCCCAGGAAGACTCCCCTGTGGTGAGTGCCTGAGGGCCCTGCTCTTGCCACTTACCATCTGGCTTGGGGCGGGGCCTGGGGCCTCACAAGGACTGCTCTGCTGCCCAGGAAGACTCCCTGTGGTGAGTGCCTGAGGGCCCTGCTCTTGCCACTTACCATCTGGCTTGGGGCGGGGCTTGGGGCCTCACAAGGACTGCTCTGTTGCCCAGGAAGACTCCCTGTGGTGAGTGCCTGAGGGCCCTGCTCTTGCCACTTACCATCTGGCTTGGGGCGGGGCCTGGGGCCTCACAAGGACTGCTCTGCTGCCCAGGAAGACTCCCCTGTGGTGAGTGCCTGAGGGCCCTGCTCTTGCCACTTACCATCTGGCTTGGGGCGGGGCCTGGGGCCTCACAAGGACTGCTCTGCTGCCCAGGAAGACTCTCCTGCGTGAGTGCCTGAGGGCCCTGCTCTTGCCACTTACCATCTGGCGTGGGGCGGGGCCTGGGGCCTCACAAGGACTGCTCTGCTGCCCAGGAAGACTCTCCTGCGTGAGTGCCTGAGGGCCCTGCTCCTTCTTGCCACTTACCACCTGGCCTAGGGAGGGCCTGACAGGCCTCACAAGGACTGCGCCTGCCACTTACTATCTGGCCCAGGGTGGGGCCTCACAAGGATGGTTGTTGCCATTGATGCTGCTACTGCCCAGGAGGACCCGGAGGAGTGCAGAGCTCTTTTTAACATGTTTTGTTTTGTTTTTGTTTTTTAATATTTCCCTTTCGATTCTATATATGGGGGTGGGATGGATGTTTGGGTGGGCTGGGGAATTTGTTAGATTTTGATGAATTTGTAATTTTTGCAGTTTTTGTTTGTATTGTTTTATTGTTTTTTGGGTTGTTTTTGTTTTTTGTTTTTATTGTTTTAAGGTTTTATTGTTTTAGGCTGCGAAAGAATAATATTAATTGCCATCAATGGAGGCCACTATGAGGCCTGGGATTGCTACCGTGGAGGGGCGAGGGAGGTATGGCGGTGGGGGCAGATGTTACAGGCGAAGGGGATCGAGATATGGATACGCTCGTACCCTTTCCAATCTGCGCCCCATCCCGAGGGACGAGGGTAGGGTGAGCAAGGATTACCCACCTCCGTCACTGGTGCTGTGCAATGCCAGGTCTATAGGCAATAAAACCGCCACCCTGCGAGATTTCTTTATCTCGCAGGGGGTCGACCTGGCTTGTGTGACGGAGACCTGGGTGCGCGAAGGGGCAACAGTTACCTTACGAGAGATGGCGCCCCCGGGTTTCTCTGTCCTCCACCAGTCGCGGACTGTGGGCCGGGGGGGAGGGGTGGCATTATTAATCCGGGAAGATTGTCCTTTCAGGGCTCTACCATCGCCATCGATCCCCGGCATCGAATGTGTTGGCCTAGTGTGGGGCTCCGAGGAGAGCTTGGCTGTCTGGCTGGTGTACCGGCCACCTAGCGCACCAGCAGCCACCCTGTCAGGCCTATTGGAGGCGGTGGCCGGCTGGGCCTTGGAGTTCCCTAACCTATTGGTATTGGGGGACTTCAACATCCATGCTGATGCCACTCCCTCCTCACAGGCTCTGGACCTGGTGTCTTCCATGGCGACACTAGGGCTCTCCCAGTTTGTTTCGGGCCCCACACATCAAGCAGGCCACACGCTGGATTTGATCTTTGGCGTCGGTATAGATGTGATCATGTCTCCTTCGACGAAGGTGCCATGGTCTGATCACTACGCTCTGAAAGCCAGGATTGACTTTCCACCCCCACCCTGCTTAGGTGGCGAGCCAATTTGGGCTCGCCCGCAGAGGCTGATGGACCCTGAGAGATTCCGCCAAGCCTTGCGGGACCTTGCTCCCCCTGGCGACTCATTGACTGAGCTTGTTGAGGGCTGGAATGCCCAGCTCCTGGCAGCCATCGATGAGATCGCACCTAAGCGCCCTCTGCGACCCCGCAGAAACCGGACTCCCTGGTTTACCGAGGAGCTCCGGAAAATGAAGCGGGACCTCAGACGGCTAGAGCGAGTATGGCGGGGTGCCCGTGACGGAGCCTCAAGAACATCTTATAGGGCTTTTATGAAAACCTACGAGATGGCGGTGAAGGCTGCTAAGAAGTCATACTTCTCGGCCTCCATTGCAACCGCTAGCTCTCGCCCAGCGCAATTATTTAGTATAATCAGGTCTTTAACGTCCCTTGAGGGACAGCCAAATTTAAATAACAAATTGACACACGGCTGTGAGGCATTTGCGAGCTTTTTTGCGGAGAAGGTCCTGTCGCTCCGCCATGACCTCCCTGCCAATTTGGATACAATAAAGGAACTGGAGGCCCCTCGACTGTCCTCGGGTCCAGTATTGGACCATTTCGACCAGATATCCCCAGCCGATGTGGACAGACTCCTCCGAGCTGGAAAGCCCACCACCTGTCCTCTCAACCCGTGCCCGTCTTGGCTGATTAGAGCGTGTCCAGACGAGGTGCGGGCCCTCCTGGGGGATATCATCAATTTGTCCCTTGGCACGGGGACATTCCCAGGGGAACTGAAGGAGGCAGTGGTGCGCCCGCTCTTAAAGAAAACATCATTAGATCCTTTAGATCTATCCAATTACCGCCCGGTTTCGAATCTTCCGTTCCTGGGTAAGGTGATTGAGAGAGCGGTTGCTGAACAGCTTGGTGGGTTTCTGGATGAAACATCGGCTCTGGATCCATTCCAGTCCGGCTTCCGCGCTGGTCATGGGACCGAGACGGCTCTGGTCGCCCTAACAGATGACCTTCGTAGACAGCTGGATCGAGGCGGGTCGGGGCTGCTGATTCTTCTAGATCTATCAGCAGCTTTCGACATGGTCGATCACGAACTTCTGGACCACCGCCTTGCCGACGTGGGGATCCAGGGCACAGTCCTTCAATGGCTGCGCTCGTTTCTCTCTGGTCGGGGACAGAGGGTGGCGCTTGGGGGGGAATTGTCATCGCGCCACTCCTTGGTGTGTGGAGTACCTCAGGGTGCGATACTCTCCCCGATGCTTTTCAACATCTTTATGCGCCCCCTCGCCCAGCTTGTTCGGAGTTTTGGGCTGGGTTGTCATCAGTATGCCAATGACACCCAACTCTATCTGTTGATGGATGGCCATCCTGACTCGGCCCCAGACACACTGACCAGATGTTTGGAAGCTGTGGCTGGATGGTTACGTGGGAGCCGGTTGAAGCTAAATCCTTCGAAGACAGAGGTCCTGTGGCTGGGACGGGGCGATATGGGATTGGGGGGGCAACTCCCATCTCTTGCGGGGGCGCAATTAGTGCCAGCACCGTCCGTTAAGAGTTTGGGTGTAATCTTCGACACCTCCCTTTCCATGGAGGCGCAGATTGCAGCTATAACAAAGGCGGCATTTTTCCATCTCCGCCAAGCTAAGCAGTTGGCTCCTTACCTCTCTCGCCCTGACCTAGCCACTGTGATCCACGCGACGGTCACCTCCAGACTGGATTATTGTAACTCGCTCTACTTGGGGCTGCCCTTGAGACTGACCCAGAAACTCCAGCGGGTGCAGAATGCTGCAGCGAGACTCCTTACGAGGTCTTCGCTGCGAGATCACATTCACCCGGTGCTATACCAGCTGCACTGGCTCCCGG
The DNA here is from genome assembly GCF_965113315.1 of Podarcis vaucheri. Lineage (NCBI taxonomy): Eukaryota > Metazoa > Chordata > Lepidosauria > Squamata > Lacertidae > Podarcis > Podarcis vaucheri. The sequence goes on from NC_138759.1 coordinate 74,052,524, forward strand.
TGGAGTACAGGATCAGGTTTAAGGTGCTGGTTTTAACCTTTAAAGCCCTATATGGCCTAGGACCCTCGTACCTACGGGACCGCCTCTCCTGGTATGCCCCACAGAGAAACCTACGGTCTTCAAATAAAAACATCTTGAAGGTCCCAGGCCACAGAGAAGTTAGGCTGGCCTCAACTAGAGCCAGGGCTTTTTCGGCTGTGGCTCCGATCTGGTGGAACACTCTGTCACAAGAGACCAGGGCCCTGCGGGATTTGACATCCTTCCGCAGGGCCTGCAAGACAGAGCTGTTCCACCAGGCCTTTGGCCAGGGCACAGCCTGACTCCCTCCCTCGGCAATCTTCGCAGAGCTCTGGCCCAATGGTTGCTAGTGGCTTGAATTAATTAATTTTTATAATGAATGATTTTAGAATGTTGTTTATGTTGTACCTTTGTACTGTTTTATTGTTGTTAGCCGCCCTGAGCCCGGCTTCGGCTGGGGAGGGCGGGATATAAATAAAATTTATTATTATTATTATTATTATTATTATTATTATTATTATTATTATAAATTAGCTTTCCTCTTATACTGGAAGACCAGCTAATCCCTATGACCCTGTTTGGACAGTTATATGTCAGTTTATTAAAATGAAGCCTCCATTGGATAGCTCAGTTAGTAGAGAATAAGACTTTTAATCTCAGGGCTCTGGGTTCGAGCCCCACAAAAAGATTCCGGCATTGAAGTGGGTTGGACTAGATGACCCTCTTGATCCCTTCCAACTCCAGAATTCTATTATTCTAAGCATGCACAAGTTTTTGTTTATATTTATTTATAAAAGTATTTATATACCACTAATTACAAGACATCTCAAGTTGCTTGTGTACTGAACCCCTTCACTACTGCCTTCAAGCAAGCTGTGATTAAACCAGAAATGCTAACTCAACCATAGCTTCCCACTTCATTCAAGCCAAAAACCTATGGATACTAACTTTGAAACAAGCCAGGAATTTAAATCAGCTTCAGAACTGTGGGGTTTGAGATCCTGGCTTATTCTAAGGCTCATAACCCTGGTTCCCCCGTTAAGATGGATGAGGAAGCATGGCTATTTAGAAACTTTCTGTTTAATTGCATCTAATGGGATGATGAAATGGACTACATAGATGGGTAAAAGGCTCATGCACATCTTGACTAAATAACAGGCTTAAGAATCCAATACATGGTTTCCAAACACAGCTTTTCTCTGTATAGCTTTAAGGTAACTGTGAAAAAATAAATTTCTCGACGCTGAACCCATAAAACATCTGCTGCCCTAAAACAATGGCTCAGGATTTGAGTGTTTGATCTAGGGAAGGGTTTGTACCAACACCTGACCAATGAGGAGTTTGTCAGCAAATGGCAGAAAACCACGGCTAGAAATGCCACCTCTATTGGTCTGTCACCCCCCCCCAAAAAAAAAAACTTTATTACCTGGGTTATAAAGGTGCCCTAAAGACATTAAAGCAAAGATTATGGGATAATACACACAGTGACTTGCAATCTCGATCAAACGCAGTCCGCGGGCAGTAGGAGTACAATATGGGCATGTCTTTAAAAACCTGACAGTTCCAAATTATCAAAGGTTATTCACCAAAGCCAGTGTAAATGTCTTTCCTTCTGCAGTGTTGGATGGCAGGTGAAGAGGAGTTCCCTACCAGGACAGACTTTGCTCGTGTGCTCAAGACATTGATTCTATAAAACATATTTTGCTGCACTGTGTAAAATATGAGCAAGCCAGGGTTGAACTGATATTACCCTTGCTGGTACCTTTCCCGGGAAAATCAGAGGCTCACTATGTTAGGTTCCTATTGGAAGACCGGACAAATGCTAGAACATTAGCAGTGGCAAAGTTTTTATCGGTGGTTGCAAGAACCAATGATCCCTATCTTTAAGTCTGAACAAAATGCTTGTTTAACCTGGAGGTAGGCTGTCTGAATTGTGCATTGCTTTGTAACGATTTATTGGGTCTCTAGACCATAATAAAGATTGATGACTGATGATGATAAAACATCCAGAACAAGAAGATAGTGTCACTCTCCACAGCTGACCTACTATAATTTTTTTTAAAAAAAGTTGATATTTTCATGTAGCCATGAAAGAATAAATTAGAAAAGACATGGTTGATTAAAACAAGGAGTTGCACTCTACTTGAATAGAATTTTTACAAATTACAAATGATAGTAATAAATTTCATTTTATTTAAACAGAAAGTTATTTCAAGGAAATTGATTTTAAGCAACATCTTACATGTCATCTCCATATCAGAAGGAAGGCTGACAAAAGAAATCCTAATCCTTGAAGAGGCTGCATGGCATATCAGACTAAGACTGCAGGCTCAAATCCCCACTTGGCAATGAAACTCAGTGGGTGACCCTGGGCCAGTCGCTCTTTCTCAGAGTTGCTGTTTGAATAAAACCAGCAGGAAAAAGCACTATGCTTCAAGCTCCTCAGAGGAAAGGTAGGATATAAATTTAATAGATCAAATCCAAGATAAGATACACATCTAGTATGTCCTTAGAATGGAAAATCCCATAGTTCAAGAGAAAGTTGAGGCTGAATTCCCATACGGTTTATGAGGACATAAGGTGCTGGACTTGATAGACCTGTGGTCTGATTCAGCAGGGTTCTTGTGATGTCCCATAAAGCAAAGTGTTTAGATGAACAGCTGGAGGAGACTCTTGAGAGTCCCATGGACTGCAAGAAGATCAAACCTATCCATTCTGGAGGAAATCAGCCCTGAGTGCTCACTGGAAGGACAGATCCTGAAGCTGAGGCTCCAATACTTTGGCCACCTCATGAGAAGAGAAGACTCCCTGGAAAAGACCCTGATGTTGGGAAAGATGGAGGGCACAAGTCGAAGGGGACGACAGAAGACGAGATGGTTGAATAGTGTTCTCAAGATTTAAAAAGTAAAGTTGTACTCTTCCTAATAGTTTTATTCTTTGAGACTTTTAAGAAATTTGTATCCAATACTACTGTGGATATGATCTGCTGGCTGTTAACATCTGAGGAACAAACTAGACATTGTCCTCATTTACATGCAATGCCAAGCTAAATCATAGCTTAGTGCAAGTGAATAAATGTGTGGACTCCCCAAAAGGATAATGTGGCCTCTTTGCTTCTCCCCATTTTGCTGTTGTGCTGCGATGAGCTAAGCCTTTGTTTGGCTTAGCATGTCGTCCAAACCTTCGGTCACTGTTTAGCTCTCTCACACAAACCACAAGCTGTAAAAGATAGGAAAAACCTTGCCTGAAGAGAGCTAAATCATGATTCTGAGTTTGGACAGCTCACCAAGCGAAACCATGGCTTAGCTCATGCAGCGCTTTCTAGTGATCTCATCTCATCAACTGGTACATGGGCTCCTACCTCTCCACTTGAAAAGGGAGGTTTGACACCTCAGCATTATGTCCAAGGCCACACTGCAGCCAAGTTAGCCAGATGACAACTACTGTAACATGACACAACCCAAATTCCATGAACTACATTTCCAAGGTCTCCTGGCTGCTGGGCCTATGCAGTAAATTCTGTTGCTGTACTAACAGTATCTATTGCCACATAAATATAAATTTATATAAATGAGTAAACATGTGTGTTGTGTTCACGATAAACCATATTACATCTTCTAAGGAGGCATCTATTTGAAGTATCGAACTAAACAACCATGAAACTAGTTCCATGAGCCAAGGTAGCTTTAGACCTCACTGTCAGCATCCAGCCCCATGCTGCATGTGGTTTGGTTGTTCGGGGGGGGGGAGCCATATCTCACAGATAAATATGTAGTGTCAGTAACAGGCTCTTTGTCTTGCCATGTTCAGCTTGTCGCATGCAGTCATCCTTTGAACCAGACAAAATAATCAATTCCTGGATGTCCTCCACACATTTTTGTAAACTTTTATTAGGAGCACTATCAGATCTCCAATGTGGTGGAGTTTGAATTGTGCAAATACTATTTATGGGGAGCCTACCAGTTATTGTGTATTGCCCATAATGACAGCATACATTACTTTGTGGTAAATCATATTCACCCCAGCATTGTCCTCATGCCAATCACTAACTGAGACGAATATTGCTGCATTCTGGAAGTTGCATACTGATGCAAAAATTTCATATTTTGTCTGGCTGTAGCTGCATACTGCTAGGGTTGCTCCACTCTTCTTAAAAGTAGCTTGTTTGCTCACTCCTCTGCAATAAATATTTATTTTCCACTGGATGTTACAGCTGACTAATGAATCCTTTTAAAATGCAGGACACTCTGTATATGGTGTTATCTGTCAGTCAGCTTTTTGAAAGAGCAGAAAAATCTCAGCGCTGAACTGAAAACTGGTGAAAGTTAGGATCTATTAATACCTGCTAGGAGTAATTTTCTCTTTTTAAATAGCAGGTAAAAACCACTTCCTCCTGTGGTTTTGTGGCTGCACTTTGTCAGGTTGCTGCCTTCCAATGAGTCAGTGTTAGGATCCCCTAGCAAGCATCTATTAGTTTGCAGTCTGCTTCTTCCATCCGCTGACCACTGCTACTCATAGGCAGAGGGACTGCAAAAAGGAACTGTAAAGAAGTCAGGTTTGATAACTTGAAAGCAGGACTTCTAAGGCTACACATGTACATATTCTGCCCATAGACAAGTGATCCACACACAAAACTGTTCTTCCTATTTGACCTTGATTCTTCTTCCCTTTTGTTTAAAATTTCACTTAACAGTTCTCAGTTTCTGAAGCCATGAAGGGGGTGGGGAGTATGATCTGTCATGTCCAGAAACAGAGGAAACTGATATATCCTTCATTAATGTAGAATACGACTAGGTCTCATGACTTGGTTCTCGGGCACTGTCACAAAAGGGACACAGGTGTATCAGAAATGCAGGTGTCTCATTAACAAAGCCAGGAGGTGGGGAGCCTTCACCAATTCATGCTGTTGGATATTTCAGGCAGTGATGGAGGGCTATTCTACAGCATCTTTTCTTCCACATACTCTATGTGAAGCTAAAGAATGGAGAAACACAGCCATGTTGGCTGATGCTTGTTTTCTCCTGGACAACAAGACTATAGAAAGGATGATTCCATACCAGAAACTATCAACGGTGTTTCAATCTTCTTAATCATTATGAAGAAAAAAGGGACACCTTGGATCTCACATGGATTAGCCTGAGTTCCACATTCTCATCTCGGCAACTTTCTTGGGACTATAGGCCAGTGGTGGGCAGGACCAGAGGGAAAAGTGTGTGGAGCAAAAAATTTTACTTTTACCTCTGTGCAGCAGGCTAGATTCTATACACACGCAAACACACACCACTCTATCCCACCGATCAACAACTTAGAGGCATTATCAAAGTTTAAGGACATGTTCTAACCAGACACACTCAAGAAGGGTGCAAAGCAGAGCCAATAAGGGGTATGGCTTGGGGAAAGTCCAAAGGGCTAGACAGAGTGGCCTGGAGGGTCACAGTTGGCCTCTGGGTCTGAGGTTCCCCATCTGTGCTTTTAGTGTTTAGCCAACTTTGCTTAAATCAGACCTTTGAAAGTTATTTACAAAGCCAAATGCAGTTTGGTCTGATAGGTGCTTGCCAATTCCTCACCCCACCATAATTTTGCAAAAACCAGGTGTATTGAGTCTCTGGTGACCTAGTGTGCTATGTGTGGCTTGATGAGTCACAAGTAAGCTCAGGTTGGCTGCAATGTTTCAAGTTCAAATACACACACCAAAAACTTGGAGTTCTGTAGGTACAACAATAGTCCCAAGCAACTCCAAAGGAGGCTTTATCTTTCCACCGACCCCTGTTCTCATTGTCACTCCACTTTGTGTTCAGCTGTTTGCCTGCTGATCTGAGTGCTGAAAAGAGGAAGTGGAAATAGGAAGAGGGAAAGAGATGGTCTTTTAACATCCTATTTCTGACAAAACAGTGGGGGCTTCATGGACAACCTGGGCAAGCCCTCGAGGTCGCTATTGCACTTGCAGGTGTGCCATATATGAGACACCATGGGTAGAGAGAAAGCTACATTAAAATTTCATTTTATTCTTATACCAGAGTCACTTTCATACTTTGTAACTGCAGAACCTAACCTTTCAATACTTTCAGGACTTAGGAACTTTATGTAGATTTTGTTAGGCTTAAACAGGTCTCCTCCAAGAAACTGTGGTGCCTAAGGTAGAATAACTAATGGAGACCCCATTCCAGGCAGCAAAAATGAATCAAGCAAGTTATAACTTGCCCTTTAATGGAACTTTACTTAAATGCAGGGCTGAGCCAGGGATTAAGTGGGAGTATCAGAAACTATATATGGTATGGAAATCAATGATTGTTCTATCTACTCAAGAAAATGATAGAGCATGAACAGTTATGGGCCTCTGAGACCCAAAGACCATAAAACGGAGTAGGAATTAAGGTTAAGAAATTTGAGATATTTCTGTTCAATGAACCATCAGTGTTGAAAACTTATTTATTTCTTAGTTCTTTAAGTCAACATCAACAAATAATTCAATATATCACTAATAAACAGAGTAATACATCTGATTTTTTAAAGTCATTGTTTGGTATTTCTATGCATGAAGCAAATGAAGGGAATATTCAGATTTCTTTTCTTTTCTTCTTGCACAAGCAACCAAAGTGGGTACCATACATTTTTAAGAAATGTTTTGACCAACTGTTCTGGAATGTGGTAGTAACTGTAACTGAAATTTTTAGTTAGCCAAAATGCAATAAAATATAGTTTTATAGCCCCTTCTATTAAAAGAGTGTTAGATGTGTGCTGCCCCACAATAAGTTCATGGAGAAAAAATATATCCATAATGTTAGTTAATTAATCATGGGAGTGTAGAGCAATACCCTCTACAGCAATACTGCTTTGCTTTATATTAATCTTCTTTATTTTATTGAAGAGGAGTGTGAACAGAAGGCATTAAGTTCAGTGTTCCTTCTTTCCAAGCCCCATTTTGCCTGCTAGTATGATTTATAATAAAACACTGCATTTTCCAGTTGCATTAATCATAACTGTATTCTCACAGTAAGTTTCAGCTTGCACAGTATTTAGAACTGTAGTCAGGAGAAAGCCAAAAGGACAATATATAAGCAGAAACAAATCAAAATTCAACCGCTACCAATATACCAAACATCTTTCAACTTTGTGATTATTCTTTTAATGAAAGAGGAATGATGATATTGTGTGACTTCCTGAAGTGGGCATTACATTGCTCTTGAAAGAAAACCGTTCAAGTTCCCCAAGTGGGAGACAGAGAGGTGGTTTGGAATGAAGACTGAGGATTTCTACAAGTGGTTAAACCCCTCTCCCCCTTTTACATTGTCTTGAGGACAATATTTTCCTGCAAAGTAGACTATTACAAATATTATTCCTAACATTATCTCCAATTGAGGAAGACGAGAAGATCTTGAGTTCTTCTGTGATGGAACGGAAATGTTATTATGTATTGAAATGAGTTATATATTTTGTTTTGCTGTGTATTATTATGAAATTGTTACTATGTCATAGTTTTGCTTTTTTATTATGAGATTGTTTTTGTAGTGTTTGTTTGAAATGCATTACTGTTTCTTTGTCGTAAGCCGCTTTGAGCGTGATTTTTTTTTTTGTGGGAAAGTGGCATACAAATAAAATGAATGAATGTCCGAGTGCAGATTTGGAGTCCCAGGTCCTAGTCTGAAACTCTAAAGCACCACACCACACTGGTTCACATAATTATCATGTGATTTCTGTAATACAATGTGAAACTTCATGCTCCCCCTCCATCCAGTTGGAGAGCCACTGTTGTAATACTCCCATAGTTTAAGAACTACTGTTGAAATTTCAAACTCTGATTCAATCGACTGAACTGCACAGTAATCCAGATCTCTCATGCTCTTTGATTTACAAATGACTAACAAAATAAACCGGAGGTCTATCCAACATGCTGAAGCTTCAAAATGCTCCTCTACTATTACTTTGCCTTTGAAGAGAATGTTCAAGTATTATTCCCTTCAAGCAAAATGAGTCTACTGTTTATTTTAAAGTACATTCCTGCTTAGCAAGTTATTTTTATAATATGCAACTGTTAACTGTGTTGTTTATTCTGTGAAGCCCAAATAAGTGCTGACATTTTAACTGTCTGCCAAAAACGTTTCTCAAAATCAATTTTCTGATTTGCCAGTAAAGTAATTATATCATATTTTATACCCTTTCATTAAATTACTTCTGTATGCAAAGCTTCAGCAGTGGATAAACTAGACTGTGCCACCTTCTTGCATTTTGATTTTATCTTATTTAATCCACTGTATGCACACTCATACTTGTAGAGGAAGGAATTATTCTTTCTGCATTAAAAGGACATAGAACAAATCCATGTTCTAACCAGTATAAAACTGCATGTTTCTAGGTTTATTGGATTAAAATACCGCTTTATCTGGTGGCCTAATGTTTCTCTATGTTTAATATTACACTTTACATTCCCTACATATTCCCTATACAATCCATATATTGCTATGAATGCTTTATTTAAAATACTAGTGAAATGCCTGTCATGAAGACATGTGGGAAATGATATATATTGCATAGATGGATAGCACTGTCAGTGGGGTCAATAAAGGCTGATGAGCCTGCCTCTGTCAGAAGCAGAAAGACACAACTCCCAGATTTACTTCTGTTCTAGCTTCTGCTGAGAATAGCAGAAAAAGGAACTATGACAGAACCAAAAGTCAGAAAGTGAACAGGTCACAGTCTACTGAACACAGAAAGAATATAACTTATTTTTCATCTAAATATGTCAGTGTCAAACAAGGGAATTTCTCTTTGCATGAAACAGGTCTACTATCCCCAACTATGGAATGACTTCACTTTTGAAAAACCATGTTTGAAAAGTCTCATTCATCTTAACAACATATTCCAACACAATGCATGAAAAATCATGCCAATTATACAATCTTTCAAAATTCTGTGGCGTTTTTCAAAACTTCTGCATTGTGATGATGTTTTTATTATCTTCTCACATGCCAGTCTGGTTATTTTACTGAAGGGTGACCCAAAAATATTTTTCTCTTCTCCCACAACTGATACTGAATATTATGTGACAACTAAGTATGCACAGACCTCACTGAGGTATTTTTGAGGTATTTTTGCCTTCAAGCATTTTCTTCAAGCTTTCCTCCCTGACCGATTATCACATTTTCATACAGATTCAAATGTGTATTTGCAAAGCTCTATGTATTACTCTAGTTGCACACTACTGGTCTTGAAATTAGTTTTTTGTCTTTTTCTATCATATATACCTGTTATCAAAAGGGACACGGGTGGCGCTGTGGCCTAAAGCACTGAGCCTCTTGGGCTTGCTGATCGGAAGGTCCCCGCAATTCGAATCCCCGCGACTGGGTGAGCTCCCGTTGCTCTGTCCCAGCTCCTGCCGACCTAGCAGTTTGAAAGCATGCCAGTGCAAGTAGATAAATAGGTACCGCTGCAGCGGGAAGGTAAATGGTGTTTCCATGCGCTCTGATTTCTGTCACGGTGTCTCATTGCACCAGAAGCGGTTTAGTAATACTGGCCACGTGACCCAGAAAGCTGTCTGTGGACAAACACTGGCTCTCTTGGCCTAAAAGTGAGATGAGCACCGCAACCCCATAGTCGCCTTTGACTGGACGTAACTGTCCAGGGGTCCTTTACCTTTTTACTTTTACTTGCTATCAATGAAAAGGTGAGTTGTTATTTACAAGCCTGTTTTAGAACAAGAAGGGACGCGGGTGGCGCTGTGGGTAAAACCTCAGCGCCTAGGACTTGCTGATCACATGGTCGGCGGTTCGAATCCCCGCAGCGGGATGCGCTCCCGTTGCTCGGTCCCAGCGCCTGCCAACCTAGCAGTTCGAAAGCACCCTTGGGTGCAAGTAGATAAATAGGGGACCCGCTTACTAGCGGGAAGGTAAACGGCATTTCCGTGTGCGGCTCTGGCTCGCCAGATGCAGCTTTGTCACGCTGGCCACGTGACCCGGAAGTGTCTGCAGACATCGCTGGCTCCCAGCCTCTAGAGTGAGATGAGCGCACAACCCTAGAGTCTGTCAAGACTGGCCCGTACGGGCAGGGGTACCTTTACCTTTACCTTTAGAACAAGGGAAAAATTAATGTATGCCAGGTCCAGAGGGTGGCAGCATCACAATGGGCATGTTCATTTGGAATGTTCTCCCTAGGGAGGCTCCCTTGACTCCATCATTACATATCTTTAGACACCAGGCAAAAATGCCTTTTTAGTCAGACCCTTTTAGCTTTCTATGGCCTTTTTGTGAGGGTGAAATGTTTTAATGTACTGTAATTTAATATATATATATAGAGAGAATTAACTTTTAGGGTTTTTAATGCTGATTTTAATGTATGTAGATGTTCATTTTTTGCTTAAAATACTGCAAGTTGCTTTGAGTTGGTGTGGCAAAAAAAGCTACCAATAAATTTAAGAAATAAATAAATAATATTCCTCTGTCTAGAATCAGGACTATCAATTATATATTTCAATGAAAAATCCCAAACCATGTAAGGAAAGCTATTTATATATACAATTGCTGTGATTCTATTTTCTTTATATTTGCTATTTGCATTTATTTTACTTTTTTGTAACCAAGTTGGTATGAGCAGCAAATGCTACATGGAACAACAGACAACCCTAAAATGTCTGTCCCAACATGAACAATGACATAAAAGTCTTACCCGCCCCCGCCCCCAAAATAGGCAACTCCTCAGTCACATAATTCATCTCAATAAAGCACCAAAAGTAATCCCCAATAATGACAAAACTAAGAAACCTGAATGCAATCAGTAATTAAGAGGCAGAAAACTTGACAAGGATTCAGTGTGGATTCTGCTAAAATTAAAAGGGAGCACAGAGAGACTTAGCAAATGTGTTAAGACAGCCTGCCTCCACTCCCATCTGAGACACCAAAAGCACAAACAGAAGCAGGGGGCGCTATCTTAAAGCCCTCTGAAGAAAGTCTTCACAGCAGCCTCACTCCTCTAAAAACTGATCATTAAAACACTCTTTAAAGTAGCTACCCACTATGCAGCTTTAAGACAGCGAAGACTCTCTTCAAGCGGAATGGGGGGAGGTAACTTCTTTTCAGAACCCTTGGGATAACTCTGTGGCCCCCAGGTTGGGAACCACTGGTATAATCCATTGCATAGTTTTGTGTGTTTGAGTCCCAAATACCTACGCTCAGTGTTATTTTTCTAGGAAGAGGTGTCAGAACTCACAACGAACACCTCCCTTGTTCTCTTACAATGGCAAAGGCGCCCACTTGAGAGGTTCCGGCAAGTTCTGGCTGAAAAAAACCCTGCCTACGATACTTCCAGACAACCAGACTAGGGAAGATAATCATAGTGCTCTTCTCATTCTGGAGAAGTCAAGTCATTCTAAAATATTTGCATAAAATGGGAATTGTGCACAGACAAGACATGAAGACCCATAATGTTGTTTATTGTATGTTGTACCCAACTAAGTTATACCATAAAATTAATGTATCTAATCTAGTCATGTCTATTAATTTCAATGAGAATTGACTAACATTAGATACAAACCTGTGCTTTTAAAATACATAACTGAATGCTACTAGTCAGCTCTTTCATAGAAATTATATTCTGAAAGTTGGAATATAAATAATTGTGATGGATAAATAACTAAAGTTTAAGACAGTCACAACTTCGCTGATTAACATATGGAACTGCAGAAAGCTATGAGCTGATGAGTGAGACATGACTTCCAGTCTCCAAATGGATGACCCCATCCTGCATCAAAACCTTTTAGTTGTTGTTTATACTGCTCCTGAGTCCACACATCCAAAATGTGCTCAGAGATGCCTGTCAGAGCTGCACACTCAGACTAAGCAGTCTCCAAAAGAATGAAGACAGGGACATCTCAAAAGCAGGCAGCCAGATTATGCGCAGGCTGTGGCACCCAGAAGCTCAGAATGGCCCCTCACTGGCCTGGCTGTGCCCCTACTAACTACCCTCCCCGCTTCTGGGTGGCTGTTTCATCAGTGGGCAGGTGGCAGCACCTCTTTTAGATGGGAGCAAAATGTGATTTCTACCTGTAGTGGTTGTCCACCTTCAGGTATAGGAACCTGATCCCCAACTCGCATAAGCATCTGCCATTAGTATGGCCAATGACCAGGAATGATGGTAGTAGAGGTCCAACATCATAAGTGGTGCCTCAATTACCAATGTCTCTAGTTCAATCTTATTCCTAAACCACACTGCTAAGCCAGCTGCAGTCTGATTTACATCCAAAAATTACCTTAGCCCTCCAGAAGCTCACACATGCAGTGTCTAATAGTGGAACACACACACCACAAGTTGATTGCTAAGGCTAATTTGTTCATGAGTGGGCAAAATTCTTATTCAGACATCAATACGTGATCAGCTAGTCTCACACTGCTGAGGAAAAGTAAGCAATCTGATTGGCCACTCAGAACAGGATGTTAGACTAAATAGGCCTTGGTCTAATCCAATAGGACTCTTCTTATGTTCATATGTTAACAATGGAGAAATCCAGGATTTTAGTATAGCTGCAAATAGGTAAAAGCAAGTACCCTCGCAGACAAATGGCAGCAACAAAGGGCATGTGTTCCTCTCTTTACTATCAATGTACTTCAATAGGTTTCATCACCAGATAATGAGGTGAGTTTTCATGGGTTTCTTATCTCTGTAGACTCAAATGCCAATTACATTCCTTCAATATAAAGGTAAGGTAAAGGTACCCCTGCCCGAGCGGGCCAGTCTTGACAGACTCTGGGGTTTGTGCGCCCATCTCACATCTATAGGCCGGGGGCCAGCGCTGTCCGGAGACACTTCCGGGTCACGTGGCCAGCGTGACAAAGCTGCATCTGGCGAGCCAGCGCAGCACACGGAACGCCGTTTACCTTCCCGCTGGTGAGCGGTACCTATTTATCTACTTGCACCCGGGGGTGCTTTCGAACTGCTAGGTTGGCAGGCGCTGGGACTGAGCAGCGGGAGCGCACCCCGCCGCGGGGATTCGAACTGCCGACCTTTCGATCGGCAAGCCCTAGGCGCTGAGGCTTTAACCCACAGCGCCACCCGCGTCCCGCTCCTTCAATATAGGAAGTGCCTAAGTCCTTCTCAGGCCATTTAGGGCTTTTATATACATATAAATAAATATATTTCCAGATAAATACTAGGGAGTCCTGCATTTAATTTTGGGTAGGCCTGCTTTGCTTCCAAACTAATGGGTAGTTCATCACCTGAGTTTGCTGTTAGTGGGAATGACCCACACTCTCTACACAATGCTCCTCATATGCCAGGTAGTGTAAGCTAACCATATTCACCATGATTCCTTCAGGGGATTTAATATTAGCGATCACAACTGCAAACAGTCCTATCACCAGGTACATTCTTATGTTTAGACACATTAATTATTAACTTCCTCTTTTACTCTCTTCCTCAAACGCATTTCAAACACATGAGTAATTTTACAGAAACTCTGAACTCTAGTTTTCGCTTCTTTTTACAACCTTGCACCAGAAAGAGGCAAAGGTTTCAGATACAGACACAGTAAACAAAGACTGCATTCCTTTAAAAAGGTGTGCCAGAAACCAAAGACAGTTAGTGAAAGCTGAGAATGAAACTTGTTTAACTTCTATTTGTTCTTTATTACACTTCAGTCATCAACACAAGGAACATAATTTAACAGAAATCTTTGAACCTTCGAGCCATGTCACAACATGCCTGGAAAAGTTACATGAGAAACTATTTCTAAAGGCAATATTGATCTCTTGCTTAGCAGAGGAAACCACATACAAAAATGCAGGAATCATTCTTATCAGCATTCACTAATTTCCCCATATGTAAATATTTTGAACATGCCTTGCCCTATATCTTTGAAAGTATAATCAAGTCACCAGAAAACTGTTTTACCAGGATCATGTTCTCTGGGACTAAACAGGTTTCTTTTAATAAGAACCTAACAGCACTATATGGGACGCGGGTGGCGCTGTGGGCTAAAGCCTCAGCGCCTAGGGCTTGCCGATCGAAAGGTCGGCGGTTCGAATCCCCGCGGCGGGGTGCGCTCCCGCTGCTCGGTCCCAGCGCCTGCCAACCTAGCAGTTCGAAAGCACCCCCGGGGGCAAGTAGATAAATAGGTACCGCTTACCAGCGGGAAGGTAAACGGCGTTCCGTGTGCGGCTCTGGCTCGCCAGAGCAGCGTTGTCACGCTGGCCACGTGACCCGGAAGTGTCTCCGGACAGCGCTGGCCCCCGGCCAATAAATGTGAGATGGGCGCACAAACCCCAGAGTCTGGCAAGACTGGCCCGTTTGGGCAGGGGTACCTTTACCTTTACCTAACAGCACTATAACAGACACATATTTGACACAGCATGACAAAACAACCATCCAAATGCACTACAGACACTGTTTTTAAAAACTGAATGATAAACGATTCACTTTTGTTCCATTCAAAACATTAGGAAGCTTCAAATACCTGACCATGGAAACATCAGCTACCCGTTTAAAATGCAACATCTTTTTAAAACACTGAATAGAGATTAACACAGAAAAGCACACCATAATTTTACCATTAAATATTGCCTTTGTTCTCCAGTTCTAAGTCTTTTCAGGCAAATGCTCATACTGCTATCCGTAAGAGAAGCACCACACTGCAGTTTTACAAAACTAAATACATATACTAAATCTAAACATGTACATACCTGCATGACACCTGGAAGAATGGATGTTCTGGCTGAGAAACAGAGTTTGAAAATCCAGCTTTACTCCCCATTGTGTTCGTGTACTAGAATCAGTTACATTTCTTTCATATTCCATACGTTAAAACCAGAGTATTAAAACACCCACATCCATCTGTACAGCATCATTCAGCATCGTTCAGCAGCCTACTAAAAAAAGCCAAGAGCACTCTGAGCTGGTCTTAAAATTCTGACCGCATATCTGATTGCTTCTTCCTCAACGGCAAAATTTCCCACTATGAACAGTCTTCTAAATACTATATACCACAAAATTTAGAAACATATGGTTGTATAAGCAAGGAACAAGCATCTTATTCCCAACTGGATATAAAATCTTGTATTGTATTCTTCTTTCAAAGACAAGGCTTGGAATGCTGTAACGAGAACAAGGGAGAGAAAAAGAGCGAGAGACCTGGTATCTTAAACAGCAGCCTGGTTTGGCTGTCAGCCAGCAACCAGCAGAACTTATTGCCAATGCTGCAAATCCCTCCTATCAGCTAATGAAGATCAAGACTGCAGGTGAAACATGATTTTTATCTCTATGACAAGGATTCCCTTGGAAATACAAAGATATATGACCTTGAATTCTGTAAAGGAAATTAAAAATAGCAACGATTTAAACCAAATGGCACAGTTTGTATAATATTATCTACCATAGCTAATGTTTCTGCATATCATAGCAATGCAAGAATTCACTGGGTTGAAGTCTTAAAAAGCACATAGAAGGGTTTAATTAGCTGCTTTTATTTGTAAAAAATGGTCATAAATTCCTACCGATTTCTATAAGATAACATATAAGCCATTTCAGAGGAAGGTAATCATATCTGGAACTATCAAGAGAAAGTATGAACAATAGTAATTTTGTCTATTTCAACCTATTCTGCATTATCCAATGCCAATAAAACTTTAACATCACATACACAACAGTCAAAGACACTACTATGAACATTTACATTCTGAACTGGCAGCAAGCTAGCAAACTGAAAGCACAGCCATGCCTGAAAATCGTGCTGGATTTAATATGCTAAGGAGGAATGCCATTCTAAAAAATTCCTTATAAGATTGTGAGGTCTATACCACAGTTTTGGGAGGTTTTAAATTAATGCAGATAATTGGAGTAGGTGACAGAGGGTGCTGTGCATAGTCAATTGAACAGCACCGTATGCGGAAACCCAGGATGTATTGAGTTCTCACACAAGAAGGGCTTGGCTGAAGACTGCAGGCTAGACAAGTGAAAAATTCTCATTTCCCACCTTGCTGGGAGCAGTGGGGGGAGGCGTTCTCCCACAATTTGTGACTGTAGGGGATGATGAGGGTGCCTGGGATCTTGGGAGCCAATCAGCACCTAGCTAGGCTCCTGAGGGGCAGAATTCAAAGTGGACCTGGGTGAGAACTTCTCCTATCCAGGTCCATTCAAGGGATGGTTTTAGGCATCTGTTGGTTGCTGGTTACAGGCAGGATGTGAATTTTCCTAAAGACAAATTGACTTGTTTCGCCTACTTCATAGCAATGTTGCAACTTCTGGATGAAGAGGCATTGGGTTGGGTCCTTAGTTGTGACAGGCAAGAAAAGGTCTCTGCTCACTTGGTCAAGATCATTCTCTGCTGGCACTGGGCGCCAGCCAGGCTGGCAAAAATTAATATCCCCCTTTCCCCTTTCTGACAGATGTCAGGGGGTTCAGGAACTTATCCAGGGTTGGGTTTCCTTGGAATAAAGGACAACAGAAACTGTGGTGTCTTTAGGCACAGTTTAGTTTATTTACACGTATGTACAACCAGGGATGTGCTCTATGAGGAGCTGGCTTCAGGCACAAGGCTCATTGGCAGACCAACTCTGTGTTACAAAGATGTCTGCAAACGTGACATGAAGACTAGCAAACTTAAGCCTGCTCTGTGGGAATCCCTTGCATAAAGATATAGGGTATAATTTGAAGTCACACTAAGGCTTTCCCAAACGAAAAATCTCCTTTCTCTCTCACCCCCATGCACTCTGTTCTGAGAGTTCTTCCAACCAGATTAGGGGAGAGCATGAAGCAAGGAGAAGGGAAGTCCCATGCACTACGGGAACTCATTGTGCTGGCTTGTGATAACGTGATAACTTAGTTGAATGTAGCCTATAATGTCAATCGTTTTCCTGTATTGGCAGGTTGAACTAGATGAGCTTTGAGATCCCTTCCAACTGTATGATTTTGTGCGGTTGAAAGCAACTAGTAGATTCAGAAGAACCAACAGGATGCATTCCTCCTGATTTAAGATAATCCACAGGAGCACCAGGGCAGTTTCATTTCCAAACCTGGGTAAAAGTAATCAATATAACTGAAGAATATCTGGAGTTCAGATGTCACAATATGTTCCATGATTCCTCCAAGTGGACTAAAGTTTGCTGGTGCTTCCATTTTTTAAAATTGGAAGCATGGCATTTTGTTAGTCCATAGGGGTCACCTGCTCTGTTATTTATTATTTTTAGTAGCAGATCTGATTAGCCAAGGTGGGCACTGATGGAAAAAAACTAGTTGTGGATATCACATATCCAAAAATTTTGTCCACAGCTCCAGGTTGCACAAACTGAAAGATATCAAGAATCCAAACACACAAGGACTAGCGGAAATTCAATCACATCCAAATCCATATCTGGAGTGAAAATGCCCTCCAAATCAGAATAGTTGCAAATGATCTAATCTGTAATGTGTGAAGCATATGAGTCACAGCAGAGCAGCGGGTGTGTAAAGGGCTCCTAACCACACAGGACAGTTTCTGTGAATGGCACTACATTCACCCAATGGCAAAAGATCGACACCATACCATATTTGACAACGTAATTGCCACAGTCTATAGCCATGATCCGTTAGTTTTAATCATGAGCCTTCTATCACTGCCACTGTCTTCACTGCCCCCAAGCTCCTCAGAAAACAAAGGGGATCCTTGGGCTCTAGCCAGTAGAAAATTCTAAGCATGATTGTGCCAAATGCTTAGGCCACTTTTCAGGAGGTAAACTAGGGTTTCTACAGTATTACCAGCTATGCCTGCAGAGTAATGAATCCATCAGAGCCATCTAAGAACCATAATAATCTTTCAGCATCCAAGGCAAACATTATTGATGGTTGCCCTCCCAATCACTGCAGAATTACTTTCATTTCATTTTCATCATATTCTTTATTAATCTTTATTAATCCAAAACATTTATATTTATTTTTATTCCACTGCTTTGGGTTAAAACCCAATGTTAACTTATGAATCAGGTTCTGTGAGATCCTGGGATAATCTGAAGAAAGATTTGCCCTACTTCCTAAACTGCTCCCCAAAAATAGTTCCTGGACAGGATTTCTTGTACTTTCCCCAGAGTTGCATTCTCACCTCCTCTCCTTATTTCTCTGCCTACCCCTCAAGGATCATTTTTCAGTTGTCTTTTCAACTTCTGAGCAGTCCATTCTCAGCACTGCCAACCCAACCGATTGTATGATATAAGCACAAAAGTAATTTTTGGCACCTTAGCAGTTTGTTTAAATGCAGGTCTGGCTATGAGAACAAAATTTGCTTCTGATAATTATTTTCAACTCTCTGACTATTCAGCTGTCTGATTATCCAGTTTTCCGATTATCTGATTATCCAATTCTCTGACTATCCGATTGACTCGCTGACTTTCTGCCACAGGTGGTTGGAACTAAAGTTGGAGACAGTGACGAAGCTGTATACTCCAGCACTGGGGGAGGAGAGCAGGCGGGGGCGTGGCTGGCACGCATCCCGGAGGCGTGGCGTGCGTCCCGGGGGCATGATGCACCACCCACAGGGGTGTGGTGTGCATCCTGGGGCTGTGGCATGCCACCTGCAGGGGCGTGGCACCCGGCACGGTGAGGGAGTGCATGGTGCGTGTCCAGGGGGGCGACAGTGATGGTACCCCCCCATGGTCCCCCCGCCCCCCCGTTCCTCCGCCAGTGGGGAGACAACATCACAAACAGACTATTGATTATAGGAAGAATGAACAGGGTTTCATGGGTCTTTCCCTGAGTAAAATCTGAGGCAATAATCACAAGTGGGAACACCCAACCCCAGACTAAATTGAAAGAGCAAAGATGCATGGATTTACAGGGAAAGTGTGGCTCAGCGGGGAACTCTCCATGTTTTCTAGAAAGGGCACTACCACAGGTTTCACTTATCTCCTAGCTACTTTTATCTGCTTATAATCAGATCTCTTCTGATCATTGACCTAGTTGATTTCAGCACTTTGTTCTGTCTAGAATTCCTGAAACCTACCAAACTTTTTTTGCTGGTTTGTTAAAAGTTTTGTTTGTTAAAGTTAAGATTACATGTTATCATTGTGGTGTTTTATACTACTATTGGCAGAATGAATATCTTATTGTTATGCATAAGTGCCAAATTGGCAGTAGCAGCTGGATGGGCGGAATTGACTTAGCTGGCTTCCCAATGTGGGGGGCGGGAGAGGGGCAGAGGGAAGTTGGCAGGGAGGGAGAGGTGTGAGGCAGGTGCCCAATGGAGCCAATGCTGCCCCCTCACCTGTGCCTGCATTGCTTCAACCTCCCAACCAATTTGCTCCCCACTCTCTCAGTTACTAGCAGCTACTTCCATCTTGGGAAGCCAGGTAAACAGCACTGACCTGCTGGCTACTGTTGTTGTTTAGTCATTTAGTCATGTCCGACTCTTCGTGACCCCATGGACCAGAGCACGCCAGGCCCTCCTGTCTTCCACTGCCTCCTGCAGTTTGGTCAAACTCATGCTGGTAGCTTCGAGAACACTGTCCAACCATCTCGTCTTCTGTCGTCCCCTTCTCCTTGTGCCCTCCATCTTTCCCAACATCAGGTCTTTTCCAGGGAGTCTTCTCTTTCCATGAGGTGGCCGAAGTATTGGAGCTTCAGCTTCAGGATCTGTCCTTCCAGGGAGCACTCAGGGCTGATTTCCTTAAGAATGGATAGGTTTGATCTTCTTGCAGTCCATGGGACTCTCAAGAGTCTCCTCCAGCACCATAATTCAAAAGCATCAATTCTTCGGCGATCAGCCTTCTTTATGGTCCAGCTATCACTTCCATATATCACTACTGGGAAAACCATAGCTTTGACTATATGGACCTTTGTCAGCAAGGTGATGTCTCTGCTTTTTAAGATGCTGTCTAGGTTTGCAATCGCTTTTCTCCCAAGAAGCAGGGGTCTTTTAATTTCATGACTGCTGTCACCATCTGCAGTGATCATGGAGCCCAAGAAAGTAAAATCTCTGGCTACTACTGTCCCCCCAAATAAGAGCTTTCTAAGCTTTAAGGCACCTTTTTATTTATGGCAGCTCCAATTATGTTGGTCCCAATCCACATCTCAGATCAGTTGGCATGCCAACCAACCAACAGATCTCATACTAAGAAAAGACAGTAGGCTGTCATGGTTAACAGATCTGGGAGCAATTATTCAAAAATTAATGTGGATGTACAGAGTTATGGAGATAGCAGCTATCAGCGGAGCTATTGTTTAGAAAGAAATGAGTGACTCTGCAGACATAGTGATCCAGGAAGAGAGTTGAGGATGCCAAGGAATATAAATAAATAAACAAACAAACAGAAATAGTGGTGGAGCATAGCCAGCTGGGAAGGGAAGTTAGGCCTGGCACTCACTCACTAACTAGATTGGCAAGTACCGTGTAATGTGTTTATTTTCATAATGTAGCATTAATACAGAATTGTCCTATCTTAGGAAATACAATGCCTTGTGTTCTTTCATAGATAAAACAAAAGCATTGTAGAGCAAGCAGATTTATACTAAGGCATATAAAAAATACCAAACCAGTTCTACATTCAGACTTTAGTAGATTCTCATTCCCATGAGCCAAAATACAATTCATGTTGTGAAATTGTTCTTAAAATGTTTTCTGTATTTTTAAGATTAATATTTCAGCCCTTATTAAATTTGAGACTTCCTATTCCTGAGGCTAAAAATGACCTTCAACCTGCTCTTGTAGGTTGGAAACAAGCAACAGCAGTACTTCAAATATTTTATCAGGAATAGTTTAGATTGTTTGTGGAAGTGATAGTAAGTGAATGTCAGCTAGCATAGTTTCCTAAGCCTTAATAAGGAAAGCTAATTCTGGAAGCTCTCTCGTTATCAGTCCATTAAGTTCAGGAGCTGTTATAAGCTATTTCAGTTCCTTTACAACATTTCTTTGAAGGTCTTTAACTTGGATTGAAAATGCAAAGGCTTGTTGACATCTGTTTATTAACATTTATAAAATGTTGAAACATTTCCATTGCAAACTAGTCTAAATACTGGTAATATGCATGTTATTTTGTGGAAGACTAGTGTTGCTCTTATTTTAGCTTGTTCTAGACCTTAGAACCAAATCCTTTGAATTCAGAATTTCCCCAAGCTAGTTACTGACAGTCAGCTTATAATGCTGTCTACCTAGGTAGGGCCTTTTCTGGCCTCAGTTTGTAAGTAAATAAATAATAGTGAACATGATCAGAAGAAGAAAAAGAAAAGAAAGAGAAGGCTTTCTGAACTGGCAAATAGCCAGAATATCCAAGAAACTTTGGCAGTCCAGGGATTTTTGACAATGTTTAGTCTCCTAGTCCAGTGTTTCCCAACCACTGTTCCGCGGCACACTAGTGTGCCGCGAGATGTTGCCTGGTGTGCCGCGAGATGTTGCCTGGAGGGAGGTGGGCGAGTCCGGCGGCGAGAGGCGGGGCGGCAGCGGCGAGGAGCCAAGCCGCGCTCTCCTTCCTGCCTCGCTTTGCTGCCTCCTCCCCCCCCACCCCCAAAGCTTGGAGGTTCCCCGGCAGGAAGGAGGGAACTTAATCCTCTCCAAGGGCTGCGGAAAACAGACATGCAAATGGGGGCTTGCCAGCTCTTCAAGCGCCGCCGGCTTTCTTTGGGAATTACCTCCCGCCGAGCCCGGTAACGCTGACAGGCCGAGCCGCGGGGCTTGGCAGCGCAGCCGGCAAAGTGTGGGAAAAGGCGGCCGCCACGCGCCGGGCAAGGCGAGACTCGACGGGGAGGACACCGGCGGCAGCGCCCCCCCCCCCCGAAACCCGCTCCGGGCAGGTAATTCACAGAGAGTGGACAGAAGGAAGCCTTAAAGGGCTTCAGCCTCCCAGAGTGGCGGGGAATAATAATAATAATAATAATGATGATGATAATAATGATGATGATGATGATGATGATAATAATAATAATAATAATAATAATAATAATAATAATAATAATAATAAAATTGACAGGTGGTGTTTTTCTAGGTGAGGGGGTAGGGACTGTAATAACAAAAAATCAGCTGTATATCAACTGCTGTTTTGCAATGAGGAATTGCAAATAAGGAAGATCAAAAGGAGAATGTTTTTTTGGGGGGGACTCTCTTCCTCTTCCTCCTCCTCCTCTCGTTCTTGCTCCTCTTCCTGGCAAAAGGGCTGCTGAGACCCCTTCTCTCTTGGGTGCCGGTGGGTGCTGTGACGTTGACGCTGCTGTGGCAAGTGCCTTTACTTAGCAGAGTGCATTCCCCTTTACACAGGAGGGGAGGGAAAAAAATTGAAACTTACACTTTCGTGCGTCCCTCCCGGCGTGACGCTGCGCGCTGACGTCACGGGGCTGTAATGGTGGTGTGCCTCGAGATTTTTTTCATCAAACAAGTGTGCCTTTGCCCAAAAAAGGTTGGGAAACACTGGTCTAAAAGACACTCTTCACACTTAGCCCCTGCAAGTCTATAGCTCAAGTGGCTTAAGTGCTGGCCTTTCCCATGTTATCAACATGTTTGCCATGCTGCTGATATTTCAGAAGCACTGCCTTTGCAGACAATTTACAAAAAGGTAATGAAACAACAGAATAGTTTAAAAGCTTGGTCCAGGAGGATCAGGTGCGTAGCTAGCTACTCCGGCACCAGGAGCGGTGGGGCGGGGTGAGCCACGCATGGGGGCGGGGTGAGCTGTGCACAGGGGCGCCGCACGGGGGCCTTGTGGCAATCTGCTCACGGGACCTCCACGGCGAGCTGCCCACAGAGTCCATCTGGCGGATACAAGCTCCATGCTGCCGTTTCGGGCAGCGCAGGGCTTGGAGCCACCGCGTCACTCCCAGGAGAGATGTGTGGTTCGGACACGCTGCTGGCCAGCCCCCTGTGTAAGCACCGCCCCTGCGGTATGCCATTTTGTCACCCCTCTCAAGGATGACACCCGAAACGGGCCGCACGCCCCTTCCTACGCCCCTGAGGAGGACTTGACTGCTTCGATCTGCTGCAAAGTTTGGCACAATATGAGAAAACTCATATGTTGAAATATCTAAAGGGCTGTCACATGGAGGATGGAGCAGGCTTGTTTTTTCCTCCAAAGGCTAGGGCTAGTTCAAATTACAAGAAAGGAGGTTCTGACTAAACATTTCTGATGGTAAGAGCTGTTTGTCAGTAGAACAGATTCCCTTGGAAGGTGGCGAACTCTCCTTTGGAGGTTTTTAAGCAAAGGTTGGATGGCCATCTGTCATGGATGCTTTAGTTAAGATTCATGCATTGCAAGGGGTGGGACTAGATGACCCTTGAGGTCCCTTCCAACTCTACAATTCTATGATCTCCATTAAAGGGCACTAGTTGTTGTACATTACTAGTGCCAGGGCCTTTGTACAAATTTATTAGAGAAGAAAAGAAGTAGCAACAAGAAACCCCGAAAGGCTGTTTTAGCAGAGGTTCTGTATAATCTACCAATAAGATGCTCAAATGAAATGGAAGGTACACTGTGCAGGTGCTTTGCTAATGTTAATAACTCCTGTTCAGAATATATATTTGTCATGTAGCAGTTTTTCATGTGGGGACTATGCAATATTTGCTGACTGGTTTCATAAGTTATCACATGTTCATGCCCTTGGGTTTAGAGGTTGAGTTAAAGGCAAATGTGTATTATGTGTATTTCCAACTCCAAGAGCCATACAAGGGCTGAAGAGGAAAAAATTCTCTTCTATTTAAATTACACTTTGCCTGTCAACAGGCACTGTTTTCTCATACCTTATCCTAACAGAAAAAAAGCACATCATTTCATAAATTTGAGATGAAATAACCACAGCGGGCTATTACGTACCTTTTTGGGATATTGCTGAAACTATAAAATGTGTTGCTGAAACTATAAAAATGCCTACATAGACCTGGGTCAATAAATTTGGGTGCCTGGATTTTTGCAGCATATTATATTACTAGAATTAATAGTACCATACTTTCTAACAGTGAAAGTGAACTTCCTTTTTGAAATTGTTCTTGGTAGCAAAGAAGGCAATCACTTTAACAGACACGAGCCACTTACTGGAGCTGCATAGCTTTTTTATTACCAGAACTGGTGAGGGAGGTTTGAGATAAACCAGGACTTCAGAACTCAGGAGACATTGTTTTGTAAGAGCATTAAAGACTTTTCAGACAACATAACTATTCTTGAATAAAAAAAATTGGGATTAGCAAGCACATCAGAAGTATAGAATTGGATCAGACCACATATCCATTCATTAGAGTTTTATGTTTATCATCTTATGCCTGTCATTCTTGTTGTCCTGCTCCTCCTACAAGAGAAATCTGTAGTGACTTAATGGTGCAAGTAAACCTCAGTCTTATTTGCTTTCTTATGTTACACAAGTCTTTCTTATTTTAATAAACAAGTGGTCTCATTTGGAAATTTTGTGATGTCACTGTTAGAATACATTTTAACTCATAATTTATTAATTACGTATATGCACCTCACTGCACTCATAACAAATGTAGAAATTCCAGCTCTGCGGGTGGGAGCTGATGGGAGAAGGTCAGAAAATGTTCATAAACCCTGATTTAAACAAATCAAGTGGGATCAGAGGGTTTTGGTTACGGTTTTTTAAGAAAAAGAGAAATTTAACTTTCTAAAGCAGGCTTTCACCAAAATAAAAGAGATGCCTCTCTAAGAACTATAATTGCTGACATCAGGTAGCAAAAGCAACCACACCAGATGCACACACAATCAGGTTGTAACAGGCTCTAAATTCCAATGGCTATATTTTTGCAATGTTACGTGCACAAAGCAGTACAGTAGTCAACTCAGCATAGGTGTCTTTTAGTTTTGCATTTAGCTCTCAATTTGAAAAATCTCAGTAACCTATTGAGTTTGTAACCGATGCATTGATATGCTTCCATCTACATTGTCAACAAAAATTGTTCATGTGATTCATATGATTTTAGATGCTTTTAATATTGCTGATAAGAAATTATGTTCAAAGCCAAACAAACTTGTTTTCTAAAGCAGTCTTGTTTCCCAGACCCCCCAGTGCATTCTTCTGATCTATAGATAGTGATTTATGAGGCTGTAAAGACAGCTACAAAATAATGAAAAATCACTTTATCTCCCATTCCCATCCTCAGGCTTTTATGAACCAAATGAAATTGACACGTCATTCATGAATAATGTGCAAGACAATTGGTTTAAGACAATTACTTTCCTAATCTGACAGGTAAGCAAGATAGATTGGAACTAACTCTGAATCCTGAAAGGAGTCAGATTTCCTACACTGATTAATGGTATGTAATATAATTGTGTTTCCAGGAAACCAATACTGTTTAGACTTATCCAATACAAAACATAGGTTTTATATACTGATCCTTAGAAAACCAAACAGCAATATGGAAGCATAAAGACCACTGGACTTGGACACAGTGCTTGCGTTCAGACATAACACTAAACCATGGGCGCCAACACTAAAGGGCCCATACACATTTGCACCTCCCAAAATAATGTTTAGGGAGTGTCCCCCCAAAAAACTGACCATACCAAGCCACCCCAGCCTCCTTTTCCACTGCTGCCACATGAGAGTGCAGATAAGGCACCCAATCAAGCACCCACCTCCCTCTCCCAGGTCACCCTCCATCCTTGCCTCCCGCTGTCTGCTAGCTTGTGGCCAGGGAAAGGAGGGGGGTGCACAGGCTGGGTCTGCCATTGTGCCCTCGCGAGCCCCCCAGCTCAGCCTCTTAGTGCCGGCCCCAACGTGAGCAGCACTGCCTCCCATGCTTGGAGCCTGGCTGCCCATGCCTCGGAAGTGCCAAGTGGAAGAGGGAGGGAGGCCTCACCCTGGGCTGCATTCATGTGGCTTTAGCCTGCCTTCCTCCCTCTGTCCTTCTGACAACCTTCTGGCGGGGGTGGAGCAGCCCCCCGAATAGTTTTTTTCAAGTTGGTGCCTACATAAATGAGCCTTAAAGTTGTGAATCCTGGGTTCATATTGTTCTAAGAGATAAGGAAGGATTCTAACAGGAATCCAGTGGGTCTTAGTTCTTAGTAGACATGTATAGGATTGTATTACCATATCCCAAAATGTGTATGGAGACTCTTCCAGTGGGATGATTTGCAATCATGTGATTAGAGGACAACAATGAACAAAGCTGATATGACATTAGTTCAAAACTATAATACAGGACGTGTCACCTTCATTTTTGTTTCTGCCACCCATTCTAAACATGAAATTGGTAATTTAGCCCAATAGTCAGATCTGTTTGAATCGTTTTCATCACCCGATGTAATTCTCCGTCATATCTTTGAGAATAATTGTTTTTTAAAAACCCTCCAAGGTGCATATACCCCTTGCACTGTGAATTGTTGAATATTTAATATGTGATTGCTACTGTTCATCCACACTTATAACTAGTGTTTCTGATTATAATTAATATTATAACCAGGTATCCAACTAAACACTATTATTTTATTCATAATGCTATAACTGATAGTCTAGAAGCCACTTAAAAATGAATATAAAAATATGGAATTTTGTTTTAACATTTTGGATTTTGAGCTAATGTGCCACCATTGTACAAAGAAATAGACTTTCAAATAATAGGCTGGAGGTATTTTTTAATTTAAAATCAGTGTCAATATTCAATTGTAGAGGAAAAAGTAATAATTGATGATGTACAGCAAATGAATTAAGAATATTTGCTGCAGAAACTTATTCATTTCCAAAACAAAAAGGCTTTTATTACACTTAAAATAGGATTTAAAATACAATACATTGAAGGGGAACACTTATTAAATTACATAAGCAGATATACCCTTCTCATTGCTAGGTTTCCAGTTTAGTTGCATAATCTAAAAGAGACAAACCAGACAAGATCCCAAGATAGCAACCCAAAATCAAGACATGTTTTATAAGGTTAAAAGAATCCTGAACTTTCCATATGGAGAGATTAAGAAGTCCAAATAAGATTTAAGAGGTTTAACTTTAAAGAGGAACAAATTAAAAATGTGAATACAGAAAGATGAGGCAGATGGTAGAATTACATTCTATCTCAATATGCAGTGATAGAGCATTATTGAAATAATTAGCTCAGCACTGTTTCGGAAAATATGAAACATTCATATGAGTAACAGCCTCAAAGTACCCTAAGAAATAAATTATTTTATTTAAATCTGTTAAGACTGCATAGCAAAATTGAACCTCAACTGTACTTGGCTTTGACAAAACCAAAGCAATTAATGAAGAGGCTATTTCCTCCCCACTGAAAACTTTTCAAGCAAATAATTGCTCAGGAACTTTGTGAAGAGATACCATTGAATAAGAGAGCTGTAAAATATAAACTCCTGAATGTCTGAATCAACTGACTAATTTAAAACCAAGAATCTGTATATAATTATGAATAAGGCAGCATATGTCTGATCTACATGAGTCATGAAAAGCAT
Source organism: Podarcis vaucheri (assembly GCF_965113315.1). NCBI lineage: Eukaryota > Metazoa > Chordata > Lepidosauria > Squamata > Lacertidae > Podarcis > Podarcis vaucheri. Next base: position 74,079,877 of record NC_138759.1, read on the forward strand.
TTTCTTTCAGGTCAAATGCATATTAGTATTGAGAATTAAGGTTTATTGACAAAATTACCATTGTAGTCATGCTATCAACCCTACTATTAACAAAGATGGCAGCCCTCTTCCCAAGAATCACTCATAGCTTTATGTAGCAGAGATGATTGCTTTGTGTATACCACGGTTTCCCTGCAACAAACAGTCAGTATGGGTGGCAAGTATTATACCAGGAATGGCCAAACTTGGCCCTCCAGATGTTTTGGGACTACAACTCCCATCATCCCTACTCAACAGGACCAGTGGTCAGGGATGGTGGGAATTGTAGTCCCAAAACATCTGGAGGACCAACTTTGGCCTTGCCTGTATTATACATACTTCCATATCGCTTCCCTCCTCTCCTGCATTAAGAACCCTCTACTCCTAACTGCAAGACGGGATAACTAAAAGGAAACTGGCCTCTGTCACTAGTCAGGGCACTGAGCACCACTGGGAAGCTGCACTTCCTGCTTCTCAGGAAGAACCTCTGCATGTCCCCATATGTACCAGATCCTCCAAGTGTCCCTATTTTTCAGGGATGTCCATGATTTAGAGAAGCCGTCTGGCTTCTGATTTGACCCCAGAATATCTCACTTTTCCTCCTATTTTCACTGGAGAAATGTTAGAGGGTATGGTAGGATGTCCCTATTTTCATTCCACTGTGATGGAAGCTTCAGCTTCAGGCAGGTGGTGGAAAGCTACCATCTGAGTTAGCTGGCAGAAAGCCCAAAACTGTGTGTTTGGGGCAGGACACTGACAACTTTGGTTCTGTTGGATCCAGATCTCCAGAGACCCCCATAGTGGCCTAATCCCTGGGCTCCTCAACCATATCAGCCTGCAGCTTGGAAAGGGAAAAAGAAAAAAGTCTCCATCTTCTACCCTGGTGGATGTGAACTGACAGAGTTTGGAAAACAAGCAAATCCACCTCTCTAGATTTCTTTATCCATCATTTCTGAAGTTCTTTGCAGCTTTAAAATAAAGAATCTGGATGGCTATATAAAACTAAGGTTGAATCTATAAATGCTGGAGAATGCAGTTGCAGAACGGACTCTATTACTTCACTGTTAAAGGAAAGGACGCACATATCCGAATGCTCCCCTATATTAAAAAAAAAAAAAAACTGCAAAGAGAGCAGCACAGCAGAGAGAACCATCTTGATCTGAAGTCTTCTTTTGCTACAGGCATATAACATGAACTCTACAATTTTTTTATTTCTGTAAGACCTTCAATCTTTAAAAAATTGGATTGCTGGTACACTAGGGGTTGGCAAATTGCCATCCTTGAAATGATATCTCATAAATTGCAAGTAACTAAAGAACAGAGCTCCAAAGGCCTCCCTCCCCCATATGTCTTATGTCACCAGTATATACAAATACCTCGCTCATCCAAGACTTTATAGAACCTTTAATTGCAATAATGATGGAAGTCACAGGTGAAGAATACCTTTGCCCTTCCAGGTTGTGGTGCTTTATAGTTCACATTTTTTATTCTTTGTTTTCTTTCTGTTATATGTTTGTACTTTTAAACAAATCAATAAAAATACTAAAAATGAAATGATAGAAAGTTCTGTTTAAAAGGCAAAGTTCTGAAAATAATTAAGTTAATGATATTTTATATATCTCCTCACGATGGCAGCATAAACCATTCTGAATTTAAATTGGCAGCATAATCCTTTCTATCCTGCTGTTTTAAGTATTAAAGTTATCTGTAACATTGTTTGTGACTGACAGTTGTAAGTTTTAGGCAACAGTATTAACCATTTTCTAACAGCAGCTTAATATACTGGGTATTAAAACAGAATTCAGTAGCACCCAAGCGTGGCAGATGTCAAGTATGTCACAGTCCTGACTTCAAAAAAGTCAAAGTTTCAATAGACTGAACAGCACATAGTCCTTTATTTTTATTTTACTAAGTTACTTTTTTTCATAACAGACTTAGCAAGCTCCAAAATGATTAAAGGAAGGAGTAATATAGAATACTGAGGCCAAGGTAAGTTATTTCTGCCCTCTTTTAAAAGTGAATATGAAGCTGCAACTATTGCATACATAAGATAGGGAGGGAGGACTATGACATTTATAAAGCTGGTGGGGGAAATGAGAGCAAACATTTTTCTCTGTTAAAGAATGTAGTGAATGATGTAATCAAGAAAGCTATATAGGAGGAGTTCAGTGGTTAATTATGATAAGTAGAGAACTTAACTTTTAAAAAAATAAATCATTAACACCTTGAAAGCAGTCTAACCAAACATGGGAAGGGCCATTAGTATAATATGTCAGTACTAGATATAGGAAAAGCTCTGACATTTCTCTAAAAAGCAATTCTATCAGCATGATACATTTCATAACTGACAAAGAATGAGAATACAGAAAGCTGACTACCATGAATAGATACTTGGCAACATCTACAAAATACGTACTTTGATCCAAACCAGATATACTGTGGTTTGGTTGAAACAAGCCAACTTTAACCCATGGCTTATAGTTGCTTGTTTCAAACAATTCATAGCTAGGATTAGCCACAGTTTAGGGTTCAGACATAAAATGAAATTGTGCTTAATCAAAAAGCTTTCAGTTTCCCTTTCGTGGCCACACAAGAGAGAGAATGGAGATGGAAAAGTGCATGAGCCCAGAACTCATCATCTAGGCTTACTTCCATCACAACAAAACATGAGTGCCATCATCAAGGAAGAAGACAGAGATCAAAAGGCAATCATGACTGACAACATGTATTGATAGTCATCATGTAGCTTACCCAGCAAAATATTAAAAGTGATAACTGATATTAAACTGTAATAAGACCTGATAAGGAGGATTAATATTCAAGAGATAATAGGTAACAGTTTGAAGATGGTTGTACTTTGTAGTTTTCCAGACACACTGTGTCTAAATTGATAAATTCACTTAATTTTTCTTCTAAATTTTCAAGATGGTATCTGAAAATAATTTCAAAATATTCAATCCCTATAATTACATCCTGAGATGTTCAAAATGGCATTCCATCTGCAGATGTGTTGCAACTGCACAGAGATCTGTAAGCATTTGTGGAAGGTTTTCTTGTCATTTAAATGTTTCCTTAGTTACTTTGTTTAATGTTAGCAATTCTAGCTATGCTACTTCAGAGTAAGGGCCAAGGTCCACTGTTAAAACAGTTATCTGACAATGATTCATGAACACAGGGATACTTTTCCTGCAATATTTGTGTTTTGTGTTTATTCATTCTAGTCACTGATACTGTAGTCCAGCAGGAACTCAAATTCTAGATTTGATTCTCCCTGCAATGCTACTCCACATGTAAAAATGCAAAGTCCATTTAATCTTATCAAATCATTAACTGTGATTTAGAAGAGCCACCACCAGCAGATAAGTAAACTACAGTATACCTTCTTGGTAATATTTCAACTATAGGTGTAATGAATGCTTCAACACTCTCATTACACATGCCAGCTCAAATGTCTGGAAACTGCTGGCATTAATAGCACAGCATTATAGCAGCTTTGTCGAAACAATTTTTAGAGCCTCCCTATAGGGACTGTAACATTTAAATCAGCCATAAGATACATCAAATTCAAAATTCAACCCCACAGCTTCTGACTAACCAGGATTGTTTCAGAAACGATTTCCTACACAATCACCAACAACATGTTTTTTGGCAGAAAGCACACAATATAATATGTGTTTTTAATATTTTTTATTCAGCAAAATTTATATACCATTTGATTGTAATAAAAACATGAAATTGTTTGCAATAATAATAATTCAATTAGTACTTCACTGAAAGAAGCCCAACTTCTCTCTTAACACTAGTGCTTTTTCCTGGGGGGGGGGACACATACCCCTAAACATTTTGTGAATCTAAGTTTGGCCTCACTGAGGGGCAGTATTTCAATAGGAGTAGGAAAATGAAAGTGCCCCTAAACATTTTTTTTAGAAAAAAGCACTGCTAATGGAACTGCTGTGGCCACAGAAGCTGGTTGAAATATTTGTAAAATATTTTTTAGCAAACCTGAGACAGTTCATATTCCATCTACTCCTCAAAAACTGTGTGGTCAGCTGTCTCTTATGGTATTTATCTCCCCTCCTCTCTGTTTGATTTCCCCCCATTTTTTGCAATAAAAAAATATTTTCCAAAATAATAAAACTTTTAACAATAGCAACTGGGTAAGAGTATAGTTATACAATACAATCTACACACACAAATTACATTGAGTTTGTAATGTCATTTCAAGCACATTCTTAAGACATTAATGGTAATATAGCCTATCCACAGACAAACTGAAATGTTGGTGGGAGAGAATTGTTATCGTCTTTCCTTACAGCACCTTTTGCTACCCTTCTAAACCCAGTTAGTTGCTCTGAGATAGTCACATCCCAAATGTTGTTGAACCATACCTTGACGGGGTAGCTCAGCCTAAGATTTCCAAAAGTACACTATCACCAAACATGCAGCCGTAGCAGGAAGAAAACTAAATCTATATGTTGAATAGTAAGGTCAGAATCTACGTTTAATGAAAACACCTGAAGACTGTAGTGATTGCTGTCAAATTATAGCAATTATTATAACATATAAAGGAACAGAAACAAATACACAAACTCCACCCATTTTATTTGGCATAAGCTTTTGTGGACCTCAGACCAATCCATCAAAGAACCCAAACTTAAGCGTATATGTAGTTTTCAGTCAATAATAATTTAAAAATCCAAATAACATCCACGACAACAGAACAGTGTGCCTGTAAACATGATTTTCGACTCTCACTTTATTACCATTTATGAAAAACTGCATAGGAATTGTGAATTGCATTCTAAGCACTAGACAGATTTGTTTTAAAAAATTACAAACACATTATACTTCAAAACCAGTAACAAATCAATTTAATGGAACTGAATTAGCTCAGTGAGAACATTGTTTACATTCCATTGTCTTGATTAGAAGGGTGATTAGGCAGTGAAAGTCCACACTTGGCTGAAATCTAATCTAATCTGTGGTTGCAGAACTGAAAGCACAATTTCACTGTCAGTAAACTGCTCCATTGCCTGATTCTGCACTCTCAAAGACACTTCCCACAAGTCATTTGAGAAAACAGGTTATGTGAAGCAGCCCTTAGCGAGCTTAAGTTTTTTCTATGCTTCTACATATATATGACAGGATAGGACAGGAGCAGTCTAATGCAAAGCACACCACTATTAACAAGTACCATGAACCAGTGCTAAACTGACAGACCTTTTCATCACAGGAACCTTAGTAGGTATCAGTATACTTAAACAACAGAAAAAGAGCCAGTGTAGCATAATCAGGATTGTAGCATGGAGGGGGTGCCGGGGGGGTGCCAGGAGGGATATAGCCCTGGGAGCATGATTTTGAGGGAGTGCCAACCACGCACCCCTCACCCGGGGATCCCCATCCCACTCTGCCTGCTGCCAGGGGTCTTTGGGCCCCGGAGCCCAGCCTGACCTTCTTGCCATGTCCCTGGCCCCTCACTTAATGGCCACCCAGCCAGTGTTGTGGGGATGCACCTACCAAGGGTAGAATTGGCCAGTTGGGCTTCCTCCTGTGTGGGCAAGTGGCGTAATGTGGCCCCATTAATTATCCATGCCCTGTGCCCACCCAGCAGCATCACTGGCAAGTGCAGGGTGGGTTTGTTCACCCACCATGTTCCACCCCCAGTCCCAACCAGCATGTATGCATGTATGCCCTGGGTGCCAGCAAAGGACACGTCACTGGGCATAATGATTAGAGAGATGAACTAGGACCTAGGAGAGCAGAGTTCAAATCCCCACTCAGCTGTACAGTTCACTGAGTGACCTTGGGCCACTCATCATCTCCTTATTAAGTCCATATATATATGCCTTATAATATACAGAGTGGTATAGAAATTTAACTAAAAAATAATATCCTTCTGTGTTTGCATGTGTGTGTGTTCTTTTAATGAGCTTTATGTCATATATTTCTAAAGAACATTTAGAATGGAATGTTGTTATGTAACTTGTGTTGCTTCCAAACTTCACAACAATATACTGTTTGCCCACTCACAAGAAAAACTTTCAAAATATTCATCTCACTGTTATACTGAAATACGATGGGAAGACTCAAAGCATTCAAAACTTTTATTTAAATGTCACCAGTGATAATCACATGAAACAGAATGTGACGTTCCATGTTGAATTCACATCTTCCCACTAGTAGTAAGTTTGAATACTTGCTCTATTTCTTATTTACAAAAAGAAAAGTAATCTGCCAAGAAAAGCTTCATGAGAAAAGCAATCCCACACATACTGAATCAATCTATTTTCAAATTAAAGATTAAAGGTTTTTCTAAAAATTTCCTGACAGAAGAGTTCCAAAAGTACACTCAATTCTGGGACTGTAGAGCTGCATACTCTGGACCCCTCTATCAGCTAAGGGACTAAGAGCTCCTGTGCTACATGGCACAATGGTTGTGTGTGATATGTGGACTGGCATTATTTCAGATATATTTAGTAGTAGTATATCTGCAAAATATTATGGGAGCAATTCAATATAGCACTAAGCAGATTGCCCTCTCAGCACAAGCATTTCTGCGTGCATGATGGAATGACTTCTCCACTCTCCTCCCTCTGCACCGCTCTGGGGGTTCTCCCAAACCCCCTGAGATGATTTGGAGGGGAGGGTGAAGGAGAAGGGAAAAGCCCCATGGCACTATCCAAAGTCCTTGCACAGACTTCCACTTGTGGGACACCAGGATACCTCTATTACCTTTCAAATATTTTTTCCAAGGTTATTGGAAGAGGGCCTCCTCGGTAGTGGCACTCGCCCTGTGGAATGCCCCCCCCCAATCAGATGTCAAGGAAATAAACAACTCTCTAACTTTTAGAAGAAATCAGAAGGCAGCTCTATATCAGGAAATTTTTTATGTCCGATGTTTTACAATTTTTTATATGTGCTGTAAGCCACCCAGAGTGACTGGGGAAACCCAGCCAGATGGGTGGAGTATAAATAATAAAATTAGTAGTAGTAGTAGTAGTAGTAGTAGTAGTAGTAGTAGTATTTCATAAAGTTTACAATCAGGGGTGTACCTAGGGATTGATGAAACCGGACTGCATTAGGGGCCCAGGCCCAGGGGAGTAGGACACAAAAATCACCTATCAGGAAGTGTATGATATATACGTGTGGCAACATGATGCCAGTAACATGGCGAGATCAAATGTGAGACAACCTTTCAATCCTTCTTGCACAACAGCACAAAGGTGTGGGGTAAAGTAATCTTATTCAGAGGATGGGGGTTGCCAATACAGCTCCTTGCTAAGGGTACAAGGGATCCTAGATGTGTCTCTATTTACAGTATACATTAGTGGTCTAATACACAATAAAAAGGAAGCTCACACTTTTTAGAACTCTACTCTCTACATAGATTAGCAAATACATTATCAACTCTGCTGTGATAATTAAGTCTATGTTTAAACTTAGAAAAAGACAAGAAGATTAAGGCTGGTAGATTAAATCAATTTAATCAGTAGACTAATCACTAGGACAGATGTTAATCAATAGGGATATATTTTAATTCACAGACTGAAGATAGAATGGCAGAAACTATTGTGATACATTATGATTTTGCAAAGCACAAAATCCAGCATTACACAAGTGGCTTCCACTCATGCAACAGGACTTCCCCCCCTCCATGCCCCCACTGATTATGTTGTAGAGTACATGCCACTTATGCAGAAACTATATTTGCATTTACTTCCTTTAAAAGCATAAGTCAGAATAATAAAATCAGAATAAAACACAACAATAAACTCTGCCAAAACAAATGCATGCCAATAAAGCATGGTAATAAAGATTAGATGAAACTTTGGCCTGATCCAGCAGGGCTCTTCAAATGGTTTGAGGAGAAATTCATCACTCCAAATATGGTGATTAGATAGACCCTAACTGATTTATCGAAAAGAAAATTACATTTTCGGCTTCCGGCAAAGAGTATCTCTCCACCATGTATAAAAGGTTTGCTATAAGGGGGAGAGTAGCGAATATGTTGCACCATTTTGAATTCATTGAGGGCACACCATTCCTCATTAAAGCATTCTAGAGCACTAAAGCTTCAACAGAGCTTCCATTGTATTAATCTAAATGCATTGCATACCAACTTATAAATGAGAAACAAGTCATCATAAGGCTGGTATGTAAAGCTTTGTCTTCAATTAATGATACCAACCCACTGCTGTGAAAACAATAGGTTTAACAGTGCTCACCTTTATATGCCCACTCAAAAGTAAGTTCCACTGTGTTCAATAGCATTTCCTCCTAGTGGGTATAAAACTGCTGCCTAAGTTTTGTAGACAATCTCAAAAGAAATATTTTCTGGTCACTAATTTGATGTGTTTAACATAATTAGGCATATGATAAACAAGGCAACTGCACAATGCACAGGCTTGCACCAGTTATTTAGCTGGAGAATTACATGAAAAACTGATGGCTTTAATGGCCTTCATCTTTTTTATGTGGTTTAGAGCCACTGAACAAAATCAACTATTTTTAGGAGAGGTAACAAATTTAGAATTGGATGTAAAGAACTGTGAAACAAAGGAAAATAAATTATTGTACTCATTCACAAATACTTGTATAAGACTGTGGCATGGTTCACATATCATCGTAAGCCATATTTAAAAATAAACTATGGTTAAATAAACAGTGTGCTTTATGCTGCTCAATCATGCCTGCTTTGCTCCTCCAGTGCTCATTCCTGTCCCCAGCCAGGAGAAAACAAACCAGAGTGTTGGGTTACTGCCACATGCAAACCAGTCCCTGTTTCTCTCTAAACAAACCACAAGTGGAAGCCAAGGTTTGTTCTTCACTTACCACACAAGATTCATTTGAAGGAAACAAACCACAAGTGCTGGATTGCATGAAATACCAAGCACCCTGACTCATTTCCTCTCCTGTACAGCACAGGGAGGAAAGGGCAGGTGTCAATGAACAATGTACACGGGTACATTTTTCATTGGTAAAAAGCCATGGTATGCTTACAGACGAATTGAGCCACTGTGAGAGCTCACAAAGTGCTACAGCAAAAGTGGAATATGTGTTCCACATCTCAACCCAACCAAGGATCAATAAGACAAACAACGAAATAAATGCAAGGGATATGAATAGACTCTTCATCCTAGTACAGGAATTTTTAAAATCTTACAGTAACACTGTCCTTTTACATTGTTCTACTTTGATATAGTTTTGTTGCCTTCAAGGAAGAAGTTTATTACCAACCAACATAATTTGTTCAACAGAATAAATTAGTAGGCTCCCTTCTACAATTGCAGTTTATTATTCTCTTAGTATCTTGCTACTGTCCTAAAAAAGGACACAGTACAGTACCAAAAAGTTGGGAATCTTTTTTCCTTCTACAAAACTTTTATTTCAAACCAAATTAAAATATTAGGACAGAAATCAAGAATGCAAATAGAAATGAAAAATTTGCTAGACAGCTTCAGATGTGTTGGTATGTTTGTATGCATGGAGCATTAAAGGAAGTCTACACAACACACTGAATAGCAAGTTACCATGCTAAGCAAACAATCTAAAATGCACAAAAGATGAAATGGAAGCCACTGTAAAATGTATGGTGAAATAACCAAACAGCATAAATTCAAATGCAATAATCAGAACACCCTTATCGGAGGAGGGTACATCAAGGTACATGAATTTCTACCAGTGCAACTGATGCTTAGCAACAACAGCCTATGGCCCAGTTCACATGTCATGGTAAGCCATGATTAATTGCTTGCTGTGAATTAAGAAACCTTGGCTTCATTATCTCAAATTCATATGTAAAATGTAGCTAAGTTTCATGGCTTGTTGTTTTTGCTCAAACCAGAGGAGGAGTGAAATGGGAACCATTGAGCAACATCCACCAGCATGCTGCTTAGTCACAATAAACCCTTGACCAAATTTTACAGTGATATGCAAACTGGCCTACTTTCTCACTATGACAAATTCTGAATTGCTGTATCATTTGTATAAGAAGTTCCATCCTGGAATGAAAGGGGGAGGACAGCAAGAGAAGCTTATAATTTCAGAAGACATCAGTTTGCAGAAAAGTGGCAATTTTACCAAGCATTGTTTGAAAACAAAGAGGTAGCTGGATGACTCTTCCTAGCAGCTATTTTAACATTCTGAATACATCCACAATGTTAGAAAACACAGTATTCCAAACATCAGTTTCCCCAGTGAAATATTTCAGATTTAGAGAGGCATAAGAATGACACATCAGAAGTACATTATCCCTTTAACTTTAGAATTCCAAAACATTCCACAACATCTTTAGTGAACAGAAAGCACTACATTGTGTGTTATTTTGTCTAATAATATTGTTTTTAACAATACAAAAGACTGCATTGACCTATGACCTGAGACCAGGGTTCAAATCCCCACTCAGCCATGAAGCTTAATGGGTGACCTTGGGCCAGTTACCATCTCTTAGCTTAACCCACTTCACAGGGTTGTTGTGAGGATGAAATGGGGAAGAGAACCATGTGAACTACCTTGAGCTCCTTGGAAGAAAAAGGTGGTATATAAATGTAATAAATAATAAACATAAGTTAAAATTGAGTGTGTTCAATAAATCCTTCAGGAAGATTTGAGGAGAATGGATAGGTTTGGAAAACCCACATTTCCCCTGATATGTCCTCTGCTCACTTTATAAGCATTGTTTTTAGTGCATCTTTCAGTTAAAAGGAGAGAGAAAGTAATACCGACTTTTCTAGAGATATATCAATTTAAAATATTATACAACAAAAGCATTACTATGCTATTCATGTTTATTGAAAGTGTAAATGCAAGCCTGTATCATCTATGCACAAGAGAGAGCTATTACTAGACTTGAAGTTACTCTGAGGTTTGCAGATGCTCAAAACATCTTTAAAGAAAAAAATCCAAAGTAGGGCTCCCTAAAACATCCCCATAAAAACTCAGTGGCACAGAATGTTGTGAGACTGAGGGGGAAACGGACAACCAGATGGGATAGGAAATATAATAGAGTGGCTAGACACAGATGTATAAACTGATCACTTTCTAGTTCACACTGAGAAGCTGTTTTAAAATGTATCCAGGAATTATAATGAGAGCTGCCTACTGAAATCAATGGAGAAATCCAAGATTTTAATATATCTGGGACTGCACACTAGTATGTCTATTATTAGTAGACCACCAGCTGCAACAACAACAACAACAACAACAACAACAACAACAACAACAACATGATGGAGTTTGGGAAACAAAATGGGGGGCACAAAATAGGTGAACATAAAAAGCAACTGAATGCTTTCCTGCCGGCCAGGGAGGAGGGAGGCTCCAACTGTGTTGCTTGGCTGTGTTGCTCACCCAATAAGAAGTCTATAATAATATTTATTCCTTTTACAACAATTTAAACACTTACAGAAAAAACAAAGAAAAAACAGTACATTACAATACAAAAACACTACAGAAAAATTAACAAAACAAAACAAAAGCAATTTAAAAACACATCAAAAGGGAAGAAAGAAAGAAAAACTTCCAATATCTTATCTTTCTTTCACATATTTCCACGGCCTCCTCACACCTCCCTTTTGTATTCCACTTCTATTAATTATTTCAGCAATTCCTTTCCATCTTCCCCTGTTTTCTATCCTATAATTATCTTAACACATTTTAACCTTATTTTCCTTTAATACTCTATTAATCTATTTATACTTAATTCCTTATAACATTTCTACTGAAGCCATATAACTTCATTCCAACGTTCTTCTAACATTCATTAATTTTACAATATTTCTATAAATAATCTTTAAACTTTTCCCAGTCTTCTTCCACCGACTCTTCTCCCTGGTCTCGGATCTTGCCAGTCTTTTCTGCCAATTCCATCTAATCCATCAACTTCATCTGCCATTATCCAACACTTCAGTGCTTCCAAGAGACAACCATTCTCTCAGCCAGCAAAAAGCAGGTGGTTCACAACAAAGTTTAGGGGTCTGGCAGGGCAGGTCCACCTCCTTCTTTAGCATCCATCAATATCTTAAATTTTACTCGAGGCTTCCTGCCCTGCCAAACAAATCCAAAAACATCCCTCTGCCACCTCCTGAAACAATCCATCCCATCCAAAACTTGCACTATTTGGAAGAAAAGCAACATCACCGGCAACACAGCAACCCTCATCCCCACCACAACAGCTCAGCCCAACAATAGCAACTTCAGATTTGTCCATATTTCCCAATCCCCCTTCTCTTCAATCCAATGTCCTTCACAGTTACCCTTAAATAAATTCACATTTTTGGCGGTCATACTGACCCCCAAAAGCCTCTCTTTCTCAACCGATGTTAGTCCTGTCTCCTCCTGAAGCTCTGTCAAGCTTTCCTTTCCCAATTCAGGTAGGGCTCTGGTCCTCAAATTCATCTGTTTTTCTTTAAATTCCATCATATCAGATGTCAACTTATGTTCATCGAGTTGCCTTTGAATGGATGGGGCTCTCTCACACTCCAGTTGTATTGTTTTACATTCAGCAGCAAGAGTTTTCTCCCTGACTTCATCCGTAGTTTGCCGTGTTAAGGTAAATTCCTGTATCAATCTCTGGATGGTTTCTGTGTTGGTGTTCACCTTTTGTCCCAGATTGTCTGTTTTCCTGTGAAGCTGTTCCAGCAAATCGTTTATTTTCACTAATGCGACCACTAAGGCCTCTTCTGTCGACATTTCATCTGTTTTTTCCTTTCCATTTGTCATAACACTTGAGAGATTCAAGGTCAATCTCAGAGTCTCACAATTTTTATCTTGCAGCTGGAAATCCCCCTAGCCCAGCTCTTATACAGTAACCAATTTCAGAGACTTCCACTAGGGGGAAACAGTTTCTATTTATAATAGTCAACAATGTCCCCTTTAAATGCAACTCATACAATCCAAAGTTAGTTTCAGATTTCAGTTACTTTTTAATCCTTTTTAGAAGCAGCCGAAGACAATAGAAACAATGTATTTCTCTTACTTTGCTAGCTGTCAAGGAACATTCTAAGTGCTGTCAATGAACATTCCAAAACGTCAGTCCTACTGGCAGCCCGTTTCCAGGGTCAGAGCGGCGGTATTTTAACTCCCTTCAGTCTCTCCTGCAGGCATACTCAGTCCACAACTTCCCCCCCTCTTCTCCTGCCTCCAAGGGGGGTTTTATGCTCTTTACCGATGGAAATTTAGTCTTTTACAAAAGGCTTTCCAAGACTTCAGCCTACAGCCTCCTTGCCTCAGTCTGTTTACAAATAGGGAAGGCGGACTTCCTGTTTTGAACCTCCCCATTTCGATACCAAATTAAATGTTTAAAATCCGATTCTCCCGTCTCAGCTCTACTCACGGGTAATTACTTTGGAGTCAAATTGTCCACAGGAAAAAGTCAATGCTCTCCGGCAACAGCTATGCGGCTTCGCTCCGTGGAAGAAGCAGACGATTCGAAGCACCGCACCGCTCACCCCACGTCGCTCTGGATCACCGAAACCGGGTTTCCCCGCGAGTAGGGGAGGCACAAAAGGTGCCCACCGAATCCCACGTTCACAGGCTTCTCCCGCCTGTGATTTTTACGGGTCTCCGCCTTCGCCGTGGCGGCCAGACCCAAATTTCCACGGAGCAGATTCCTCCCGGTCAGAGGAAATCCGCCATTGCCAGAGGCACCAACCCGGAAGTCCCCCAATAAGAAGTCTAAGAACAACTGCGGGGTGGAGCTTGCATGCCTTGTGTGTGGCTAGTTAATGCAAGCTGAGGTTTTTGAATGCTGGACGCCATTTTGTTGCACATGCTGCTGCAAACTTTGCAGTGCAAAGCCAGGCCGGGGAGCCATCTTAAGTTGAGGCTGCATAGGCCTTGTGGTGCATGTGATTCAGATTCTATTCAGTTGAACCTCTGGTTACAAAGTTGGTTGGACAGTGTTCTTGAAGCTACCAGCATGAGTTTGACCAGACTGCAGGAAGACAGGAAGACTGGAAGACTGGAGTGCCTGGAACAGGTGAGGCTGCAGGTCCCTTATTTTGGCTGCTGGTCCCTTATTTTCAAGGCTGCTGGTCCCTTATTTTCAAATCTGTAAGTTGACAGCTATGGGTAGAGGCAGAAAAATCAGGGGAAGGGGGAACATAGTGGCTGAAACCCTGAACAGAAACACTCGCTCAGCAATCATTTTGTTTCAGTGCCACACTTCTAGCATTTCAGTTATGTAAAAATATATGCGGCAGTGTCAAATATGCTGTCATGGTGAATGCTTTTAAATTTTCCATAGGCCACTGCAAGAATATGGACCCTCAACCTAATAGTGTAAGGCTCTTCTCATGCTCTTCTTATTGCTTCTTTTATGTTAGGACTGTACACGTTATGCATCCAGTAATAATTGCCTTTTCCTCCATACCATTGTTTTGAAGAATGAGGAGTTGAAGTCCATACAAAATTGCTTAAGAACAGAAATTGGAAACGTGTAGCCCTCCAGATGTTATTGAATGCCAATCCCCATCAACCTCAGCCAGATGACAAGTGGTCAGGAATAAATTGAGTTCTAGTTCAGTAAAATCTAGAGGGCCACTTGTTCCCCATCCCTGTTTTAGAAGATCCACACACCTATACTCTGTATTCAGGTCATATGTAAATTCAGTTACAGCTAAAAGCATATCTGTGCCCACAACTGCTTATATTAATATACAAGCACCAGTCAGCTGCTTTTGTGCCGTTTCTATGGGTCACAACCTGACCCAAGGCAACACTGCAGTGCAATGTTTCTTAATGTATGTACACCCTGCATTGCTGGAAAGAACAAGGTGCACATTTAGAGGTTAAAGCAACACTGCCCATCACATTAGTGGAGAAAATAGAGTACATTTATAACAGGAAATTCCCAGGCTGAAACTTAGCGCTGAATGCTATTAACTGCAAAAAGATAGCAGTTATAAGGTGCAGGGGGAGCCTAAAAAGAGATCAATTAAAAAAAAATGCTATTACAACCATGGCTTGAACACATTACCCAATGGCAAACATAATCATCAGGATATGACAATCAGTAAATTAAAATTAATACAACAAATCATGGACCTAGTATGCCAATAATTATTTTTAGTCAAGAGTCTTTGCCTATACCTAGAATCCTTTAGCAGCAATGTATAAGGGCCAAATCCTGCAGCAATGTCTCCCCCCACACACACACACATTGGACATCTGTGCCTGTAAGCTACATAATTCACAGAATGGCACAGTAGCAACTATGTCATATTGCAACATACACTGATGTTGTTGCAAGTGCAGGAGAATTCTTTCAATGACAACTTTTTCCCAAGTCATCCAAACAGTGTTAAAAGGTTCAACAGCTATCTACGGTGCTCAGGAGCAGGTGGCGCCGCGGTCTAAACCACTGAGCATCTTGGGCTTGCTGATAGCAAGGTTGGCGGTTCAAATCCGCATAACAGGGTGCGCTCCCATTACTTAGTCCTAGTTCCTGCCAACCTAGCAGTTCAAACACATACCATTGCAAACAGATAATAGGCACTGCTGCAGCGGGAAGGTTAATGGCATTTTCATGCACTCTGGCACTCATTACAGTGTCCCATCGCACCAGAAGTGGCTTAGTCATGCTGGCCACATGACCCAGAAAGCTATCTGCGTACAAATGCCAACTCCCTCAGTCTGAAGTGAGATTAGCTCCACACCCCATTGTCACCTTTGACTGGACTTAACCATCCAGGGGTCCTTTACCTTTAACTTTTAGTGCTCAGGAACCAAAATAAAACTTACTGATTAACAATTGTTACACAGAATTGAAGCTAATAATAATAATAATAATAATAATAATAATAATAATAATAATAATAATTCAATTTATATGCTGCCCTTTATCTGAAGATCCCAGGGTGGTATACAACATTAAAAACATAATTTACATAGCATAATAATTAAAAACAATAAAACAATCATAGAAAAAAATCATAACAGTCCCCCACTTTAAAGGCCATAGATTGTTTAGTGGCCAAAGGTCTGGGTAAAGAGGAATGTTTTTGCCCGGTGCCTAAAGGCATGTAATGATGGTGCCAGGCAAGCCTCTCTGGAGAGCATTCCACAAACAGGGAGCCACCACAGAAAAGGCCGTTCTTGTGTTGCCACACTCCAAATCTCTCGGGAAGGAGGGATACAGAGAAAGACCTTGGATGACAAATGCAGGGTACAAATTGGTTTGTATGGGGAGAGGCAGTCCTTAAAGTATTGAAGTTCTGAGCCATTTGAGGTTTTATAGGATAGGAAGCTGAACTTGTCTTGCCCCTGTGAGCAACCCCATAGTCAAATTTTGCACCAGCTGAAGTTTCTGAACCGTCTTCGGAGGCAACTGTACATATAACACACTGCAATAAGCTAAACCGTTATGCTGAGGATATTATAATAAAAAAATTACAAAACTGTTCCTGCTACCCATCACCACAAGCATGGAAGTCCATGGTGGGTACAGTTGCAGAAAGGGGGCAACTACAGGACATACTTTTAGGAGGCACCTCAAAACTAGAGGTGTGTGGAAAGGGTTGGAGCTAATATTATTTGATCACTCTTGTGACTGGCTGGTCACCCCATCCAACAATGTCTTACTAAATGTCTTTCTTTATCATTACTACCCAGCCCTCTAATCTAGACGGATGGAAGTTTCTTTTAGAGTTATATTTACTACTACATTTTTGCATTTTTAAACATGCTAACAGAATTGATTCCAGGCTTCTCTATATGTAAGAGAACATTTTTGCAAGATGTCTAAAGCACTGCAGAAAGGGATACATTTCTCTTTTTCTAATTCCTATGATTTACTTTAGTTGCTAATTGTAGAAATCACACTCCTTTTGCAGCATTTTGGTGATGCAAATATTTAGATTATATCTGAAAACAAGTTTACCCTTAAACGTTTGACCTATATAATCTCAAAATTATGAAGAAAGACAGCTCAAAATTTCCCAAAGAAGTTCAATATACTGAGAATATAAAAAATTAAGTGCTTTATGAAACAGTGCACTTTCACTTACAGATTCATTGCTCATTAAGCCCAAGGTTCAGAACAGAAACACAAATAAGTTACCTTACTATTTCTAGGCAACTGTTTTTCATTTTTTGTTAAAAAAAATACATTGTCATCATAGCTCATAAAGAATACCATTGCCGCAATACAAAGGAAAGAAGACATGCTTGCTGTTAAACAGGGAAATAAAACTACTGTCAACAACACTAACATCAGCAAATGAACAAATGACTTACAAGGATTAAGAATGCTGCACAAACAAGTTAAAAGTTAACCATACTCTATGAAGCTGCATGTGAGTTTCATTAAAAATTACAGCTAAAGGGTTAGACTTTTGCATTTGTCATTGAACTCTTGAATAGTTACTGTAAAGTCATTACAGTACTTTGCATTCCATATTTCCCTCAGCATGTTTTCAGTTTAAAAAGAAAAGTTAAAGGTCAACATTGTTCTTTCAAATATGGCTTCTTACATTGAAGCATACAGGGCTACTGAAACAGCTGTCTCAAAGGATACCCAAGGACAGAAACAGGCATCATGACTGAGTCAGGCAGAAGTGGCTCAAAGGACTAGCTAAAGGTTAACAACACCTTTAATGTTTTATCAGAAATGCCTCACAATGACCAGTAAACTAATTTGCATAAGCTTTCCTCTCTGAGTGCCAAAATAAATGCTTCTATCAATGTTTTCTCTCCTACAATCCCTCCGCTCTCATGAAGGGAACTTACCATAGGGAGTGGCTGCAGAATTCATGTAGGAGCAAAACAGCAATACTGATGTAAGCTTGTATATATAATAAATCTCAGGTAAGCAAAAATGCATAGTAGTCTAATTCTTTTTTTAAAAACTCACAAAAGTAGATTATACTGTACCTTGTGCCCGTATGCCAGAGGTTTGGCATTTTCAATTAGCAATCATACTATCATTTGAAAAATGAATGTTTCTTCATACAAGTGCTTCAATCTCTTCAGACTCTTGGAGCAAAAAATTTCAGTCCTTCTCTACTTCAATTGTGGCACAACTACTCATGGACTTCTGAATGTACTTTTTCTAGTTATAGAAATGCCTTGCAAATAACTATTTATTTTCATCAAGTGGATCTTTTTTGTATAGTGTCTCACAGGCCATGAATGCAAAATGCTTTTTATCTGGCCCAAACATCTCTTGTGGACAGTTCCAGCCCAGAATGTCTTTCCTATGTTTTCTCCCATTGATTATAACCCAGTTGCATGAATGGAATTCATGAGGCACACATAATTAATCTTAATTGGTCTCTGACAAGATCTCTACTCCAATTTATGTATAAACTGAGTCAATTACAATAAATTACAGAAAGTTATGGCATCTGTGAGGTGTAAAGTAGGAATGCATCACAGTGAGGTCATAGGAGGTAAAACAGGAAGGCAAACACAGAAACAAGACCAAAAAAGCGGCTTGCATTCAAGATTTTTAGTGCTTAGCTCCTATAACAGTCATCTGTTCCAACCCACATCATTCTCCATAAAGACAACATTGTTAGGTCCTGGGAAGCAATTATTCCATGCTCCAAATGAGAGATGTAAACATTTTCTTCTGTCGAAAGAAATGCAATTTTCCATCAACGTTTCATAAACATTTGTAAATGTTTGCCTATTTTGAAACTGTATTTTGCAGCCCGTTATTTAGTGTGGATGAAGGAGTGGGTGTCTGTGAAACAAGAGACTTTTGAAATTAGAAGCTTATGCCTTAAGGTTTGGATGGCGTGAATATTTGTGGTAGGACACGGGTGGTGCTGTGGGTTAAACCGCAGAGCCTAGGACTTGCCGATCAGAAGGTCGGCGGTTCAAATCCCCATGACAGGATGAGTTCCTGTTGCTTGGTCCCTGCTCCTGCCAACCTAGCACGTCCAAGTGCAAGTAGATAAATAGGTACCGCTCCGGCGGGAAGGTAAACAGCGTTTCCGTGCGCTGCTCTGGTTCGCCAGAAGCGGCTTAGTCATGCTGGCTACATGACCCAGAAGCTGTACGCTGACTCCCTCAGCCAATAAAGCGAGATGAGCACCGCAACCCCAGAGTCGGTCACGACTGGACCAAATGGTCGGGGGTCCCTTTACCTTTACCTAAGGTGAAACTCAACGTGGACTTTAAAAACCATTTTATCAGATGTACTATATTGATAATCTGGAATAGATATAAAACTAGCTTGTATGTGAAGATAACTTTATGAATCTCAACACTAGAAGTGTTTCATGGAAAAGAGGTGATAGGCAAAGAGAAATGATTAAAGTACCAAGAATTATTAGCATGGAACCAAGGAGACTGTAAAGTTAAAACAAGGGAACAACTAGCAAGGG
This sequence comes from Podarcis vaucheri, assembly GCF_965113315.1. NCBI lineage: Eukaryota > Metazoa > Chordata > Lepidosauria > Squamata > Lacertidae > Podarcis > Podarcis vaucheri. Next base: position 74,099,226 of record NC_138759.1, read on the forward strand.
AAGATCACAGTCTCCAACAGTTTTCCTACTTACAGTTTACAGAGAGATTTAAATTACAGTAGATAAAAAGACTTTCGGTATAGAACAATAGACAGACTTTGAAATACAGTTGTGTATGAATGATGATCATGTCATTGCAAAAATGTACAAATTACTGTTGAAATTTGAAATGCAATAAGAACAAGTTAAAGAATGTATGATTAAACGGGGGGGGGGGACGTCTTTGAGCATAATAAACAGTGCTCACTGGAAGGACAGATCGTGAAGCTGAGGCTCCAATACTTTGGCCACCTCATGAGAAGAGAAGACTCCCTGGGAAAGAGCCTGATGTTGGGAAAGATTTAGGGCACAAGGAGAAGGGGACGACAGAGGACGAGGTTGGATAGTGTTCTCGAAGCTACCAGCATGAGTTTGACCAAACTGCAGGAGGCAGTGGAAGACAGGAGTGCCTGGCGTGCTCTGGTCCATGGGGTCACGAAGAGTCGGACACGACTAAACGACTAAACAACAACAACAACAACAAAGCTAATGCCCCCCCATCAACACTGTCGGATCAATGTGTGCCCCAATGCATAGAAAATTCTTGATTTATCTAGCATAGAAACAAAACAAAACAAAAAATTCAAGCCTATAGCCCTAACTTGACATAAATGATAAGTAACCATTTGGCTTCTTTGGAAAATGAGTAAAAGCTCTCTTTTACCAGCAGGCTTTTACAAGTAGGAGCAATGTTTAAGGCATTCTGGTTGATTTGATATCATAATTTTATGGTGATTATTTTATTTTACCCCTTAACTCCAGAAGCTACATCAGTTTCCACTTTTGCAAAATTTGAATACAAAAATAAAATGATTTCTTAAAGGAAAACGTTTAAAACTGAATAATGTACATTTAAAAAATTAATGGCTCCATTATATTCATTATTTATTAAGCCTTGAAATTCTTGTGCCCATCACATTATAATATTTTATACATGCACACTTTTTATGCCCCACACTTCTTATAAACTGGAGTCTGGGGCAGCTTACAATATAAATACATAAAACCACCAGTACAATAAAAACAGGACTTAAAAACACAACCACAGTCAGTTAACATAACTGAGCAGTGATGAACATTTATAGCATCACAATTCTCTCAGCACCACTCCTTCTACAGTTCAAAGGCCTGAACAAATAAGAATGTATTCCTGCTTATGCCAAAAGGCCTCTACTGTGGGGGTCAGCTGAATGTCTCCTGAGTGGGAGTTCCATAAACATACCAGTATTGTCTTGGGTTTTTTTATTATAAGCAGTTTCATTGAAATATCAGCTGTGTACTTCATACTACACTCTTCAGTGCTACTTGCATATAATGAGACCAATCAATCTTGATCTTGAATGGGTGATTATTATAAACCATGTCCCTTTACTGTTTAACTAAAAGGTTTATCTGCAAATTAAAAACACAGCTTAAAGTGAGGAAAAAGGTCTGTTTGTAAACTGTGTTAATACAACCTTATGCATACCTGTTCAGAAGTAAGTTAAAGTGAGTTTCCTCCCTGGTAATTAGATGTAGGGTTGCAGCTCTAGTTATCTTTTCATAGCAGAGTAAACCATTGCTACCAAATTCCTAAAATAATGTGCTGGAGGAATGCACACTGATAACATGCAAATTCCAGATAAGGGCCTCTAATTTGTTCTGTATGATATTTTTAGTACTACTGAACTATAAGTCCAACACATCCAGCAATAAGCAATGTTGATTTTCTTAAGGTTTCAAAATATTTAATAAGAAACATTTCCTTTTGTTATAGAAAATATACCAGCAACATTTGCTGAGAGTTAAACTTCATTTTAATGTTATCCCTGTCATATGTCAAGTCATCACTGCTTGTTTTTCAAAAATCAATAAAATAGATTTTTTTAAGGAAGTGTCTAAGCAACAGAGCTGCCTCAACAGTAGACAGCAAACCATGAAAACTGGTTGATTGTGGTACAAAAAGGTATTATTGTCAGACAGTAAGACAGCACAAGTGGACAGGGAAGTAGTAACAGAAAGCTTATTTTGACACTGAACCATGTTAAATTCAACAGAAACACAGTTAAAAGCAAGCATCCAGATTAGTCAAGCTCCTATAACAACCTGTTAGTACCACATGCACTGCCAAAATATAGCCCACCACCCCAGCAAAAAAATGTATTTGGTTTGGAGTTCAGAAAACAGTTCAGCCCCTAAATTTTCAACAGAACACTTCAAAAAACTTTGGATTGGGTCAGGCATAAGCAAACTCGGCCCTCCAGATGTTTTGGGACTATAACTTCCATCATCCCTAGCTAACAGGACCAGTGGTAAGGGATGATGGGAGTTGTAGTCTCAAAACATCTGAAGGGTCGAGTTTGCCTATGCCTGGATTGGGTCCATATTTCACTCTCAACGGCTAAAATGCTCTCCCTAGCAAGTAGAGGGAGGTGACAACTTTTCCCAATCCTTTCTTTCCACTGCCTTCTGTTATAGTAATTTACAATAATATCCATCTCCAAGATATCCTAAATAACTAATATTCCTTCTTTGACTCACTTATACGTTACTTATAAGTTACTTATTTATAAGATTAGTTACTTGTCTAAAGCTATTGAACAAATCTGTTTGTAGCAGTCCATCAAAGGAGATGGCCTTAGAAATCTCCAATATAAGGCTTTATATACAAGCCACACTCTCAACTTTATTCATTTTTATTAAGTAAATCTGTCAGTTGCTTTATCTTGCCCATAGCAACCCAAAATGACTTACAACCAAACAAACAATAAAACCCCACAGAAATGAAACCAAGATGAAAGAGAAATACATTTTTAAAATCCCACCCATGGGATACAACACTAAACAGTGACTTCTGTGCATAAGCCAGGTTCAGAAACCACAATTTCAAGTTTGCTTATGAGCCAGAAAACACAATAAACCAATGTTCATTAAAACTAAAAGTAAATGTTAGCAAAGTCCTTCTCCTGGTCATGTGGGAGAAGGGGACGAGAGGGCACAAGTCTTGCACAAACTCCTTCCTGCTCATGCATGAAACACATATGGTTACGTACTTGTAAACACAGCCATCTTCTGAAGTCAGCAGGCATATGGTTAATTCAAATTATCCTCCAAAGTCAGATCTTTCAGATAACCCAAAACTGCAATTTTTGGATTATATGGAATGTCGCAGCAGCCTATCTTTACTTTTGTCCAAAAACATTAGAAAATATGTGGACAAGGAATTAGCAGCCTTTAAAAAATAGGTTCTATCCCAGCAATAGGGATAGGTATTTTCATTGTACTTCATATTGTACTTCAATAGGTATTTTCATTGTACTTCATACTGTACTTCAACTAGCTTGAAATACAATCATTTTAAATGGTAATATAAGCACTCTAGTAAACGTGAAGGAGGAAATCCGATAAAGGCAAGATAACTGGTGGAAAGATGGCAGCTTCCAAGGAGTTGACAATTGTGAAGGGGCTGCAATAAAGCAAAGGGTTAGTTTTTTGTAGCAGTAGTACTATTCATAAAGCTTGTTAAGGGTATGAAAGCATTTGATCAGATTGCATTTGATGTGCAATACTGAAATTATGCTTTAAGAATTAGCAACAGATGAATACACAAACAAGATCAAGAGTTAAAACCTAACTTCAGCACTGTGACAATCAAATACCACAGAAGACCAAATGTGGAAACTGATATGAAAAGGGGGGGGGGAGTCCAGCAGCTCTCCCAGCTCAGCCATTGTTCTTATGAAGCACAACTATTCTGGGCAGCCTCTTGTTTTTTCTTGGTGACTGGATGGTAAATATAACTAATTACACAGTGGACTCCAGTCTCATAAAGTAGACTACTTTTTTTGTTTCTACCAGATCCTACACGTAATTATTGCAGTTAGTTATGAATATTATCCCCAACAGCTACTAAACATTTTTGCTGGAAACTAGAAATTTGAAATATTTCAGCGAATTCAGAATCGCTGAAAAGCACAGGTCATTTTCCATAGAATTCAGAACACACTAGAAGAATATCCTTTTAGATCATTGCAGTTCTCCCACTTCAGTGCAGCATTTGGGACAGATGCATTATTTTCATGCATGTCTATCAGCAAAATTAACATGAGAAGAAACTTTTTGGATCAGACTGAAGGCCCAATGAGGCCAGTATCCTATTTTCACAGTGGCCAACTACATGCCACTGGGAAGCCTACAAGCAGGACTTAAGCTCAGCAGCACATTGCCCACATATGATTCCCAGCAACTTATATTGAAGCTTAGCCGGTTTTAAATGATGTTATGCCAATTGATATTGATATGGTTGTATATTAAAATTTTTGTAAATGCATTTTACTCTTCTGGAAGCCACTCTCTGAGCACATTTGTCCCAAAAAGCATTTTATAAATATTTTAGTAAATAATAATAAAATATCATCCATTCAAACCTGGACTCCACATTTTAAATGCAGGTTGGTTCTGGTTAGAACCATGTTCTCATGTTTAGGCGAACCTGAGGACATGGATAAGATCCTTATAGTGGCAAGGCACACTACACGTTCACAAGAACCCTGTATATATTTGCTGATGAAAGTGGTCAAAGGAGACCTGGGGTTTTGGATGTCAAAAATTATTAATGTCTGATTATATAAGAAACCTCAATAGTGGTGGGACACAAAGCAGGGCTTCTTCTACTGCTCTCAGTGGATAGGTAACTCTACAAAGGATGAAACAGGTACTGTCAGAGAGAAGGTTATTGAGAAATTGGCCATTGAACTATTTCATACCTGTTTGTTATCTTTTTCGAAGTTCTGCCAGTCTAGGTTGTATATAGATATGGCACTGGGGGTATACTTATGACCTTGGCTAAAAAGTCTACTACAAAAGATCAATAAAACCAATTATACTCCATTGATCCTGTTAGATCGTTCCATGACCTTTGTTACCATTGACCATGAGATGCTGGTGATATGACTGAGACCTGTCAGACACTCTTGAGTGCTTTTGCTACTGTTTACAAGAAAGCTAACAGATTACAGAAATGGCTCATCAACATGCCACAACCTTAATACCAAAAGACTGAATTGTGTCTCTTCTCCTGCACAAGGATAACAATGAGAGCAGCATTGGGCAAAAACAGCAACACATTTGGGGCTAATTTTTGCATTATTTCCCATGCATTAGAACAAAATTTCAAAATAAATTTAGCATTATTTATGAATATTGCATAACAATCATTGCTTTACCTAAATAAAGAGAATTGCATGAAAGCACATAGTAGACATTTTTCTAATGAATAAAACTAGCTGTTTTAAAACCATTAACATTTATTTACATCTTGAGCCAGTCAACTGTCCATTTAATCTTCAGCAACAATGCTGGGGAGGGAGACCATCTGTGGAAAATCTATAGTTACTTTTCCAATGAGAGCATTATGTGAAGATAGTGCAATAATGTGTTTACATGGGCATTAGAGAGACATACTTTCAGTGCAAGCAATACTGCTGTAATAAATTGGGGGGTGCTAGTACCACAGGTAGAACTGACTGCAGGTATCATAACATCTAGTGTTGGTGTGGACCTTTCCAGGTTCAATAATTTTATCCCAATAAGCCCAATACATTCTTTCTTCCTCATTATTATTTTCACAAATGAACTCCTGATAATGTCATATATTCAGATATCAAGAGGAAAGAAAAACACCACATGGATTTCAAATCTAGAAAAGAAAATACTAAGTGCATACACATATTGGGACAGACCCAGTCAAGACAAATGGAAGGCCTCTTCGGTCCATGGAATAATTTTGATTCAATGAAGAAATCATGCTGGTGGAATGGGAGAGGATCAGATTTTTAGTGATTTCCCCTCTCCTGCAGCCCTCTATGCCCTCCCAAAAATTGCACCAGATTGGGTGATCCTCCAGTCTGCAGTGGAGGATAGAGGGGAAATTGGTATAAGTTAGCTGCTTTCTGCTGCTAGGAGCATCCTGAGCAAAACTCCCCTAAGGAGATGCTACTGGCATTGGAGGAAAGCTCTGGATCAAACCCATAGAGGTATAAGCAACAGGCTTCTTAAGCAGAGGTCAATATATACCGGTATATGTCAGGATTCTCTGACCACTACAAATATATTGCTTCTAATTACAGTGGTACCTCGGGTTAAGTACTTAATTCATTCTGGAGGTCCGTTCTTAACCTGAAACTGTTCTTAACCTGAAGCACCACTTTAGCTAATGGGGCCTCCCGCTGCTGCTGCGCCACTGGAACACGATTTCTGTTCTCATCCTGAAGCAAAGTTCTTAACCCGAGGTAATATTTCTGGGTTAGTGGAGTTTATAACCTGAAGCGTATGTAACCCGAGGTACCACTGTACTAATCTGCAGCTACAGAAAAACTGGAACGTATCTGTAGTTTGTATCTGGCAGCTCTTAAACAAGAAGCATTTATGAAGTCATCCATAGCACTGGGAATTGATTCCAGGTTTTGGAAAAGATAGAAAAGATTGGACAGATATTTTTTTTAAAAAATACACTGCACTTTATAGACTTACAGTAGTTACAAACTTATCTCAAACCATTGCCTAACTATGAATTGACATGACGCCTGAATTAACAGATTGTGGTTTACAATCAACTAGCAATCCAGAAACCATGGTTTGAAGTGAGTTTGTCCTAACTGTGATGCCTTAACTGGCAAATATAGTCAGCACCAGTGCCTTTGATGTACCATGAAGCTGCTGTGCTATGGAGACAGAAGGAAACCTAGGAAAATGAGAGGATGGGAAATGGAAGTAGAGAAGTAGATTCAGATCAGTCTTCTCCACAACATTAAGCAAAGCTTACAACTGAAATAGACTCAAAGAGAAGCTGCAAGTGACAATTTCTTCCCCACTAAAATTTGTTCAATAAGTAGTGTTCATAAAAGAAAATAGGAGTGGGAGAAGAGGCAGCAAAATAAGTGCTCAAAATGGCCTTAAGATGACATGCACTGTGTCTGTTATCAAGAAGAACTCACCACTATTACTGTAAAGCAGAAGTTTCCATAAACATTAAAACAAGAAAGTTTAAAAGCTACAGAACAGTTAACAATGATAATCATCAGCAGAAAACACACACATTTTAAATATGAAGATACAATAAAGTAGCTACTTGAAAAGCATTCTATATCTGTGGCTTTCTTGTCACATGATATTTCATTTTTTTACTAAAATGTGCACATGGTTTAAACATTATTCATTGTTATAACACATTACATTACATCTTATGGTATATTCTGAAAGAATCAGTATTTGCCTTAGATCAGCAGGTTGAGGATCTAACACAATAATAATTGATAAATGTTTCATTTGAAGTGTGAAATATATAAAACCTTAGTTCTTGCAAACGCTGCACACACAAAGCATCAAAAGTTCTTACTTTGAGAAATTGTATAAATTTTTCACAAAGGTTGACATTCACAAATGTAGGAAGTAGGTATATTATAAAAGATACTATGCTTCTGGTTTTACCAGCACTGTTTTTCAACTCTCTCATTCCAGCTATCAACCCATACCATCTCCTCATGAAATCACCTCTATTTCCAAGTACAGTGGTACCTCAGGTTGAGAACTTAATTCATTACGGGGATCTGTTCTTAACCTGAGGTACCACTTAAGCTAATGGGGCCTCCCGCTGCCGCCACCCGATTTCTGTTCTCATTCTGAAGCAAAGTTCTTAACCCGAGGTACTATTTCTGGGTCAGCGGAGTCTGTATCCTGAAGCATCTGTAACCTGAGGTACCACTGTATATGTTAAAATCTGCAATATCAACTGTATTTATCTGGTAATACAATTACAAACATTTACTAACATAATAATACCTTCGTATGCAAGCTGAAAAGCATTTATCCAGAAACCACAAAGCTGTTTCACAAATGGCTAGTGATTGATATAGAGAAGCATTGAAAGCTCAACCCTTCTAGCCACTAGCTCTTTCCAACACATTTTATTTTAGTCAGAAATGATAGTACAAATTTTCTAATTCATGCTACTTGGATACCAGAAGTGCCTATTTGTATTAAATCACAAATATGAATCCAACAAATTCTCTGTAGTTACTTTAATATTGGTTCAAGCTTCAAACGTGCATTCACAGCCTTATCAGAGAAGGCATCCTTCCATGCACTTACCTCCTCTAAAGAACTGTAGGTTTTAGGCACATGAGCAGACAGGGGCACACACAAATGCCAGTATTCTCAATCTGCACTACATTGCTTTCAAAGAAAATGCACATCCCTATTCACATTCTTGGGACATGGGTGGCACTGTGGTGTAAACCACTGAGCCTTGGGCTTGCTGATTGGAAGGTTGGCGGTTCGAATCCCCATGACGGGGTGAACCCCCCGTTGTTTGGTCTCAGCTCCTGCCAACCTAGCAGTTCAAAAGCACATCAAAGTGCAAGTAGATAAATAGGTACCACTCCGGAGGGAAGGTAAATGGCGTTTCCGTGCGCTGCTATGGTTTCATCAGAAGCGGCTTAGTCATGCTGGCCACATGACCAGGGAAAACTGTCTGCGGACAAACGTCGGCTCCCTTGGCCAGTAAAGCAAGATGAGCGCCACAACCCGAGTCGTTCGCGACTGGACCTAACTGTCAGGGGTCCTTTACCTTTACCTTTTTATTCACATTCTGGCATCAATAGTCACATCCAACTAGAAATGGTCTGGGACATCAACGCTTAGCAATGTATTTCTTATGAATATTAGTATTTCAGCCAGTAATTATGTCTGAGCAATGAAAACTTACAACCCAACATAGTTAGATCTTCTGAACATGGTGAAACATTTCAAAGGCTTGAATCTCAAGGCTACTTAGCATTTTAGATTCCACAAACTGAACCTGTTTCCTACAGTTCCATATTTATTAACCTTCACTTGATCATTAGTCTAGTTGCAAACATTTTAAATCTCTCTTTAAATACTAGGATTATGAGTCTGTAGTTTTGCTTTATTAAAGATGAATTGCTTGTAAAAATTGAAGGAAACTTGATAGCAAAGGAACCAACTTTTCCCTCACAGTATTCTGCTCTTTCAACTGTCTACAGTGTGCTATGCTGAAAAGATGAGATTCTGACAAGGGAGGACTCCAACAAACACCTGTTTGCATCAGTTCATGAGAACATGTGCATCCAGGCATAGAACTCGACACAGCCTGTTCACGCCACTGTCAGACTAATGGGAGCTTCTTGAAAAGGTGCTACATGTGCTGACATCACACCTGTGGCCTACTTACTGATCACGTACTGATGTTGCCACAGACAGAACAAAGTACTCTGCAAATACTGGCAATTCCTTGGAACTAATTGATACATATTTGAAAAAGACTAAATAGTCAAAGAATATCTACAGCTGGTTACTGTCTCTATGACCCAACAACAGATACAAGCCCTTGAATCCTGTACTGGAGTGGGAGGACCTTCTGTTGAAAGCAACAGAATCCCTACATGCTATGGGAAAAACACCTCCCACCTGCATTGCTGCTGGACCTAGTACCCAGGTGGGCAAACCTGTGTCAGAGTAACGTCACCCAGGTCTTGGTCATAGACCCTGCTGATAGACATTTTATGTTCTTAAATCAGTTTACAAATTTTTTATTAAGCCTAAACTTATGTATCACATGTTTGGAATTCTACCACAAATCTCCATTTCCAGGACTTCAGACAGGGTTATCTCCCAGACCTACATAGAGATGCTGCAGATTGAACCAGAGACCTTTGGTATACAAAGGAGATGCTCTACAACTAAGCTACACCCCTTCCCTGATATAAAAACAACATTGTCTTCATCTTGTACAAGAGTGTTAGTAATAAATTATTTTATGTTTACTTTGAAACTTGTGTTGTATCTTAATTTTTAGAGATATTATCTGCATGCCACCAATAACCAATCTACTTTAAAATAAATATAAAACCCAGTTTGATATGTGGCAGATATATGCAATAAAAACAAAAAAATATTTTCCCCAAATTGTGGGAGGAATCTAGTGTAATCTGGCACCTCTCAAGTGGGTGTCATTGCCATTCTAAGAGAACAAAGGAGAAGTTCCTGGTGAGCTCTGGCATCTCTTTTTACACTGAGTGTAATGCTATGGCAATTGATCTGTCTGTGCAAGCATTTCAGCTTCCCAGATAGAATGAAATCCCCTGCCCTGGGGGTTCTCCCAACTCCCCCCACCATAAGCCAATGGGGAAAGGAGAGAAGGCTAAGTCCCACTGTGCTGACGGAAGTCCTTGTATGAGCTTCTGCAACATGGGCAAGGTATAGATTGTTGTTGTTAATTGAATCTGCCCCTCTTTATTTCTACAATTAAGATACCACTTAACACCACAGTTTCTTAGCACTGCTTAGAGTTCCTAAAGTAGATCCAAAAAGTTAGAAGGCATCAGAACAAATCACATATTTTCACATCTGAACAGAGATAAAGAGCCAGATATGTTGGAAGGAAGTTTTAACAAGTTGCTTTATTAATTCATAGAATCACAGAATCGTTGGAAGGGACCCTGAGGGTCATCTAGTTCAACCCCCTGCAATGCAGGAACCTCAACTAGATCTTATATGGCAGGTGGCCATCCAATCTGTTAAAACCTCCAAGGTTCCACCACCTCTTGTGGGAGCCTGTTCAACATTTTAAATCATGGTTGAGTAATAATAAGAAATCTTAATTTCTAAATGACAAGTTTTTTAGACTTCAAATGTAAAATGTGAAATATAGCAATAAGATTAGAAAACTGAATAGATTATAAGGTAAGAAAGATTAAAAAAAGAGGAGCCATTCAAAAATAGTTTGCATTCAGCTATTCAGCAGAGCAGAGATGGGTAACCTGCAGCCCTCCAGGTGTAGTTGGGCTCCAACTCTCATCAGCTCTGTAGGCAGCATGGCCAATTGTCAGAGGAAATGCATGTTGTGATTCAGCAGCATCTGGAGGTCCACAGGTTACCCACCCCTGCTGCAGTGTGTAATAAAAGAGAGGTGTGCCATCACAGAGAACTCAAACAATGCTTTCTCCTTGAGGGTTTTTTTTTTTTTCAGCTGAAAGTTTTCAATACACAGGGAATTTTGCATGGAATTTTGCAAATTTAATAATTCACACCATATCCTAGAAAACACAGTTATTAAAAAAAGAGCTTTAACTGTTACAGTTGTTGAAAGATGTTTAAAAATGTTGCGAGAGCATCTATACAAGTTCTAGTATTCAGAGAGCAGTGCTTCAATGTCTTGCATGACTACGTGTTCCAGGCTCATGGCCTCCAGACATTATTCATCACTTTCCAATAATCCCCACCTTGCCACAGTACTGATCTTTGCCAGGACAAAAAGAAAAAATTAAAAATCTGTGAACACTGGAATGCTGAATTTATTACATATATTTAAATACTGAATCTATAATTTTCAAAAACCTTTTGATTAAGTCTGTCACAAAGGACTCCTGAGTAAACTTAGCATTCATGTCATCAGAGGAGATGTCTGCTTATGAACTGGTAACTGGTTAAGGAATGGGAAGTAGATAATAGGAATAACTAGATAGTTCTCTGGAGGGATGAACGAAGCAGAGTCCCCAAAGGATCAGTATTGGCACCTGTGCTTTATAACTTGTTCATAAATGATCTATAGTTAGGGCTGAACAGTAAGATAGCCAAGTTTGCCAGTAACAAATCGGTCAAAGTGGTTAAAACAAAAAGGGACTCTAAAAGGATATCTCAAACTGAGAGAATGGATAGTAGTGAAACGGCAAATGCAATTCAATGCAAGCAAGTGTAAAGTGATGTACATTGGGGCAAACAAAATTCCTGATTTCATATACAGTGGTACCTCGGGTTACAGACGCTTCAGGTTACATATGCTTCAGGTTACAGACTCCGCTAACCCAGAAATAGTACCTCAGGCTAAGAACTTTGCTTCAGGATGAGAACAGAAATCGTGCGGCAGCAGCGGGAGGCCCCATTAGCTAAAGTGGTACTTCAGGTTAAGAACAGTTTCAGGTTAAGAACAGACCTCCAGAACGAATTAAGTTCTTAACCCAAGATACCACTGTACTATATATACTAATGGTGTCTGAAATGGTGATGACTGCTCAGGAATGTGACTCCTTTTTCTTTTTTGTGAACAAACCTCTCCGTTCATCCTTCTCCTGATCATTTATGCACAAGTTAAAAAGTCGGCCCAATCACATCCTTAAGGACCTCGCTTTTTCCTCCATTATTTGAACTGCCCATTTATTCCTATTCTGCTTCTTGTTATTTAACAACTTACTGGCCTGTAAGAGGACACATCCTACTACCCCATGACTATCAAGTTTGCTAAGGAGCCTTTGGTGAGGGACTTTTCAAAAGGTCAACAAAGTGTGTCATTATTCCCAACTATTTTATCACAGCAAACCTCTCAATGTCAAGAAGCAAACTGTTCATTCTCTCTACCAATAAATAGCTGCAGCCAGGAAGATGGAATGGGAGAACAGAGAGAGCCTGAGTTCATGGTAAGGGATATAGTGAGGGGGGAAACCTTGAAAACCTAAAACTTCTTCACTGACTATCATACAAAAAGGTGACAGTGAGTCTCATGTGATATAGGTGGGCAAACTATAAAGGGGGGAAAGGAGTGCCTTAAAGGCCAGTTTAAAAATACAGAGAAAATTGTAAAAAGTTCAAGAAGGAGATCATTTGTTTCCTACCAGCTATTCACTCCTCTGTCAGGATTCTGGTCCCACAATTTGGGAGCCAGCTGAAAAAGGATAGCAGTGGCATGCCAGTATTTTTTATTATTCTGACTAAACTTCAGAAAGAACTTTCTGATGGTAAGAGCTGTTCAACAGTGGAACAGACTCTCTCCTTCACTGAAGGTTTTGAAGCAGAGGTTGGATGGCCTTCAGTTATGGATGCATTAGTTGGGATTCCTGAATTGCAGGACTAGATGATCCTCAGGATCCCTTCCAAGTATACAGTGTCTACCATATCATCCCTATCCACATATTTCTTGACATTTCTCAGCAAACTCTAAAACATAGGTGGGGAACCTCAGACCCAGGAGATGAATACAGCCCTCCAGGACACTACCTTACCCTAAGAACTCTCCCACAGAAACATACCCCCTCTCTCCCTAGGTCAAAAGCCTCACTATCCCTGTTTCACACTCTGGATGCTTTGCCTTTTAGAACGTGTTTCTCAACTATGATAATGCCTCTTGCTTCTCTGGATACAGAGGGGTGGTGTGCAAGTGTGTGTAGAAACTAAACTACTGTACAAAGGTTACATTTACATTTGCTGCTCTGCACACTTTTGCTTCTGGCTCTGCCCACCACCAGTATGTAGACTTTGGTATTTTGCCCAGAAGGAAATGCAGTCATTGAGCTGAAGAAGCTTCCTCACCCCTGTTCTAAAAAGTTGGTAAGACAGGATATACCTTTGTACAAACCATGCCGATTCTTGCTGAACTACAACTCCCATCATCCCTATGGCTTAATGTGACATGCAAACCAGGTCTTTGAATTGCATCTTGAAAATGACAGTCTACTTCGCCAAACCTTTATTAGGCATATTAGGCATTACAAGTATAGGCCATCATAAAACATCCATATATAAAATTGTGAAATCTATACAAATAAACAGCCATGTAAAATATGTAATGACAAGGATTTTCATTGGGAAACTGATAGTCACTGTCACTTACTTCAGATGCAACGTGTTATCTAAGTTTTGTATTATTGATTCATAACTGGGCAACCGCTTTCCCGATTACTCAGTTGGGCAGTCACATTTCAATGACCGCCCCATATAAATCACACTGCAGTAGTCTAAACAAGAAATTAGTATGTATTCTTTCAAACTCTTTATTCCCCTGGAAAGGGTATAACTAGCAAACCAGCTGCAGTTTGTAAAGTAACTCTTTACCACAGCTGGCCTTCCAGAAATAAAGCTAGATTTAAAATTATTTGATGTATTTTCGTTATTTCTGTAATTGGTTCTGCATGTGACACATAGTCCATTAAAAATGTTTACTTTGTCTGGCAGTTTTTTTTATAAAAAACCTAGAAATTGTTCAATCTAAGCGCAATCAGAAAAAAATAGAAGAAGTATATATCATGTAAAGCCTTTACATTTGGTGGTAACATGTATTATTTGCCAATACCACCCATCCTCCCTTTTGTCCATCCAGATCAAACTCTTCAATTTACCATGTTCCTTCCTGCACAACAACAGATCATATGTATGTAATATCTGAATGGAATATGCTAAGGAGGTGGAGAAATGGCAGCCAGTTTTTAAAAATTGTCCATATTCTTGGTAATCCTTCAACGCCCTAGATTCCTTCAACACCCCCAAAATTCCACTTACACTGCATTCTAAAACAGCTTCCATTGTTTTGGGCATCAATGTATTCTTAAAATGTCCCCAGACTATCTTCTTTTACAGCTCCTGGGAATATGATCACGTCTTTTAAGTAGTACATACTGAACAGGTGCACAAAGCCATTGTAATTCTGCACCACCTATACTGTTCAAAGTGAATGCAGTTTTCTTGTGGTGACATTCCAACCACGATAAACTAAGTGCTCAGGCAAGAATTATTTCCTACAATATTGTAAGACAACTTTTCTAGTATTTTAGTCATGCAAAAATCTATCTTTCTACTCTCTTGCAATATATATAAATTTATTAGTTTTATTTATTACTCATCCTTCATCCCAAAATGGGTCACAATAATTTAAGATACAACAGTAAAACCTGTTTAAAACACATTACAATCACAAGAACAAGTTGGATCCTAAAATATCAGATGTCAGTGTTCATCAAAGGTTATGAACCAAAAGAATTCCACAGATCCAATCCAGTATAGTATCAGATTAGGCATTACTTATTACTGATCTATAGCAATATTCCTCTTTTATTCAAATACAACAGTAGCAATGGAATAATCAAAAGGCATGAATAAGAAAAATCTATCTTGCAAAATGTTGCCCCATGTTAAGATAACAGCCTCCCCTTTTGCAACAGAAAAATTAAGTACATTAAAGAAAGCTATAATCCAAACCAGACTACTGTTCAAATTAAATCATTTTTAATTCACCACCAGTGTTTTATAAATGACGTTCTCTCTGTTTTTTGCAGTGCTGTTTGTATTTTCAATATGTAACTTGTGATATATAAGATGACCCATTCCATGCTTCAACAGATTTGTGACCATTAATTAGATCTAAACTTCTTTTTTGCAGAAAAACGTGACAATCTTTCACATACTGAACACTGCTAGCCTGCCTTATAAACAACCTCATCGCTACACTTCAATTCAGCAGCAGGCAACAGGTTCCAGCCAGTGTGTTAGTAACACATTCAGCCAAGTTTGGCTGACATTCAGTCAACCGTTCACTACAGCACGAAATCCAGAAGCAATATAAACAAGCTACAAAGGTAAAAGCCTGTTGCTCTTGCCAGACAACGGAAGTGTCAAGAGAACACCAAAGTACGGCAATATAATGCACTATTATAACCACTGATTAAAAAAAAAAAAAAAATCAGCAGAGAGTATCAGAATTCATGCTCTCTCTCTCACACACACACGTCTCCTTTACTTCAGTTATACGGGACCCAAAATAAGGTGATATTGATTCCAGGGGAAGGGGGGAAGCAAAGTGGGGGGAGACAATAATATATCCCATTTTCTGATACGGAAGATTAATTCTTTTTCTCTCACACACACACCCCGGGTTAAGTAAGCGAGTATATCTCGAGAGTGGGAAATACTAACTCAATGAAGTAACTGGCTCCTTCTTCCGAGAATCCCTCCTCCCATCCACGGGGAAGATCTGAAAAAAAGAACAAAAGCAGGAGGGGGGAGAAAGAGAGAGAGAGAGAAAGTGGCAGTGAGAGAAAGACGAGGGAAGCGAGATCTCAGTGCCCTGGAGATAGGCGAGCGTAAATCCCAGTCACACAAAGGTCGTTATCCTTCCCCCCCCCCTCCGCCACCCCCCGTGAGAGAGAGAGAGAGAGAAAGGCAAATACGAGCGCGGGGCGAAGGGGGGGGGCAGAAAAGTCCCATTCAGCCTCCCTTTCCCGCCCCCACCGCACCACAAGTGCCCTAGCGGGAAAGTGTAGTTGGGGAGGGCGAGGGGGAGTTTAGGGCACCCACCTGAGCGGATCATGTGGCCTGAGTTGACGGGCTCCCCGGTGCGAGGATGCAGCCAAGTAGTTGAGCGGGTCAGGTCGCTAAGGAGGGAGAAGCGGCAAACATGCACCTGTTAGTACTAGAGCCCGTCGTGAAGGGGGGGGGGAGGAAAGAAAGGAGCGGAATAAGCGGCAGCGCTACCGGCCCCCGCCCCCACCCACGCACCGCCACCTCCTTTTCCCGCCGCCCGGCGCCTTACTCGATGAAGAAGACGCGGCCGTCTCCACAGACGCCATAGGACCAGTGCTCAGGTAGAGTGTCCCGCCCCACCGCCTCGGCCGCCGCCGCCGCCATGTTCGCCGCGCGCACAGCCCGCCCGCCTGCCGGAGGGGGGCGGAGGGGGTGCAAGGGAGCGGGAGGGCAAGGCGAGGCGAGGCAGGCAGGCAGGCGCCCGCCGCAAGTGCCCGGCTCTGCTCAGCAGCGCCACCGGCCGGCAGCTGAGAGCGGGAGGCGCGCGGGCAGGCGCGCGACGCGGCGCAACGCAACACAAGGTGGCTCGCTTCCCCCGACTCTCGTGTGTGTGTGTGTGTGTGTGTGTGTGTGTGTGTGTGTGTGTGTGTCCCACCCTTTCAGTTAAGCCCAGCAGGCAGATTGGGCAGACGGCTCGTTGCCCCGTGTTTGGAAACGGGAGAAGAGGAAGAGAGGGAACTCTTTATTTCGAACAAGCCCGTGGTTTTGTATCCCATAATAGCAGTCCGAGCAACAGGTTGTGTGTGCCCAGCTAAAGTCCGCTGTTCCTTGTTTAGGACTTAATAGGTGCCACCTTTAAACAGCAACGCTTAGGGCTGTAGGTGAATAAATAGAAACGAAGAATATGCTACCTGAGCTTCCCAGTCGCACTTCCAATTTCAGACAATCGGAGCTCCAGAGATACAGATATTAACTCCTTGTTGTAAATGCTCCAACTGTTGAAATAACGTCGCATTTTTCACAACACATGAGCAAGGCTACTTCTTTTCCCGCCAATTTGTTAACTTTTTTCCTGACTCAAGATCTGGATCTTTTCCCCTTCCTAAACACAAACTTTCCCTGAATTATTTTTTAATTAAAGTGTAAATATAATAAAAGTCACACACACGTCTCTAAATGAAACCCTCCTACTGTATCTAACTGGTGGCTCACCTAAGTGTTTTAACTGCATAGGCAAGAACACATAGGATACTTTTCAGTGTATACACTGTTGGCTTTGTGGGATACTTTGCCACCCTTGACACATGGCAGAAATTAATCTGCCCTCAATAGATCATCCACACCATACATTAAAAGCAATCTTACATCACTTTCCCCAAAGAATCCTGGGAACTGTACTTTGTTAATGGTGCTGCCACCAAAACTAGCTTCTTCTCACAGCTCTTTGTCCACCACACCAGAACTACCACCATATGCAACTATCATGAGGATAAATTTGGGGCCCAGTTTATCTAGTAATTAATAAAACAGGCTATTGTAACAGCAATTTAACACGTGAAGAAGTTTCAAAGACACTTGCTTTTTCTACATTTCATGTTTTTAACCAATCAATGATAAATAAAGTTTGACATGTGAGAATACTGCCTATACATGAATAGAATTTCTGTGGTGATATTCAGTGGTAGTTATATTGAGAGCAGATCCATTAAAATCAATGAACTTCAGTACTGAACTCCATTAATTTCAGTGGGTATGACTTAGTTGGATATCACCCATAGGCTAAATTTCAAGTTGAATTTCCTTCCAAAAATATGAAAATGCAACTCATGTTACCCTACAAATTGATTTGTATGGAAACAATGGATCCTCATTTTAATACAATTTGTACTCTTTTGTATCATCAGTGGAAATAAAAGGACAGTTCATTAATTGAAACAGAATTTGGGCTCCTCCAGACAACCCATTTTATCAAGCATTTATCCTAATTTGCTTGCACAAAGCATACTTGGATGTTATGCAATGTGTGGTATATATTGAGCATTTATTCTGATTTATTGCAGAGAGATTATACAACAATGAGCATTCATTCTGATATCTTGGGCAGAAGTTTTATGTATTCCCATTAATCAATCATTTATCACACACTTTTTGGTGCATTTCCCCATTACTTTCCTAAACAAAAAATGTCAATGTTTAAAACCTTGATTTGTTGCAGTAAAGCATTCAATTCACTTTTATTGTGCAAACTAAATTTCTGGTGTGCAGCTGAATCCTGCTTGCAGAATACTGGCAGTCTGGTAGCAAACTTTGTTTCGCTTGTTCTGTTTTCCTTTGAATGCTGTCAGACATAAACTCCTAACAAACATACAAGAGGATACATGTCTCTTCGCTCTATGTAATTGGACCCAGCTCTGCACATGGTCTACCCAGGATACAGTGTCTTACTCCTTCCTTTCTGTAAAATTGTTTCTCTTCTATTCCTGCTGAAAAATGCAATCTACAGAGAAACCAGCAGGGCATGGAAGAAGACAAAATCAGAGTTGTTTGAGTGGATCAGCAAGCAAAGTGAAGATAACTTTGTTCCTTTCATTGCTGCACAGGCTAAACCACACGTCAATGGAGATTGTCAACTGTGGGGATTGTAATATTTTCTGCAGCCCTGAACTACATTAAAGAACCAATCAGAGATGTGATCATAATTGTTTGATGTTTTGAGATTGGCAATTACTGTAGGGGAAATTCTAAATATAAGACTTGTTGCATTTTTAGCTAATACTATGCAGTGTGTACCTACCTAAAATAAATAGTGCATCTCAATCCACAGCATATTTCTAGTTACTAAAATTCTATTTTATGTCAATAGAACAGTGATATTGTAGAAAGTAGCAGGGCAAATCTCTACTTTTTCCAGCAATTGTGTTCCTGTTTGGTATTGTCAAAAGAAAACTCCTCAATATTTCTTCCTTTTTAACAAAATGAAAAGAAATACAAAGCTGTTCCTGAAGGTTAATCTGTACAGCCTGCGTAGAAACAGAGAAACACTGTACACAACCCCCAAGTGTATTTTTTGCAAAATACAGGCCCTCCATCTGTGTGTATAAAATCATGACTGTCATTTCAATACTTCAAAGATTAAGGAAATTCCTTTAAATATGGAAGCCCTCTGTCCAACCTGTCACTTGTCCAACCTGTGCAAAGCTTTTATTACTTCAGTCTGTACCGGCTCTCATTTACTTCAATATTGCCTATACAGTATGTGTTGGTGCTCAAAAATGAACCGTTCCAATTATTTCAGCTTCTACATTTAATTCTTAGTTTAGAGTACAAGCAGTATACAACCAAGTTCAGATGATGGCTGTTCTTCTCTTTACTATAAATTTAAAATATGCAGTAATTGTATTGTTGTCTTTGGAGTCAGTGGCGTAGCGTGGGTTGTCAGCACCTGGGGCAAGGCAAGTAATTTGCGCCCCCTAACCTGTGGATTTGTGCCCCCTAACCCTAACCTCAGATGTTGCGCCCGGTGCGGCCAGCCCCCCCTGCACCCCCCACGCTACGCCACTGTTTGGAGTAACTTCAAGTCTAAAACCTTGACTTTATATTGTCTCATGAGCATACCCTAAATTCATAATGTCGCAACTGGCTCAGGCCTTAGCCTTTAAATCTCCTAATTAAAACAATGACACCCTGTAGTATTTTCTTCACCTTCCCTACAATTGACCCATTTACTTTCTGCTTCCATTGCTCTTCCCTCCATGGGCGTAGCCAAGGAGGGACATGGAAGGGCAGCTGCCCCCCCCCCATTAATAAAAAAATGCATAGCTAACTGAGGTTCTGCTCCTCCCAAAACAAAAGGCCTGCCCCCATAACAAAAATCCTAGCCATGCCAATGCTCCCCTCCCTACTTTCCCCCACTACTTATCACTGACTCACATGTTGAGGCCCTTTTCACTCCTGTAGTTCTCCTAGTTCTAGGGGCTTGTATGTCCTCTGGATTTACTTATGCATGAGGATACAAACATCGGGCCTTCTTGTGGATCTCCCTTAAGGGTTTTTGTCATTGTTGTTGGAATATATCTTCAGAAGTGCAAAAGAAATGGATTTGTAAAGTTATAATACAGTTCAGGATCTGGTGTGTAAGCAATTCCGAACTTTCAAAAACAAAAAACAACACACTGAATGCTACTCATCCTGCCACAGATAATTACTTGCCAATATTGATTCTGGAACCTTAACACGTCCATTAAAATGCTGTTTGCACCCGCACAGAGGTAATAGCTTCTTATATTGGTATTGACATTTTGAATCAGTAGTGTTTTTTAACCTCAGGTGGTAACTTTAAGAAAGAGAAGACTGTAATGATATATTATTCAGTTACATAACCTTCAAGGTTTAATCTCTAGTCCTTTCCTATTAATTTATTTACAGTTTTCTCTCTGTAAACAGCATATTTAGAATATTTGTCTAGAGAACAGAAAATGAAATTGTAGTCCATTGATCATATGGAATCATTGTGAAAACTAGCAGTAATGAAACTGTTCAATGTAGTACAAGAATGAGGAATTACGAGGTGGTAGTAGTGAAATGAGTAGTGTGGAAATGAGAGCGAGACCATAAAGAAGGCTGATCACCGAAGAATTGATGCTTTTGAATTATGGTGCTGGAGGAGACTCTTGAGAGTCCCATGGACTGCAAGAAGATCAAACCTATCCATTCTGAAGGAAATAAGCCCTGAGTGCTCACTGGAAGGACAGATCGTGAAGCTGAGACTCCAATACTTTGGCCACCTCATGAAAAGAGAAGACTCCCTGGAAAAGACCCTGATGTTGGGAAAGATGGAGGGCACAAGGAGAAGGGGACGACAGAGGACGAGATGGTTGGATAGTGTTCTCAAAGCTATCAGCATGAGTTTGACTAAACTGCAGGAGGCAGTGGAACACAGAAGTGCCTGGCGTGCTCTGGTCCATGGGGTCACGAAGAGTCGGACACGACTAAACGACTAAACAACAACAACAAGTAGTGAAATTGTAAAATGTAGTGCTGTACCATATAAGCTATCTTTAGTGGCCTCTGTAGTGTCTCCCTATTGTTCCACAGGGATAATACAAGACAATATTTTTGTCCTATAGAACACTTCCTAGTTATAAATATTAACAGTTCCAAACATGAACAGAAAAATGCCTAATGAAGTATTCTCAGTGGCTGCCCTACAAATGTAGAATGTCTTCCAAAGTATATGTTTAGCAGTTCCCCTTCTCTCTGTCGCCTAATAACATTTCTCCGTCTTCTCCACCCAGAGGACCTATCACTTGCTTGTTCTTCCTCTTGCTTCGAACATAGCTGAAGAAACCATTTTTAAATTAATTTTATCCTCTCTTGCAGAGCTCATTCTGTTATATATTTTTAATTATAGGCAACCATAAGGATGGCTTTTCGGCAGTAATGTATTTTCATCACATTTTGGATTGTGTTTTATAATCATGTAAGGTGCTCCATCCTGGGATCCATTGTGTGAAAGGGTGGGCTGGAAATATCCTTAATATATAAAAATAAATATTCTTTTTAATACCAGTTCAAAAAAATTCCTTGTTTGTGCTTGTATAGCCAACACTGCACACAAGAGAAAACAGTCAGCAGACTCAGAGTAACCCAAGGATTGCAGAAGTTATTTTTAAAAAAACTTTAAGAGGACATAAGCAGAAAAGAGTCCAATGAAAACCAAGAATTTTGAGAAACTTAAGTGAAAAACAAAAAAGTGGGCAGGAGGTGGGGATGGAGTGGAGTGGCTGGAAAGGGAGGAAACAACACAGAGACATAAAAAGGGATAGAAAGAAACATCTCATCATCTGGATAGATCATTTTCTACTTCACACTATTTTAAAAGGTCCCCAAGGTTAGAAAAGAGAGCAGCCCATAGACATCAATGTGGCTGGGAGAAAAACCAAAATGTGGGAAGAGGCAATGGCAAACGCTCAAACAGGCTAATGAGAACTGAGCCTGCTTATAGGTCCTGAATGCTGACTTACTACTGTGGTGAAGGAAACCCTAGGGAGGGAATGGAATTGTGTGGCTAGCTAGTACCTGAAAAGAAGCACTCAACACTGAAACATTTTGCTATAGGACCCAGTGCTGGATTTATGTATAAGCTAAACAAGCTATAGCTTAGGGCCCCACTCTCTTGGGGCCCCCCCAAAAATATACTTTTTCTTAATTGTATTTCACTATTAATATACTATAATATATAGTCTCCCTGCTTATTTAACTTACATGCAGAATTCATCATGCGAAAGGCTGGGCTGGATGAATCCCTAGCCGGAATTAAGATTGCTGGAAGAAATATCAACAACCTCAGATATGCAGATGACACAACATTGATGGCAGAAAGTGAGGAGGAATTAAATAACATTTTAATGAGGGTGAAAGAGGAGAGCACAAAATATGGTCTGAAGCTCAACATCAAAAAAAGGAAGATCATGGCCACTGGTCCCATCACCTCCTGGCAAATAGAAGGGGGGGAAATGGAGCAGTGAGATTTTACTTTCTTCGGCTCCACAATCACTGCAGATGGTGACAGCAGCCACAAAATTAAAAGACGCCTGCTTCTTGGGAGAAAAGCAATGACAAACCTAGACAGCATCTTAAAAAACAGAGACATCACCTTGCCAACAAAGGTCCGTATAGTAAAAGCTAGGGTTTTCCCAGTAGTGATGTATGGAAGTGAGAGCTGGACCATAAAGAAGGCTGACCTCCAAAGAATTTGAATTATGGTGCTGGAGGAGACTCTTGAGAGTCCCATGGACTGCAAGAAGATCAAACCTATCCATTCTGAAGGAAATCAGCCCTGAGTGCTCGCTGGAAGGACAGGTCCTGAAGCTGAGACTCCAGTACTTTGGCCACCTCATGAGAAGAGAACACTCCCTGGAAAAGACCCTGATGTTGGGAAAGATGGAGGGCACAAGGAGAAGGGGACGACAGAGGACGAGATGGTTGGATAGTGTTCTTGAAGCTACCAGCATGAGTTTGACCAAACTGCGGGAGGCAGTGGAAGACAGGAGTGCCTGGCGTGCTCTGGTCCATGGGGTCACGAAGAGTCGGACACGACTAAACGACTAAACAACAACAACATTAATATACTTCTTCTTAATTGTATTTCAGTTCAACAATTACTTTAATAAAATACATATTTTGATATGTGCAACTGGCTTTAGATACCTATTAGGTCCATAAATTACCATAGTTTGTTGTTGACAAAGGACAGCTGGACATGTAAAGGGCCCCATTACCTTCAGTAGCATAGGGCCTCAAACCCAAATCTGGTCCTGATAGGAACCCACTTGTCATATGTAGTCATCAGCATCCAGAGATCTCCAAATGAGTTGCAACAGGTCTTTCTTTCAGCTGGAACTCACTGGAACTCAGTACTGGCACCTCTCAGGTGGGCGCCATTGTCATTATAAGAGAACAAAGGGAGGCGTTCATGGTGAGTTCTGGCACTGAGTTACAAAGGAAAATAAAAATTAGTACAGTTTTTCAGAGTACTATGTGGGACATGATGTGAACAGAATGCCTGGAGTCACTTTGATCATAAGCAATACAGGTAGAATAGGAAGCACATGCCACTCATAACTGCACATGATGGGGAATATGAAATAGTTCCACATCGGATGTTACAGAGATATATGAGACGTTTGTACTTGCAGTGTATGTGTTGGTTTCTGTTCACGGGGCCAGCTACAAAATTCCATTTCCCCTCTCCCTTGTTGGTGACCATAGTTATCAGAGATGCACAGAATTAGTCTAAAAGTGATTTTAAAAGGAGAATGATAATGGAGTAGGAAGAGCAGATGAATGAATAGAGGAGGGATATTGTGAGACATACGGGAAAGTTAGTACTTCTTCCCATGAGGTTCAAAGATTAACATGAAGAAGCCTGGTAGCAGGGTGTCATTCCTGCATCTAGTCTTTGTGTAGTATCAGACAACAAATAATTGCATGCAAATTAACTGGTAAATAATGCCTTTCATGTTCATTACAGAAATTTCTCCTTTTTCTCCATTGTAGACTGCTTCCTTCGACTTCCATTTAGTGCATTGAATGGAAATATTAATAAACGTGGGGCGTATAGTTTGGTCACAGCTTCTATTCATATATCTGTAATAACTTTGAAAAGGGGAATGGAGGTTAATAAACTAAACAATCACCTTCAAGAGAGACACTATAAGGACTGCCTTTGTGCCTACATATACAAAAGAAGAAAGAGTCAAAATCTTTTATCAAATTTATACAAAGCAAAGGCTAATTTAAGAACATAAAGAGGCTACCCCAATAACAAAATTTTGCCATTTATTTGTATATATATTGGATCCTTTGAAATACTGGGCAGAATTAAACACTCTGAGGAATATGCCATGGTTACACAATTATCTAAAGATGCATATCTTCAGCTAATAACCTAAGATTAACACAATCTGATGCACGTCTGTTCAGAAGTCCAACTCAGTTCAACAAGATTTACTCCCAGTTAAGTATATGTAGGATTATCACCTTAAATTTCAATCCTACACCCATTGAACTCCACGGGACTTAAGTCAGAGCAGAGATGTCTAGGATTGGGCTACAATCTTAAGCACACTTACTAGGGTGGACACCTCATTGAAAACATGAGCATGCATAGGATTGTACAGTAGATGGAAGTAGGTTACTGCGGGGAGAGGGGTTCTAAGGGTTTTAAAAATTATTTTTCCCCCCTCAAATATTTGGAAAAAATACACATACATAAGATGTTTTTGTAGTTTATCTGAAGGAGGCATAAGAAGCTTAAGATATTATTCCAGCCCCCCCCCCCATCTGAGCAGTGAAAAGGACAGTGGAGACTGTGATGTCTTTACAATATATTGTTGATTTACATATATATATATATATACACACACAAACAAATTGAACTACGATGGAGGCAGTGGCGTAGTGTGGTGGGTGCAGGGGGGGCCGGCCGCACGGGGCGCAACATCTGGGGGGGCACTTGCACTCGCAGCTCTCTGCCCGAGTGCTAAAATCCACGGGTTAGGGGGCGCAAATTACTTGCCTTGCCCCGGGTGCTGACAACCCACGCTACGCCACTGGATGGGGGGCCTCACAGCATCAGCACCACAATAGGGTATTGCTTTTTCCATAGCCACAGCCTTGGATTCCAACACAAATCAGGCATAACACTGCCTCTGCCTTCCCAGCCTGCTGCCTTACACACACTCTCAACTCTGGCCTTTGAATTTCTAACTACCAGCAAGTTGGGGGGAGGCACCCATACACTATCTGGCACAGTGCCACTTCCTTTGTTACCTTAATGGTCCATACTTTTTAGCTTACTTTTTGCCCGGAAGATGAAAGGTTGCAGCCTGTCTTCTTGCATTGCTGTTTACACCAGTATCAGTATCAAACTTTATTTCGGTCACAGACCAGTATAAACTGAACACATAAGACTTCAAACAGGTAAGGGATTTAAAAACTAGTAATTAAAAGGTGATTATATCATACATAACTTAAAAAGATAGAAACAAGGGCAAACAGTTCAAAGTCACTATAAGCGACTGATTACACCAGACAGCAAGGAGAAGCTGCCTTCTTGCCCCTCCAGGGCTGCCTGGGGTTTCTCTTCTCCTGGCTTGTGTTCACAGGGTGCCTAGAGCAGCTCCTTTTCGGGATCCGTCTTGAGGAGAGAATGACAAAGTTGGTATATATGCAGCCAACCGCCTCCCCTTCCCGTTGGCGGTTCTATATCTATCACTCTGGCCATCATAGCCAGCCACATTCCTGTGCTGTTTACAAGATGTGGGGTTTCCTGGGCAGAAATGGTCTGCTGTAGTAAAGCACTGCTGGTGAACAAGCACCACTGTGGCATAGCCCAGTCTACTGTACCACAACAAACTATTCTTTTTGTTATAGATAAGTTTCCTGGAACTAAAGCCTGTGGGTCCCTTTTGGCACTGCGCCCTCAGTAGGCTCCCTTAACTTGGAAGAGGTGGGATGCCAAATATTATGAAAACAACAACTTTTCTTTAAATGCAGAACAGTGCAGAGCAATTGCTGGAGCCTGCCTCCTCGCACTGTGTTTAGTTTTGAAGCATTTGGGGAGAGGATGGAAGAAGTGACAGGGCTGGCTTCCTCACTCATCTATTGGTCCCCCATTGGCTTATTTGTTGCCCGCCAGCCATGTGAGCCTGGCAACAAGCGCTTGTTCACCTGATGAGGTGGCTGTGTGTGTGTTTGATGGGGAAAGATGCACTTGGGCAAAGAACGGGGGAGATGCTCTTTCTGTGTAGTGTAGTGTCATGTGTCATGTTGTGTGTAGTGATGTGTAGAGTGTGTGTGAGAGAGAGCGAGAGGAGCGCAGAAGGGAGGGGGGAGAGGCATCTATGAATGAATGTGTGGTTTTTATGTGAGAGAGCGGGAGAGATATATATGAGGTGGCGGGGGAGAGAAAGGGGCAGCTATGTGTGTGGTCTGTGACAAACAGAGATGCATTTGGACAGACAAAGAGGGAGAGGTGTATGTGCAGCTGTGCATATGTGAAGTGTGTGTATACAAAATATGCATACTCTATCTGCCTTCAGTATGTCTGTGGTGAGTGTGTGTCTGTGTGTGAGAGAAGGAGAGAGAGGGTGAGTGTAGTCGCCTTGTGTTATTTTCTGAGTACTGGGAAATGTTCCCTTTTGTTTTTAGACAGTGGGTGGAGATGATATTTTGTGAGCTCCACAACCAGAACTAGCAGGACTCCTACAGCAGCCATGTTGTGTTATGCCATTCTGGCTCCCCTCACCCCACCCTACATGACAGCTATTTTATAACTAGAGTTCTTAGAATTTTCTAACAATTTGAAATGTGTCCAGTGGTCCCAAAAGGTTGGCAAGCCCTGCTTTGAATGCACACTAGTATTTTTTGTTGTTCTAAAAGGTCATAGACACCACAAAAAGAATTATAAAACCTGAGGTAAATGCAGTCTGAAGTCTTTGACATTTTCCTGGTCAACCACTTCTTAAGATATTTCAATACCATTGAAGTGACTGTGATACCACTGAGGTCAGAGAAATACAGTAAGTCTCCACACTATTGATAACATGAGTTTTTGTAGTGGTATGGAATGCTCAATAATAATAATATAATAGATACACAAAGCAAAGGTCAAAGAGGTAGATAGAACTTTCACCTGTTCTTCATAAAGGATGCAGAGAAGTTAGGAGGCAGAAATACTGCAAGGAAGGTCACCTCTTAAGCTGGGTGTGGGAATGGGGCATCAGACAATTGTGTGGAGCAGTGTGTAAATGATGAGTCTGGTATGTGTGTGAATGGGTACAGAAGCTGGTGAATCAATTGACGAAGGTGGAGTTAAAGAGAAACTTCCAAAACATCATATTAAACTTTCTTCTTCAAACTGCAGCTTATTTTTCCATAAAACAGGTTTAAAATAGATTCTATGTGTGAGCATTTTATACAATAGAATAAGTCAGTGGGGTGCAGAACTCTATTCTGTAATTTAAAGCACTTATACATATATTTCACCTTTCATTCCTACTTTAAAAAAACAGGGGTTTGTCAAGCTGATTGACAATGCAGACAACATAATAAATAGGGTTATTAATACGAACACTGGGTCCTAGAGAAATTTTGTATTGTTTTATTTGAATTAGAATGGTATTTTACCCTACTTAAATAGTGCAGGTTAATCTTTTAAAATATATGCATACTTATAGCTTCTGGAAGACCTGAATCTCACATATATAATTAAAAAGCATATTGTACTTACCAATATAGTACAGTGGTACCTCGGGTTAAGTACTTAATTTGTTCCGGAGGTCCGTTCTTAACCTGAAACTGTTCTTAACCTGAAGCACCACTTTAGCTAATAGGGCCTCCTGCTGCTGCCGCCGCGCCGCAGGAGCACGATTTCTGTTCTTAACCTGAAGCACTATTTCTGGGTTAGCGGAGTCTGTAACCTGAAGCATATTTAACCTGAAGCGTATGTAACCCAAGGTACCACTGTACTTACCAATCCACAGATGCATGCACACATACACAAACACAACTTCCAAATGAACAGCTATTTTTGACTACATTGTTCCCTTGCTGATGTATCTTGAAGTATTTTGACAAATGGGGTGTATGGGGCATTAGCGGAGGGGGGCCTCTGGTGGGGGACACATTGTGCTTCTTCTGGGGTAGTTTGTCCACCTAGGGTCCCCAACCTGCACTCAACTCTCACCTGTGGATCTGAGAAGCTGTCAGCACGTGACAGCAGGCACACCCCCAGGAAATGGCTTTGACTGGCCAACTAAGCCAGGTGAGGGTAGCCGATTTATCTCAAACCCTTAGTGAGTTAGGGACTTCCCCTTGCATGAGAAGACAGGCTCTGGAAGATTGAGCAGATAAGGCCAATAGTGTATCCAGCAGTCAATGAGGTACAGTACATGCCCATCTTCTTCTCCTACATTTATTTGTATTTTTTCAAAACAACTTATTGGAAATTATTTTGGTCATTGATTTATATTTAAAAAGCCTTAATCTACCCTGACAACATATTCACAGTTCTTTAACAGCTTATTGAAATTGCTAAACAGAACATTCAAAACAGAGACAATCTCACAAATCGCCTATATTTGCCGCTTTGTGTTACTTCTTCAGAATCACTATCAAATATTATATTTCTTCTGCGTCTCCTTGGGTTTATTTTAATTTGGTTTTGCATATTGATTCATTCAGTTACAATGATAATAATCAAGTGGAAATTTAATAAAGCTAATTCCATTTGTGCTTTAGAAGGCTTAGCAATAATTACTCTTCCCTTGTACTATCAACTGAACAGATGTCTTTTACATTATTTGTTTCTCAAATAAAGTGGCTGCACATTTAGTTTAGCCACTAAATACCATCAAATCATTATTATGTGGGGGTATTGCCCAACATACAATGTATCACTTATGGGCTTATGCTTCACAAAATTAGTGTTGTGCTTACTCAACAATAATTACATGATATTTGTTTTCCCTTTCTAATCCTGTTTTTCCAATATTCTTTATGTGCTTGGCAAGTATTTTAGAAAGCTGAAACACATACATCTTTGAAAAATAAGTCAGCTCTATCAGGTTTACAGTGGACATGTAGTGTAGGAGACACAGCCAAAGTGCAAAAACAGATAGAGCCAGCAATGCAAAACCATTTATTTGGAAGTATGGTCCAATGTCCAAATAAACATGCACTTTTGTAGGCTCAAGGGCATTTTATGATTATGCTAACTGAAACACCACACTGGAACTTCTGAATTACT
Organism: Podarcis vaucheri; assembly: GCF_965113315.1. Classification (NCBI taxonomy): domain Eukaryota; kingdom Metazoa; phylum Chordata; class Lepidosauria; order Squamata; family Lacertidae; genus Podarcis; species Podarcis vaucheri. The sequence continues at coordinate 74,128,639 of NC_138759.1, forward strand.
CCCACTTTTGGGGGCCTGTCTCTGGAATACAACAACAAGGGACCTGATTGTTCAGGCTTCTGCCTAACAAAAGAAAGCCGAGGCTCAGTTGCAGCTCAACAACTGGCTACATCTAGTGTTCAAAAGAAAGAGGGTCAGGATTTCCTGACTGGCAGGGCTTAAAACCATGCTTCAGCTATAGTGGCACAAGTCACTAGTACAGCTTGGCAACTGGGATGCCAGTTATAAGAAAGAGATATTTATTTTGGCAAGTAACAGTACAGGCTCAGCAGCAGACAGAGTGCTCAGGAGTCACGGTTCAGGAGCAGGGCAAGAAGTAAAGGACCGGATGGAAGTAACAAATACGTTTCTACAAGTTTCCCTTCCCCTACCACCAAGCTTTCAAAGATGAGGCATGGGATGCTCACTCATGAAACTCTTCCACCACTTGGGAATATTCGAATGGAAGTGCATGCTCTGTCAGGGCGGATTAGTCTGTTCCTATCTGCAAAGGTGGCAACTTCCATGCGACATGACTGCACCCTCCTGTTCAGCTTCCTGTTCAGTCACTGCCATCTTCTGTTCATCCTTTCCCCTCAGCTGTCTGCAGAGCAGAAGAGAGAGCTGCCATCTTTGTTCCCCATTCCAAGATGGCTAAGGTCAAAGTGGAAAGGGGAGGGCACCCCCCCCCAGTGCCCACAATTCATTCCTCTCCTTTTTCTTCTTCCCCCATCAGAGATTCCAACTGAAGCCCAATCCTGACTGCACTGAAGGACTCATGACATTGATCCCTCTTGCCAAGGTAGTAACGGGATAAGATGGAGTTTAAAAGAGTCTATAATACACTCCATGTTCCGCTCACCTCTCTCCAAGCCAATGACTTCCAATATGTATTGTCACACTTGCATTTCCTCTTTACCTTTCTATTATGCAGGCGCACGTGGTGTAAAATAGCCTACGATGTGTTTTCCCCTCATCCTATAGCTAATCTTCTGACTCAGCTATTCTGGTAGAACAAAATTCCTAGCTCAAAAACTACCAGATTCTGACTGAATTCAAACTGCTAAAAAATGGCTCTGAAATGTGCTCTGCCCCATCCTTCTAACTAGGCAGTGTCACTTTTGAAAGGCTGGTGAGATTCCAGGCCACTAGGAAAACATCCAGGTAATCAAATAACACTATACATTATTCTGTTCAGACTACTGAAGAAATAACAGCTTAACAAAGAATAGTCATTCAGCCTTTGTAAAAATACAATTAAATGATCTGAATGCATACACATAACACAAATAACTATAACCAAGCGCTAATATAAAAATATTCTGCTATACGTTTTAGAGGATGACAAATTCCCATAATCAAGACTTGTTTCTCCACAATATTGACTTCTTAAAAAGAAAGATTTTTGTTATGGAATAAAGTATTAGCAAAGTAGACTTCTACTAGATAATATAAGTGAGGCTTAAATTCATACTATAACTGGTGAAGTAGCTATGTAGGTATAGTTGAATGATGTTCATATGCAGGTCCACTGCGGTATAACAAACATAGTCCTTGCATCTGCCTGCATGGCTCTGCTAAAAGTATAAAGGTGCACTATACCAATCTAATAAGGGATGTGGGTGGCGCTGAGGGTTAAACCACAGAGCCTAGGTTGCTTGGTCCCTGCTCCTGCCAACCTAGCAGTTCGAAAGCACAAAGTACAAGTAGATAAATAGGTATCGCTCCAGCAGGAAGGTAAACAGTGTTTCCGTGCGCTGCTCTGGTTCGCCAGAAGCGGCTTAGTCATGCTGGCCACATGACTTGGAAGCTGTACACTGGCTCCTCGGCCAGTAAAGCGAAATGAGCGCTGCAACCCCTGAGTCGTCCGCAACTGGACCTAATGGTCAGGGGTCCCTTTACCTTTACCTTTTATACCAATCTAAACACATTCTGAAGGTGAGCAGAAGGTAGTAACTGAGAGGCATCCACACCTGTCTTGATCACAGTCTGTAGGGAAGGTCATGTCACAGTCTGAGCATATCCTGTTTGGGACAAAGGTATATTATCTAGCTTACATCTTTTTCAGGCAGTCCCCACACTCACACTCCATCCCATGCTGATCTGCTTACTTTATCTGCACATTTACACTTTAGGCTGCAGTAAATGCATAGACTAAAGCTTATCCCCAACACACACACACACACACACACACACACACGGGGGGGGGGGAGTGATAGGAAGCTACCATCCAAATACATCCTCTGATACTATGAATTAGAAGAAGCCATTATAGCTACATATCAGGTGTATTGTGGATAGGTGCATAGTAAAGGTGGGCAGGAAATGCATTATATTAATACCCACTCTGGGTCTATTTGTCACTAAGCAACCTGGGAAAGGAAATAGGTGTAATTTGCTGTGCATCAGATATGCCCTTTCATTTGTTTCTAAAATTATTTCCAGACTCAGGGTTCTTAGCACTGCCCCACTATAAGCTCCATAAATGTCCACATCTCACCAGGTACATCCCCCTATCGTCCTTTATGTCAAGTTTCATTTACTTTTTATAGGGCGAAGAGTGGGAATTTCACATTAAAGCACGTAGGTTGGGCTTTAAGAGTTGGCAAAAAAGTTTATTAAGTTTATGACATGTTTTTTACTGCTATGTGTTTGTTTTTTTTCTTGATTTCTTGTTGACACATATATTTTTACTTGTAATTGTGAATTTGATTTTATAATAGGCAGGATAAAAGGTAAAGGGACCCCTGACCATTAGGTCCAGTTGTGACCGACTCTGGAGTTGCGGCGCTCATCTAGCTTTATTGGCCGAGGGAGCCGGTGTACAGCTTCCGGGTCATGTGGCCAGCATGACTAAGCCTCTTCTGGTGAACCAGAGCAGTGCACAGAAACGCCGTTTACCTTCCCGCTGGAGTGGTACCTATTTATCTACTTGCACTTTGACGTGCTTTTGAACTGCTAGGTTCGCAGGAGCAGGGACCGAGGAACGGGAGCTCACCCTGTCGCAGGGATTTGAACCACCAGCCTTCTGATCGGCAAGTCCTAGGCTCTGTGGTTTAACCCACAGCACCATCCGCATCCCTAATAGGCAGGATACAAATGCACAAAACAAAAAAGTTAGAAATGAGGATTAGATTCCAAGTTATGTTGACTGGCCTATTAAAAACTTCCCCCTATTTTTCTGATTCCAGAGGAAGGGCAATCCAAGCCTGTGGCAGGTCAGGATATACCACCTTAGTCATGTTATGAGATGCTTAGGCATGTTATGAGATGTTATGAGAGTTGTGTGGCACAGAAGTAAATGTAAGCCACACAAGGGAAGAACAATGGATTACACATCATTGCAAAATTATGGTACCTGCATGTGGCCCAAGTGAATCCAGGGGTGCAGGACAACTATTGGTGGGCCTGGGGGTGAAACCAATCCTCATGGCTAGGCCCAGGAATGGAGCCAAGGAGTTTTACACAAATATATTTTCCCCCACTCCACTAGACACATTGAATGATGTGAAACAAGAGCAGGAAAATACATGTTGTGATTATCTGATCCTAGACATTGCAGCAGGGCAGTGGACGACTTGAAAGCGTATGGTGTGGCACATCCCTTTGTGACTATTACATTACATGAGAGCGTGTTAGCTGAAATATTCTTTGGAATTTTAATCATTTTACATTGTCATTTCTAAAAATGAGCATCGTAATACTTTATTTTGTTTACCCTGAAATTCCCAGCTCTTCTCAGGATTATCTCCATTTCAGCATTTATAGTTTTATCTGCTTAGAGACACCACTGAACATTAGGCTTATGCAGTAGATGATGTACTTCCATCAAAGAGCTATTAAGGCTTTACAGATACATTTTAATATGAATGTATTATATACAGTAATGAGCAGTTGCTGAATTCAATCATATTAACTAATTGTGCCATAGTACTTTTGTACTGCATATATGTATTTCAGAGCATAACAAATGATAAATGGGGTAAAGGGATTTTGAAGAAAGATGTGGCTGTTATTATACACATATAAATGTAACAGTACTCTTTTAAAAGTGTTGAAATACTCCACTGTGAATGTGATTTACATATATTTACCGTATATGTTGATTGAATGATACATTTGGGTGCGAAGAAGGATTGGTAGCTATTATAGATGAAGAGGGAGGAATTTGTTTACGTCACAAATTTATGTACAGTTGACAATAAATTTATTTTTCCTTATTAGGAAGCCTTGATATACAGAAAGCTTGTGATATTGTATACAAAGCAGAAACAGATTGAAATAAGTGAGTTGTATAAGAAAGATAGTGGATAGTGGGAACTCAAATGTCATAAAAACCAATGACTTTGAGTTGGATCCAGTGCTTAGAATGTACTAATTTTATTTAATGATGTTCACTGAATTAGTTCAAAAATTAGAACTATAGATTTATTAATAGTATTCTATTACTCAAATAAAATCATGTGTAGTTTTATACTACAGGCATGCACAAAGCCTGCTTTTTACAGTGTTCTTTCAAGCTGCTGTTTTTGCTAGGAGAACATTAATTAGGTCTGTAGCTGTGAGCAGGGCCTGCCTGAAATATTCTGCCCAATTGCTCAGTAGGAAGTAAACCTCTGCCAGTGTTATGGTCAATGTATAAGGACTCTGGTATGATTGACAAGTAACACAAGCAGTAATGTTCTGCTTCACTTCTTTCTATTCCACATACTAATCAATGAAAAAGGGTAGTCAGGCTTTTTCCATTTCAGCAGTGCTGTTTGATGTATTTCAGGGTGGCTAATTTTTCTATCACTTTTTCCAAAGCCATGTTGCAGATGCACACATTTGCAGAAGGAACACATAAATATGCTTGGCACAGATGCAGGCAGCAGGGAGAAAGGCAAAGGACAGCTCAAGGGCACACCACTCTTGCTAACACTCATGAACCATCAGTCTGGTTAGGACCATTTGCCATATGGGACTGCCTCTCAGGCAGTAGCCAAGGGATCTCAGCAATGCAGAAAGAGCGTGATCCAGAAGGAATTTCATGAGAAAATATGCTACTTGCATCTGCCTCCCCCCCCCCCAGTTCCAGGAGCCTTCCAAAGAAAGCTGCTTATAGAAGGAGGGAGGGGAGACATTCTGGCTGCCATAAAACAGTTGCTATCGCATTTAGTCCTGGGAAGGGGGGTTTAACACTTGACAATGCTCATGGTGTATTTACTGGGGTCATGGTGTACGATATCATCCCAAGTGAGAAGTGATTACAAAATCCTTGTATCTAGTGCATGGGTAGGCACACTAAGGCCCGGGGGCCAAATCTGTCCCAATCGCCTTCTAATTCTGGCCCGTGGACAGTGCAGGAATCAGCGTGTTTTTACATGAGTAGAATGTGTCCTTTTATTTAAAATGCATCTCTGGGTTATTTGTGGGGACTGCCTGGTGTTTTTACATGAGTAGAATGTGTGCTTTTATTTAAAACGCATCTCTGGGTTATTTGTGGGGCACAGGAATTCATTCATTCCCCCCAAAAAAAAATATAGTCCGGTCCCCCACAAGGTCTGAGGTACAGTGGACTGGCCCTCTGCTGAAAGAGTCTGCTGACCCCTGATCTAGTGTGTGTGAGAGTGTGTGTGACCAGCGGTGGAGGAAGCCTTTCGGGCACCTGGGATGGCATGCCCAGGGGTGGGGCAAACGGCCATAGGGGCGGGGCAGCCTTAGGAAGAGATGGGACGGGGCGCACAGCGCCCATGGGGGGTCTCACCCGCCCTACAGCTGGAGGGGGGAGGCAGTGGGCGGACAGCATGGAGCCTGCAGGCGCCTGAGACGTGTGGTTCTGGCATGCTGCAGGCCCTGCGGTGAGTGCCGCCTGCCATTTTGTCACCCCCCTCAGTGAGGACACCCGGGGCGGCCCGCACATACCGCACCCTCCTTACTATGCCCCTGTGACTACTTGCATTAATTAGGCCCTCTATAACTAATCAGTCTACTACAGCCTATATTAGTCTGCTACACTTATCTCTTTTTCCTCTCTTATCCTGCCTGATCCTCCCCACCATCCCCTTAGAGCTTTCTTTACACTTTCCTTCCAAGCATACCCTTCAACATTTCTACAATGAAAATAGGGACGTCCTAAGGGCCTAGGGGGCTTGCCGATCAGAAGGTTGGCGGTTCGAATCCCCGTGACTGAGTGAGCTCCCGTTGCTTGGTCCCAGCTCCTGCCAACGTAGCAATTCAAAGCATGTCAAAGTGCAAGTAGATAAATAGGTACCGCTCCTTCGGGAAGGTAAACGGCGTTTCTATTCACTGCTCTGGTTTTGCCAGAAGCGGCTTAGTCATGCATGACCCGAAAAACTGTCTGTGGACAAATGTCGGCTCCCTTGGCCAGTAAAGCAAGATGAGCGCCGCAACCCCAGACTGGACTTAACTGTCAGAAATCCTTTACCTTTACCTTTTAAGGAAAAGCAGAACATTCTGGGATCAAATCAGGAACGTAGGTGGAAAATAGGGACACTTGTGGGCTCTGTCCAAGTAGCACACTATTTTCTGTTATATGCCTGTACATGGCACCTGCTTTTGTGATCTGGTTTTATACAGCCCCTAGACAACATTAGTTGCTTTATATATAAAGAATAATTTGCCAAAATTTATATAGTCCCTTCTGGGGTGCTTTTAGGATGAGTAGCTGGGGTGGGGGGTTCACACAAGAGTTTTCAGGAGGCACAGCGTACCCATGAGGTAGCAGGCCTGTAGTATCTCAGTTGTTATCACCCTGTTCTCATTTTGGTCTATGAAAATAAAATTGAAAATAGGAAGCATAACAAATAATACTCCATGCACAGGATAATTTTTTACAAAACCTCAAATGCAACTTTCAGTATCTGTAGGCAGACCACCTATGGCTAGCTGGCAAATCTGAGCAGGATAATGGCATTCTTGTGTTGGGAGCAAGGGAAATTCAGCAATAAAAGAATAGACAATCTGTGGGATATTTACCAAGTTAGCTAGTGCATTATTAAAATAGCTTTGCAAAACATTTTGACTTGCATCTGGTGACATTTTTAATCTAATAAAAACCGTCTAATTGACATAAATATCTAGTGCACTGCTGCCAAATGATTGCTGCATGGAATTAACATGCAAGGCATACTGCAAGAACCCATTCAAATAAATCTCTTTGGAATTCCAGGAGGAATCCAAAGCCACTTAGAGCAAACATTTGCCAGCTTGACAATTTGAAATGCCTTAGACAGATCTCTGCATAATTACCCACAAAACATAGGACAAAGAAAAGATACAAGCACATCATGAAAATATAAAGCTGTTGAGAAGATTATACATAATCCTATTTTGTGACTGAAAAGGCATATAAGAAACAGAACTCTAATGGAATGCAACGCCATATTCACAACAATCTTTTTGGCATGTTGACTACAGTTGTAAGGGAAACAGAAGGCACAGATTATAATTAAACTGGTAGTGTTAGTAATGATGATGGACCAAGCAAAACAATATAATTGTCAATTAATATACAAAGAGTTTGGATTTAGCTCAGATACTTTACCAAATCAAAACGGCAACAGTATTTACTATTTACTAGTATTTTCATTACACTGAAGCAGATGTGCAGGTGAGATTTACTCAGGTACCATTCAAAAAAATTTGTAAATAGCAAAAACCATTAATATATTGTAGTGCATTTGCATTTAGAGCCCTATAACTAGTTGAATTCAGGTCCCAAACCAACATGCTTGATCAGAGATGGAGAGAGATAGAAACATCCCGTGGATTAAATCATTGCATTCTTTTGTCAGAGACTTTCTCTTCACTGCACTCTTGTCATACATCAGCTAAGAATGACCTTGCCAAGAGAGTAGACTGTGATAAGGTGGTATAAAGAAGTTTATGTTTGTGGTGGTGAAGCCTGTGACACAGATTTACTAAGCTGATATGGTGGAACGGAATAGCATGGTGGCTGATGTTTGCAGTCCAGCATCTGTGAGGAAATGGCAAATGTCGCTGTGTCTGGAATTAACACCTCCCACAGGGGCAGGCTGAGAATTGGAAGAGAACCTGGAAGGTTGGGAATGTCAGGAAATCCAGAGATAAGGAGGCTGCAGGAATATAAAGAATAGGAAATTGATAGGTGATTGCTGAGAGATTGAGAGAAAGTCCAACAAAAATGTGAATCCCCAAAATAGCATATGGAAGCAAAAGCCATGGGAGTGAGGCCAGGGAGAGAGACAGAAACCTCCCTTTTGATATCCAGGTCAAAAAACCAGGGTGGTTAATGGAAGTAACTGCTAGGTCTAGAGCAGGCTTCTTCAACCTCGGCCCTCCAGATGTTTTTGGCCTACAACTCCCATGATCCCTAGCTAGCAGGACCAGTGGTCAGGGATGATGGGAATTGTAGTCTCAAAACATCTGTAGGGCTGAGGTTGAGGAAGCCTGGTCTAGAGCCTGCTGACTGTTGAATTCTGACCATTATGACTTTTACCACTGCTATGTCATTGTGACTTGGCAACCCTTAGGGCTAAAAAGCAATGTAGGTGGGGCTGATTTCATGTATTTAATGGACATAACAAGTCAGTTATTAGGCTGTAGGCTTCTAGTTTATGTATACACCCTTAATAACAAAAACTGTTTGGCAGAATGGGTCCTGTGCCATAGGATTAGTTGTCAGATATTCTTATTGCTGTGGACCCCCACAAATACAGTGGTACCTCGGGTTACAAATGCTTCAGGTTACAGATGCTTCAGGTTACAGACAGCGGGAGGCCCCACTAGGTAAAGTGGTACCTCAGATTAAGAACAGTTTCACATTAAGAATGGACCTCCCGACCGAATGAAGTTCTTAACCTGAGGTACCACTGTAATGCCACTGTAATGCTCACTGGGCAACTTTGGGCCAGTCACCATCTCACAGAGCAGTTGTGAGAATAAAATGGGTGAGTGCCTGTAGCCTAGCCAGCTTCTAGCTCAAATAACTCAACTCTTGTCTTTCTCACTACCAGCAAGTTGAAGGAGTGGGGCCCACCCAATTGCTATCTGGCACAGAATCACTTTCTTTGCTACCTTAATGGCCCACACTTAGAGAGCCATTACCTCACCAGGAAGCTATTCCAGAAATTGAATCCATTCTGGAGCCAGGAATTAGAAGAGGGCTCAAGCATACAGCATACATAACTACTGGCCAGTTGCTAAGGTGATCATTCTATCAGCACAAGCATTTCTGCTTGCCGGATAGAAAACTCTCCCCTCTCCTCCCTGCATGTGCTATTCCATGGGGTTCTCCTGACCACCCTGAGCAGGTTTGGGCACAAGGGGAGAGGAAATTCTCTTGGGCTAGCTAGTGGGACTCATGGCACTGGCTTCTGCTAGCGCAGCAACTTCATTGAATCTGGCACTAATAGTTCCTTCTGCAAATGGGAGTCTCTTTATTTAATAGCAGAAGCAACAAAGCCATTTTCAGCCTTCTCCACTCCCTGAATTCTGCTCAGGAGGGGTGAGGACCCTCTAGAACAGTGTGGAAGTTGGTGCAGAATGCAGAAGAGGGGAAATTAGCTCCTCAGGTTAGAAGAAATCTCAGCAAAATCAAAGAATCTCCTGTGAATGGAAGAACACCTTCCTTTTATAGGAGGGCACTATTGTATACATCCCATTAACTTTACCTGGTGCCCACTGCATAGCTACAGTACTACAGTAGTTTTCTCACTGTGTGTAGCAGGTGCTTTCTGAAACATATGAGGCGTTTGCATCAATATAAAGGAGGTGTAGTCAAGAGATCAGGCAGAGTTCCATTATTCCAGTAATTAGCTGATCTCCTGGTATGCCCCAGCTTGGGCTGTCAGCACTGTTCAGTTTGACGCTAAATGGGACAAGAGGCCTCCGTGCAAAATAATGTAATGGCAAAAAGCTTAAGTCTTTTAAATTGTTGGCTAACAAACATTTTCCTATGCCTGCATTTGGAAATTTGCTTTTGATGTTGCAAGAAATTGAATTGTTTGAAGTGTTGCCAAACTGCTGGCATGCTATGAGAAGCCTCTTGTGTCACATGTGTACTTTTAGCTCAGAGTTTCCCGATACACACACATACACACAGTGTGTATATATATATATACACACACATGCATGCACACGCACACGCACACGCACGCACGCACACACGCACACGCACACACACACACACTTTCTCAGCTAGCTTCCAGACCGTGGGCTAGTCTCCTTTTACAGTATTTGCAGGGTAGCCCAGCTCATTATGTCTCCTCACATCCTGCCTTTCCTTTTGTTGACACAGTAAGGGTTTAGAGTTGGGAGGTTTCCTGAGTAATGGCTGATACTTCTGAGAGGTCCCCGCCCACCACCTGCTTGTCAGCTGTAGCATAGTTTGAATCAAGAAATCCTATTGTGTCCTTAATTCCTCTCTTATGTTGATGTCACTACCCATATACAGACACAGAGAAGTGTATCACTGTTACATGAGTCCTCCCCATTCTGCTGACTGCAGAGTGGTGCATGTACCCAATATAGTGTCTTCATTCTTCAAGCCATATTTCATCTCTTTCTGTGGCCCAGCAGTTTTGAAATAACTTTTACCCTCATCTGACAAGCATGCCATCTCATGTGAATTTATGTGTACATGGAAATAGGTAAAAATATTTATGTCAATTCTGGAAGCTGCATTGTTCATGTTGCAAGGAGTGCAATACCCTTAGGAACCCGCTTCAGCTAGTTGTCTTGCTTGGGTTTTGCTTTACTGAAGCCTCCACATATCTCAAAAGAAATCCTAGTCGTGACTTCTGATTACAGCTTCAGTGGTGCAGAGCCAAATGACAGATCATTTCATTCCACTCAGCTTCATCTGCCCAATACCATTTTCACCTTTGGTCTGTGCAGTTTAGGTCCTGTTGCTCCTCACCCCATGGCTGATGAAATGAATGCTACCTCCCTCGCTTACTTATCTTGTTTACTTTGGCTGCTCATATCATGCATTAAAAGTCACAGATAAAAAAAACACCACTGTATAAAAATGCAATGTGTTATTGAAACTAGGACAGATCACTGTCTTCAGATATAAGTGGCTAATGCTTGGGAAAACTAGGACACTTGTGGGTCACTGCAAGGGGCACAACATGTCTATGTGCCTGTGTGTGTGTGTGTGTGTGTGTGTGTAAGAGAGAGAGAGAGAGAGAGAGAGAGAGAGAGAGAGAGAGAGAGAGAGAGTGTCGTAGCATGCTGGGAATTTTACATTTGCCCTGGGCACACAAAGAAGTGTGAAATAAGTTTTAGTTTTATTTGGTAATTTTAAGGATACAATGTAATTACTTCAATGTAATTTTTTTAAGGTGATGTGACAACATTTTGGAATTTTTATTGCTATGTTCATAGTATTTTTGGTTTAAGAACTGCAAAGATCCTGCAATTCTATAGGTTTAAAAATAGTCTAATTCAATTCTTTTCCTTTTTAGAATAGTTTTTACTCTGTTGCTATTAGTTCTTTTATGCCTTGCTTCAAGTTCTGCAATTTCTTTTAAAAGTTGTGGTTGTACATGTATTTTATTTTTATTTTTCCTGCTTTGTTCTGATATGAAAGTACTTCCAAGAACTGCTTTTGACGTATCCCATAATAAGGCAGGAGTGTACTGTTATTGGTTATGACTTTCAAAGAGCTATTTTATATCTTTTTCTATCTTTCTGTTGTTATTGAGTTCTAGAGAAGTTCTGAGTTTAAGTGCAGATGGGTGTTTTGAGATTATTACAGTTTAGTTGTGGTGTTGCTCATGTGTACTAATGATCTGATACTGTCAGAAGTCCAATATCAGCTTTTGTTAGATTCCCTTTTAAAGTATCAGAAATCATAATTTAATCTATTCTAGTATAATTTGTATTCCAGTAATGTGTATAATCTCTTATACTCTACTAGAATTAGCATAACAGCACGTATCTATTAATGCCATAAATGGAAGATATAAGTGCTAACAGGAGCCAGTGAAAAAGTCCCCAATGACAGTGTTGCCTGTAAGGATCACCTGTCTGTGCATCGGTAATTTAAGCAAATGTTTGATTTGGCCCACAGCATCTCAAAACCACAGTCTCTTGGTTGTTGTTTTTTTACAGGCACAGACATAGACTGCATCATCTTTAGCTGGATGACAGCAGGGTGTGGGGATCTGGAGTGTTTATTTGCTAAAAGGGTTCTCATCTCTGGCAGGTCCTTGCATTTCCTTGCCACTGTGGAACATTTACCTGGAATTTCCCTAACACAATATATACCTGGCATGCTTGAGCTAAGGAACTTTAAGCAGTCCCATTAACCTTCTGTCTAAAATACAAAGCTTACAATATTACAATTCCTGCAGATGTTCCAGATTATACACATATGTACAATACAAATACACATTTAAGTTTTACGGCATAGTAGGCCATTGATGCAACTTGTTGGTAGAGGAGGAAAACAAGAAGAAAAATATTTTGAATCTCAGAAGTCAGAACAACAAGAGGAATCGCTGTGCAGCGAAAGCAGCGATCCCTCTTGCTGTTCTGGCTTCTGGGATAGCTGCGCAGCCTGCATTCGCTCCATAAGATGCATACACATTTCCCCTTACTTTTTAGAAGGAAAAAGTGAGTCTTATAGAGCAAAAAATACGGTAATTTACAAGCAGCCATCTAGAAATACCTTAAATCAGTGTCACAGAATGCTGATGTGTGTGGACATGCCCCCAGGGAGCAATGTAAGGAACTGCCTGAGAAGCATACCATTGTTGTTGTTGTTGTTGCTGCTGCTGCTGCTATGCTACAGTATGCAATAAAGGATAATGGGCAGTGTGTTGTTCTTAGACCAGAGAGTCCTGGGTTCATGTCTCCATTTGGCTATGAAGCAGAATGGGTAACCTTGGGCTACTCACTTTAGCCCTCTTCAGAAATTCTGACACCATGTTCAATAGGCATATGAGAAAGGGCTGTGTTTTAGAATGCTTGAAAATCAGGGTTGTAAAATGTACAGAGGGTGTCCACATGCACAGCAGGCCCTCACATACAAGTTTGCCCTCCAATAGGGCAATAGGAACAATGATGTGGACAAAGCTAACGTGTGCAGTCGGTCACCACTTCCGGCACATGTTTACTGAACATCAGAGCATCAGAATGTCTGAAGAGGGCTGTCACCCTAATCTACTGCACCATGTGGGTATGATGATTACTTGGTGTGGGTGGGTGTGAAACACTGCCTGAGAAAGGATGGCACACAAATACGATAAAAATCGATGCATTTGTGTCACTTTTACAGTGTGAATCTGAATTGGAGGGGCAACATAACACCAATTCTAGCTGTAAATATGATAAAGAATTTAATGTACAACATACTGTAAGTTATGTTGGAACTGAACATTTCAGCAAGATAGTCTTGATATTCCTTTTGAAACTGTATTTATGCAAATTGATTTTGGGTATCAGCCTACTTTGGAGATAGCTACACAGCTTCCATGCTAATCAGCCTCAAGGTTAGCAAAGGATACCACCTGCTATTTTTACTTAGTCAAGCCAATTTATTGAAATTAAAGTCAGTTTACCTGCAAGAATACACAACATGAATTCATGGTGATTTGCTAAAATCTATGCTAATAGCCTCTGGGAACGCTTTCACCTGTAGCTGCATGAAAAAATAATGTGCCTCTTTACAGTTCTCTTCTATGTACATTTAGTGCTGCTTTTAACATAGTATCCATATACAATACAGACTTTCTATTGAATACCTTGATATTAGGATAGTACATATTTGAGGTTAGATTCTGTAAGTGTAGCCCAGTTTAGGTTTATTATTGTTGTTGTTGTTTAGTCATTTAGTCATGTCCGACTCTTTGTGACCCCATAGACCAGAGCACGCCAGGCACTCCTGTCTTCCACTGCCTCCTGCAGTTTGGTCAAACTCACGCTGGTAGCTTCGAGAACACTGTCCAACCATCTTGTCCTCTGTCATCCCCTTCCTCTTGTGCCCTCAATCTTTCCCAACATCAGGGTCTTTTCCAGGGAGTCTTCTCTTTTCATGAGGTGGCCAAAGTATTGGAGTCTCAGCTTCACGATCTGTCCTTCTAGTGAGCACTCAGGACTGATTTCCTTCAGAATAGAGAGGTTTTATCTTCTTGCAGTCCATGGGGCTCTCAAGAGTCTCCTCCAGCACCTTAATTCAAAAACATCAATTCTTCAGCTATCAGCCTTCTTTATGGTCCAGCTCTCACTTCCATACATCACAACTGGGAAAACCATAGCTTTAACTATACGGAGCTTTGTTGGCAAGGTGATGTCTCTGCTTTTTAAGATGCTGTCCATTTTTTTCATTGCTCTTCTCCCAAGAAGCAGAAAAAAACTACATCGGAAGAAACAAAAGTGAGTCCATGCAAAAGAAGAATCAGACGCTAGTGGCATGTTGTTTTGCAACTGCAGTGTTGTGAATGCAGACCAAGCATGTTTCTGCAGATAAATCTTATCCCCTGGGTGGAATGGGTAGAACCAGCACTATGACACAGCCTGAGACACTAAATGACTTCTCTTTTTATCAGGGCAGTGTCCATAATAACCTTGATGTATTTTGCCATGCCAGTATATCATATAGTATTTAATGTCAAGGCTTGGCTCACAGAATTTTTTGTATGACTTAGAAGTGGAATTTATTGCAACAGAGCACTGCAGTGCACCCTCACCTCCTAGCAGAAGTGCTTGTCTTCAGGGTTTCAGCCCGGCAGCCATGCCCTGCTGAAGAGTTCTATGAGCAATCAAGAGCTCAAACATTACTTGACTACTAAGAGCATACTTAATCCTCGCTGGGGATTTTTTGTTCTCAGTGGGAAAAATAAAGTTGCATTTCTACAAACTGTACTTTGGATTTGCCTGAGCATGTTGATGCCTCTATTTGAGGCAGTATTTCTCTGTATACCAACTGCTGGAAATCACAAGCTGTTGCACTCAGGTCCTGCCTGCAGAATTTTCATAAGCATCTAGTTGGTCACTATGAGAACAGAATCCTGGACTAGATTCACTGGTCTTAAGCCTGATCAGTAGCGCTCTTCTTATGCTCTTATTTCAATTGCAGCCTCCAGTGTCCTTCCCCAGGATGTTTGTGATCAGATGGAACACAGAGTAGCCAAAAATAGTGGAAACTCACCCACCCGCAGCATTAGCAGAAGCTCATCAGAAATCACTGGATTACAGTAGTCAGAGAACTCTAAGCATTCCCATACATATTGCCTCTGGTTTTAAGCCTGGAAGCAAGACTCCTAAATAGTTGATTTTGACAGGTTAGCCTGATTTACGGATGATGACTGTAACACTACATCCACTTAAGTGGGTAGGTCTTTTGAACATTTGCTATTCCTTAACTAACTCAATCAACTGCAACGTTTATATTCTTACATAATCTAAGGCTGGCTGTGCTCTGGCATCACAAATAAATAACTGAGCTGGGTCATTTATCAAACGGAGCTAGCATTTCCTGCATAGTACTACTTTCATATACCACCTCAGTAATTATTTCATGGATTGAATGAACCTTGTAAACCTCCCCTCTTGGTTCCAGATACATGAGAGCACTGGGAGATACATCCCTACATGCCATAGACTGCATATTCTGAGCCTCAGACACAGCCCAATGGTAGCAATAAATTATTATCTCCTAGTAAAATCATGCTATTTATTAGTCAGTTTAATTTCTGCTCCCAATTATAAAATATGTATGCAGAGTCTATTATGCATGCAGAGTTGATTGTGCTAAAAGAAGTCAGAAGTAACTTCAAATTCAATGTGATTCGTTCCCTAGAAAGTATGTTTGAGATTGTAACCTAAGGCTATATAACCTTGCTAATAAGTGTCTCTCAATGAACTCAGTTGGACTTATTTCTGAGGAGACATGCGTAAGATTTCACTGCGCATGAGCAAGCAACCTGGCCAGGTAGTCTGTAGGCTGGGGCACAGCCTCATGTGCCCTCTTTGCTTGGAGAGGAGTACATGAGTGTGCTCTGCACATCTGATCTATCCAATGGAAAATAGACATGGAAGAATGAAACAATAATCAATAAATATGCCAGGTTGCACAGAACATACTGCATGTAGGACAAAGAAAGTATACAGATCTGAAACTTGCTACACATACATGCATAGAATGTAATACCTCAGAAATATATACTTTTTTTAAAAAATAAATGCAGTTTCCCCACTAATCTGAACATGAGTGGCTTCCAAAAATAGCCCCTTCCCTCTGTCTCATAGATTTCCTCTCTAAAAGGGATAAAATAACAGGAGAAGCAATTAATCTTTGATCCCAATTCTTTTTCTCATCCCCTCATGGCCTAATTCATAATCTTAAGATGTCTGATACAGAAACACCAGCAGCCTGATTAAAGAGTTGATAGTGGGGTCATGTAGTGCCAAAGAAGTGTGGAGGTTTTTATAGAATGCCAAGTATATGCCATGACTGACTGGCTTGGCGTGACACAATCCACTGGGAAACTCTCCTGAACCTGTGCCATTAATCTGTAAGGCAGTGGCATATGAACCCGGCTTTTATGGTGTGTTGTATGCTAAATAAGTAGCCCCTCTTGGGTTTATTGGGGGGTGGAATGCAAGTCTCCCAAGACAGACTACAATTGTGATGACAGGGCAGAAAAATGTTACCTTGCAAATTATATTGCTTTAGCCTGTTGTTTTTAATCAGACAAACTTTACTTTATCCCTTAATTTTTTGAAAAGAACATCAGTGTTAAACAAGTTGCAAAACTGCTCAGGGAATAGGGGAGGGATTGTTATGCACAGCAACCAACCAATCAGTGCTGGGTACAGCAAGTTGCTGCTACAGACCAGCAGAACCACTTTTCTCTTATCTTGACCCTGGAAAGCATAGTTAGCAATTTTCCATCACTTTTCTTATCAGACCATTTTTATTTTTTTCTTTTGCAGTTGGCAAAGCGACAGGATAATTGCACTGGAAAGTGTGGGATAATGACCAGTTTGTGTGAATAAACAGCCTGTCTGGAAGTGCCCCAGCGGCGTAGCGTGAGTTGTCAGCACCCGGGGCAACGCAAGTAATTTGCACCCCCTAACCCGGGGCAAGGCAAGTAATTTGCGCCCCCCCACCCCTAACCTGCGAGTTGCCGCTGGCGCTGCCGCGCAAACAACGCTGCTTGCCCGGAGGAGGATGGAGGCAGAAGCAGCCGCCGCCTGTGGCTGGGCCGAGGGGATGGCGGCGGCGGCAGGGTGCAGAGGCTGCCCGTGCCCGGCGTCGGTGGCGGCGTCGGCGCTGCTGCAGCGGCTGCTCCTCCTGCGAGCAGTGAGCGGAGCGCAGCCACAGCGACGGTGGGGGGGCGCGCGCTCTAGGGCGCAAGGCTGGCGGTGGCGGCGGGGAGCCTGGCGGAGGAAGGAACTTGTCCCTTCCCTCTGGACTCGCGCCCCCCCAGATGTTGCACCCGGTGCGGTCGGCACCCCTGGCACCCCCCACGCTACGCCACTGAAGTGCCCTAACTTGTGTTGGGACACACATACTTGGGAAATGGAATTGAGGGGAATAGTGGCAGTGTGAGTAGCACAGTGGGTAGTAATGGCCGCCACTGCCGCCAAGTGATGGCCAAGAGGATGGGGACTGAGGAGACCTTGGACCTCCCATGTCATCTGGTCCCTAGAGGGAAATTCCCTGTTCCCTCAGCATGTCTTCAGCCAAGTCCCTCTCTGCCTCTGCCTCTCTCTTCCAAAATGCTTCTGCTTTAAGGTGGAGGGGTGGGACTGTTGCATTCACATACGTACATGGATAAATGCCCCATCTGTTCTAGTTGCTGGAGACAGCAGCTGCCCAGCCTTGGATACACAGTATGGAAAGGCAGGATATAAAGTTTTATCATAAATAAATATAATATAATAAAATATAATAGCAATGTCCCCATATCTCCTCTAATAACTGTGTTCTGTTTGGGAATTCTGTAAAAAATCAGAGCACTCTGTGAATGTATTTGGCTCCAAGTTTGTGTGCAAAACAGGGACCGTTCCCTGCAGTCCTGTGCCTTGCTCAGACATTATCAGGCAAAGACCCAACTAGAAGAAGCACCAGTTGAATGTTAAATTAAACCTAGCTTTGTTCATAGGCTGGCATATGATATTGCCATAATGTTCATTTCTTCTCTGACAGCACCTTAGAAGAAATGAAGCACTTGAATTATTTGTGAATAGGCAGCCAAACAAATAATCTAATTGTAATCACTCTTTGCAGTTTGTGTCACCAGCCTTAATTGCCTCATACAAAAAATGAACCTTGCAAGCTACTAGAATATTAAATCTGATGAGATAGGGAACATTGGAAGTTTTTGTGAATATCTTAATCTATTCAGAAAAATATTCTGGTAATTAAAAAAATACTGATTGAGATCAAGCTAAAATTTTGGACAGACGTATTCTGTGGAAACTGAAACAGTAAAAAAAGCTGTTAATTATTGAGAATTTTAGCTTTGATTTAAAACAAAGAATGCTGTGAGCTCATTGCTGCTACCCAAATGGTTTGAAAACGTGTAAACGTCTTGCCAAATACAGTACCCAGAAATCAATGAGAAACCTTGGAAAAGATTTCAGTTAGAAATCTGGGAAGGAGGTGGAAAAACTGGAGACTTCCACTGCTATGCAACCTTCTTGTTGGCTCGACATATATTCATGTTAAGCAAGGAACTTACAATGAGTGAAACTCAATGAAGGCACAGCAGCTGTAGTTACCTCTAAATAAACATGCTTAGGATTGCAATGTTAATGCGGCAGCTAGACTGGTGACTGGGAGTGGCCGCTGAGACCATATAACACCGGTCCTGAAAGACCTGCATTGGCTCCCAGTACATTTCCGAGCACAATTCAAAGTGGTTTTTTTTTAAAAAAATATTTTTTACTTTTCCAGCAATTTAAACACTACAAAAAAAAGACAATACAGTACAGTACAATACAAAAATACTACATAACACTAACACATTAAACTAACAAAACAAAACCAAAAACACACCAAACAACATCAAACAACATCAAATCAACATCAAACAATTTCAATATCTTATCTTTCATTCACTTATTTCAACGACCTCCTCACACCTCCCTTTTTGTATTCCACTTCTGTTAATTGTTTCAGCAATTCCTTTCCATCTTCCTGTTTTCTATCCTATAATTATCTTAACACATTCTAACCTTATTTTTTCCTTTAATACTCTATTAATTTTATACTTAGTTCCTTATAACATTTCTACTAAAGCCATATAAATTCATTCCAACATTTTTCTAACATTCATTAATTTTACAATATTTCTGTAAATAGTCTTTAAACTTTTTCCAGTCTTCTTCCACTGACTCTTCTCCCTGGTCTCGGATTCTGCCAGTCATTTCCGCCAGTTCCATATAGTCCATCAACTTCATCTGCCATTCTTCCTGGGTGGGTAAATCTTGTGTCTTCCAATACTTCGCGATAAGTATTCTTGCTGCTGTTGTTGCATACATAAAAAAAGTTCTATTCTTCTTTGGCACCATTTGGCCGACCATGCCCAGGAAAAAGGCCTCTGGTTTCTTCAGAAAGGTATATTTAAATATCTTTTTCATTTCGTTATAAATCATCTCCCAGAATGTCTTAATCCTTGGGCATGTCCACCAAAGGTGAAAGAATGTACCTTCAGTCTCATTACATTTCCAACATTTATTGTCGGGCAAATGGTAGATTTTTGCAAGCTTGACTGGTGTCATGTACCACCTATAAATCATTTTCATTAAATTTTCTCTTAGGGCATTACATGCCGTAAATTTAATACCTGTGGTCCATAACTGTTCCCAGTCAGCCATCATTATGTTATGTCCAACATCTTGTGCCCATTTAATCATAGCTGATTTCACAATTTCATCCTGAGTGTTCCATTTCAACAGCAAGTTATACATTCTTGACAAATTCTTGATTTTTGGATCTAACAATTCTGTTTCCAATTTTGATTTTTCCACCTGGAAACCAACTTTTTTGTCCAATTTGTATGCCTCCATTATTTGGTAATAATGGAGCCAATCTCGCACTTTGTTTTTCAATTTTTCAAAGCTCTGCAATTTTATTCTGTCTCCATCTTGTTCCAGAATTTCCCAATATTTCGGCCATTTGGCCTCCATATTGAGTTTTTTCTGTGCCTTCGCTTCCATTGGTGACAACCATCTTGGGGTTTTCTTTTCTAACAAATCCTTATATCTTATCCAAACATTAAACAATGCTTTTCTAACAATATGGTTTTTATACGCTTTATGTGCTTTTACCTTATCGTACCACAAATATGCATGCCAGCCGAATGCATTGTTGAAACCTTCTAAATCCAACACGTCAGTGTTTTCAAGAGTGCTGGTGCTGACCTTTAAAGCCCTAAACGGCCTCGGTCCTGTATACTTTAAGGAGCGTCTCCAACCCCATCGTTCAGCCTGGACATGGAGGTCCAGCACCGAGGGCCTTCTGGTGGTTCCCTTGCTGCGAGAAGTGAAGTTACAGGGAACCAGGCAGAGGGCCTTCTTGGTAGTGGCACCTGCCCTGTGGAACGCCCTCCCAGCAGATGTCAAGGAAATAAGCAACTATCTTACTTTTAAAAGACACCTAAAGGCAGCCCTGTTTAGGGAAGTTTTTAATGTTTAATGCTGTATTGTGTTTTTAACATTCGGTTGGGAGCTGCCCATAGCGGCTGCTGAAACCCAGCCAGATGGGCGGGGTATAAATAATAAATTATGATTATTCTAAATTATTATCAGTGTGGAGAGCTGCCTTTCTATACCCTTTAAACACTATCTCATAGTCATGGTTAGGTTTATTAAACAATGACAGATTGATGGATTTTCCTCCCTACTGTTTTAGTGTGTGCACAAGGGTGAAAGTAAGATTCTAAGCCATGGCAGTCATGGTGAGTATATATGGAGTCGCTCAATTGAGGTTATTCTGGATTAAATATCATGCAGTATATGGTATGCATGTTGTCTTGGAATTATAATAGCATTTTTCTTGCCAGTGCAAAACTAATTTACTCCATGTCCAGAATCTCCGGTTCTGCAATATACAAACTGGAGCTTTTGGGCACTTCTGCATGGAGGACTTCTGACTTTTTTTCCTTCTCATTCCGCTTTTATCAGAATATGGGATAGCACAGCATTGTCCACACTTTTTTGAATGTTAAGTGTTAGCATCCATGCTTTCCTATCTCCTAAAGTGGATGTTGAGTGCCTATTTTGTTCATGTATAGATGCATTTTCCATTCTTCCCATCCACTACCTTTATACTTCACTGAGCATTCACACAAAGAGCCAAACAGGGAGTGGTTTTTGCAACAGTCCAGCCACAGGAATTGTTTGATGTACACTTGCGCATGCATCTTAAGTTTAAAAAGCAGTTTGGGGATTTGGCATGATAATATTTTAAAGCGAAAGCACCATCAGTGCATGCGCGCACTGTATTCCCCTGCATAATTTAAAGAGCTTTTCTGCTAAAGTCCCTGTGTGTTCTTTAAATTCAGGCATTTGTTGAGATGGGGAGCTTTTTTTGCAGGGGGAGCAGAACAGATGCTAAGAAGAGATTATGAGAAATGTGTGGATTCCTGCACAGGTCCTACACATACACTCTTTGGAATATTGTCAGTTTTCAGCACAGTGGTCCAAACTATGTTCAAGATTTCAACACAGCTCCATCAGAATGAACAAATTATAGCAATATCTGACCCATTAAATCTCCTTATCTATAGAGTGTATCATGAAATTGATAATACTGTATTGAGGGAAGAGACAAATATATTTTGCAAGTGTTTTAGAAGACAGCAGATGAAGGGAAATGACAGAACACTACTATCTTATTAACTGAAAGCAAAGGGAAGTATTAAAAACATTCCAAACAGAAAGCACTATCTTTCTGAATCAGTCTGGGAAATCCATGTGAAAATAAGAAAGCATGGCATAGATCACAACTCTCACTTCCACGGGTGGAAGGTTTTCTTCTGTTTTTGGAAGGGCTTTTGATCCAGCAAAGGCTCCTGCTGGTAGAAGAATGTTGAGGTGAGTTTTGCCAGCGATTATGAGATTGAGAGGGTGCTGATTGGTTGTCAAACCAGGCATTACAGGTATAGCAATTGCTACTTAAATGAATCATGCAATGAATGTGTGTTTAACACAGAAACCGGACATTAAAATAGCTGTAGATATTAGACATTTAATAAAGATTTAGAACTTTAAAAAAAAAAAAACCTGGGGAATTTTCAGCCGGTATGAAAAGTTCTATATTTAGGATGTGTGACATTACATTGCACAGCACTAAGAAGGAAACTGAATGCTTTATACAACCTTTTTCCATGTTATAGATAAGAAAAAATATTTTTGCTTGGACACCCAAGTCTATTTTAGTGACAATATCAAGCATACTAATGTAGTTAAGGGCTTCAGACAGTTTTATTCCCAAGCCTTTATCCACTTAACATGGCTCTGCAAAAAAAAAAAAAAAAAAAAAATGTCCCTAGTGATAGTGTTTGATATATGTGTTTGTGCAATATTTCAGTGGAAATTGATATAGTAGCTTAGGGCATCAGGAGCAAGCTTTTTGGTTTGTATGCACACGTGAAACATACACTTGTTCTAATTTGGGGGGGCGGGGGTGGCAGACTTCAGGCCAGTGTGATCTCATTTGTTTTTCACTAAAATTCAAAAGATCTACCAGCTGGAGCCAAGGGCAGAAGATATACACTTACAGTTAAAGAAAGGGACGGGCTGTAGCTCAGTGGTAGAGCATCTGCTTTGAGTGTAGAAGTGCCTACCTTTGGTCCCTTATCTCCAGGTAAGGCTGGGAATGTCCCTGGTCTGAAACCCTGGAGAGTCAACTTTCAACCACTGTGTACAATACTGAGCTAAAGTGGCCAGTAGTCTGAGATGGTAGAAAGCAGATTCTTATCTTCCTAATTAGAAACCCGTGAATTTGTTTTTAATACCAGAACTTAATGGAGGTCCCTCTACATAAAACCCCATTCCTAGGTACCACATGCAGCTCACCACTTCATTTCGGTGTTATAAAATGAGGTAGCAATTTTGTCGTTGTCACTGTTAAACTGTTGGTGGGTCAGAAATGCTTGTCAATCTACTTCACTTTACTCAGATATCTACTAGTGAAGCTATCTTCAACTTTGTGTTCCCACATGTCATTGCACTACAACACCCATAATTCTTTGAAAACCGGCTAAATTGTCTGGGGATACTGGGAGTTGGACTGCAACAAGATCTGGGAACTTAAGAACTGTGGGTCCCAATCTACACTTGTTCTCGTCCTCTGAGCAAGACTGTATACTGCAGCACCGCACTGCAAAGACAGACAAAGGTTTTAGCCTGAATCTGCCATACCCAGGCCCACTCCAATTCCTGCCCAGCCTACTGTTGCTTATGGTAGTCCTGCTTTAGGGCCTATGCAAAGCCATTATTTGTTTGCTTGTTACTTTATTTTTATTTTATTAAATTTGTCTACCACCTTTCATCTCTACATCTCAGGGCAGTTGACAGCAATATTATATTGTTTGTTTAAAATATTTCTATCCCACTTTCCCCCCGACAACTAGCATCCAAGGTGGCTGATAACAAGTGAAAAATAGCACATAATAAACATGATACATTTTAGAAAGTAGCAGGAAGGGAGGTGAACTAAGCTCTTAAGTGAAAGTGTTTACTAGGAGGCTAGGACTGGCCTGATTCCAAGCTGCAGCAGACTGTCTGTGATTAACTGCGCATGCTCCAGTTAGTCCTATTTAGAACCTGCCAGAAGAAAGTAGGGCAAGAATTCAACTCCGCTCCTGTTCTTCTTTTTATTTGCCAAGCCCTTCCCTTCAAAGATTCAGGTTCCTTTTGAGCTTTTCTCCTTTCCATCTCTCCAAACAAATTAAAGTGATAGTCTAAGACTAGAGAAAAGTTAGAACTACCCAGAGGGGCTTAACCATTGGCCATGCTGACAGGGACTGATGAGACTTAGAACCCAAAGGTATCTGGAGGACAACAGAGCCCCCATCCCTGATCTAGGCAGTGGGTCTTCCTAAGTTGTTTTTCATCTGATGTGTAGAGAGGCTGATAAACTAAAACAATATTTCAGCAACTTTGATTTTGTTTTTTTTAATCTGTCCCTTATGCAATTAACAAATCCATTTACCAGGCCCTCCAAGATGGAACCTACACAAATATAAAAACAGTTCTGAAAATGCTTTTTTTAAAAAAGCGTTTTTAAAAATACATTGAATTTTCCATAAGGCTCACCATCGCCATCTAGTGTCACATTGTATATTGCACTTAAAACACACTTAAAATGTTTTCTTTGCAGCTGTATAGCTGAGAAGTGTTCCTATTTTCCAGGGACATCCCTGATTTAGAGAAGCCATCCCGGTTTCTGATTTGATCCCAGAATATCCCACTTTTCCTTAGGACGTCCCTATTTTCATTAGCAAAATGTTGGAGGATATGGAATTATCCGACCCTTGAGCCATCTGAAGGCAATTCTGTATAGGGAACTTTTTAATGTTTAATATTTTAACTCCCGCTTATACATGGAAAGGCTTGCATTTGCTGCAGAAAATAATGTTACACTGGATCAACTGACCTGTTTAAAGATTGTCCCAGTTTTCTTTACCAGGGTCGTTAATGTTTTAAAAGGGTAAATTTGGCAGCATCAACACAACACACACGGAATAAATTGCTTTTAATCACTTTGATAATGCTATTGCTCTGGCAATATAGCAGTGCAGATGCAATTTGCTGAGTCAGTCACATGAATAATGATGGGTCTTCCTGATGGAAATGGAACTCTAAAAATATGCACAGGGCCAATAAATAAATCTCAGTTGTTCCAAAAATACCTAACTTATCATTAGGACAGTATTTCTATAAAAGGTCACTTGTTCTAAAAGGAGGAAATGCTGATCCAGGTTGTTCTATTACATTTTGCATAGATTAAGAAAAGCAAGCCTTAAGAACAGAAACAAGTGCCAATAACTGTGGATATAAAGACCAAAGCTAAAAATAAAATAAAATGCAGTTACATTATTGGCAGAACAAGGAGAATTCAGAAGGATGGAAGGGACCTAGTACACCAGTTTGTTCAATTGCCTACTCAGTGCAGAAAGGTATAATATCCCCAACAGATAGGGCTGCCATACATCCGAATTTTCCTAGACATTACCGGATTTCAAAGATGGAATTGACGTCCTTGTGGAATTTCCAAAAGGCAGTGCTTTGTTAAAAAAAAAAAAAAGCTCAACATGGCAACCCTACAACAGATGTCTGTGCAGCCTCTGCCTGGAGATTTGTGTTATGTACTGAAGTTCTCACCCTGGGCCAGCAGGGGGATACTGTAGATAGTTATGCAGATAAGGGATCGAAAGTGACGTTCAGTGATTGGATAGTTTTAGAAAGTTGTTACAATTATGTGTACTGGAGCTCTATATAAGCAGGCTGACTGAACCCTTCAGCTCAGTTCTGTTCTGGCCTCTGAATAAACAAGAGCTGTTTGAAGAATCGCTGTGTCGTCTGATATGTTCACCCACAACTTAACAATTTGCATGCAAGCATTTTTATGGCCCCACCCCCAGGAAACAGAGCAGGTGTCTCCTTCTGCAGGTGTGGTTGGGAGCTGCTCTTTAGATCTTGTAATTTGAGAAGTCCTGGTAGCTCCCCCCCCCCACCTCATGGCATAGGTTTTTTTGTTTTTTTTTAATCAACTAACGTTCTCTGGGCACTAAGAAACACAATTTAAAAGCCCTATTATTATTAGTTTTTAAAAAAGCAACAAAGGAACAACTAAAAACAACAGTAAGGCTTTTAAATTGTGTTGCTCAGTGCCCAGAGAACGTTAGTCAGTGGACAGTAGATGAATATTGTTGATAGATAAATATACAGTGGTACCTTGGAAGTCGAACGGAATCTGTTCTGGAAGTCCGTTCGACTTCTAAAACACTCTGGAACCAAGCCGCGGCTTCCTATTGCCTGCAGGAATCTCCTGCAGCCAATCAGAAGCCGTGGAAGCCGCAATGGATGTTCGGGTTCCAAATAACGTTCACAAACTGGAACACTCACTTCGGTTTTATGACATTCGGGAGCCAAAATGTTCGACTAGCAAGGTGCTCCACTTCCAAAGTACGACTGTACTAATTTCCATAATGGTGACTACAACCAGCTAAGAAAGGATTGTCAGTAGTTGAACAATTGTGTTTATCAGCCTAAAATAGTTGTTCTCATTCTGATTCCCTGCAGCTTTTTCTGTGGAGTAAGAATATCTGGAAAGCTCTTGAAGCTTGGACTGAATGTGGTTTGACAGGCTTAAGGCGAAACACCACAGATACTTGGAAAAACCTAACAAGGGATACAAATGATACACGGCAGGACAAGAGAGGTTAAGACAGTGGTACTGAAATGTTCAGCAAGTTGGTTCTAGTCTCAAAAATGTGTGCTGCACTGATGTGAATGGCCATCACTGCCACACTCAAAATGGAGCCACGCCCACTGGTTAGCCTGAATTATCTATGCGTTTATGTGAATTGCCAACCTCCTGTTGTCTAGAAGAGCACTGCATTATTTTTTTATTGAAACTGATGACTTCTTATCCTGTGCCTCATGCGGACAAGGTGACCTTTTCTGACAAATGGCAAGTTTTCCCTACTTCTGGGAACTGTTATGAGGTTATCACATTTTACCAGCCAAGATGCATAACCAGTTTATTACTTTAATTAACTCTAGGGAGGGGGAAAATCTGCTGCTTTAAACAATGCTTACTGACAAGTATCAAGTGCTTTTGAGCAACAACTGTGCTGTAAAATGCATTGGAAGGTCTCCTTTGTTCTCTACAGTAGTCAACTGAAGGAGGGCTGCAAACAGCTGAGTTGACATGAAAAGCTCACAAATTCCTTATTAAGTGTGCTGTACCCAATGGCCTGTGAAACCTAAATGAATCTAAGTAGATTATCCCATTACTCAAGATTCAAGAACAATGGCAGCAGTAACGCAGCAGAAGTGAGGAGTGGGCCAGCACAAGGACAAAAGGCACTGCTTCAGGTTTTCTGCCTATGTGTGAGTACAAGTGATATTTCAAGAATTTGGGTGCTGGCTTGGAATTCCTGCCAAACCACTGGGGGTTGCTAATAAATGGCAATGCCAGAGGTTCCCAAATGCAGCACCCCTTGATTGTTTCATGTTCTCACCCCATGACTCTTCTCCCCATCAAGGTGCTCCAAATTCAGTCAGAAGGTCAGTACAATTGCTTCAGCCAAAATTGTTTGCATTTTCACAATCTTTTTAATAAGTATAATACATTGTTTTGTTTTATTTATTGCATTTATATCTGGCCTTTCCCCCCGCAAGGAGCACAAGGTGGCATGCACAGATCTCCACAACCATCCTGTGAGGTAGGTTAGGTCATGACAGTGTGGGGATTTGAATCCTGGTCGCCCAGGTCCTAATCACCACTGCACCAAGGCTATTCCAGATGTGTTTATTCAGCATTTGTCCTGATTTGCTTGCACAAAGCTGATTTTTGGAAGGCATCAGTTCTACAGGGGGAAGGAAAAGTCTAACATCACCTCCCCCACCGCCCCGATCCATGAGTGTGTCCTATTTCAGAGGTCTGCTGCAGTCATGTCTAGATCCTTCCACATAGTTAGATACAGTATATCCTGTACTGTCATCATTATAGCAGCATTTGAACTCAAAATAACCTTCATCTCAGTATCTGGGTTAAAAGCTGGCCTGGACCTATGTGAGTGATCTCCGCTATTCTATTCCATACTCAGTGTTCCATAGCATCTTCTTTAACAGAAATAATGCTTGAATGAGTCTTATTTTTGACCTTTGTAATATATCCCTAGAAAGGATTCCTGGATAGCTTGGTGGCTGCTGACAGCATGAGTAAACCACTTCAAACAGTTCAGTCTGTAATTTAGAGTCCATATATTTTTAAAGAAATCAGTTCAGTGGCATGGCTCTTGGTTATACTAAGACTGTGTACACATTGCAGCTTACTCTGGCTCCAGCAGTGGCTGGGGAGGCCCAGCCAGATGGGCGGGGTATAAATAAATTATTATTATTATTATTATTATTATTATTATTATTATTATTATTATTATTAGCACACTCCCACCCCTGGAGTTTGAAGCCAAGTACACATGACGTTAAGCCACAATCCACAGGTATTCTGTAGCTTCTTGAGAAATGTTCCTGTTCAACGCCCTTTCACCCAAACCAGCTTTCATCTGATTAAAAAGTAGAAGCCGCTGTTGGGCTGAGGTACGTGCATTTGAGGCAGCTGTTGTGCAAGTGCAGATGACTACTTCTGTGAGTTGGAGTTTGGCATGGGGAAACAAATCAGGTAATAGGCCTTGGGTGAAGACATCTCTGGGGTGAACAGTAACATAAAAAAGTGACTTGAAATGCAGTGGGCGGAAACAACCTTGCTGTGCTTCAAGCTGCTAATGTCTGCATAGTTGAAGTTTCTAATATAGTAAACTCACATGTCCTAGGGCGTGCTCAAACTGAAAATGTCCGCCTGAGATATCCATCGCCAAAAGGAGGTGAGGATCCAAGTCAGATGCAATCAGTAAGACTGGAGCTCTGAAAGAAGCTGCAAAGCACAGCCAGATCCTCAGAGAGGATGCTAGCTGTGGACCATGCACAACTTCTGAGGCAGAAGGAGCACGTAGCCTCAACAGCATCTTGGAGCAACTGGCATAGCTTTACAGTCTGGGCTAGGTTGTGAAGATGGAAGCCCCACCTGCTCAGTGCTGCATCTAGGTTCTTAACAGACCTGTCTCTTTCAATGCTTTCACTGGCTTCCAGTCCACTCCTGGATCATACACGTTTCCGTATCTTCACCTTTAAAACCTTCCATGGCTTTGCCCTTCCTTAAGAGCTCTGTACTTGTTTTCCAACACATCCCTTCCTGTGACTTTTGCTCATCCTGCTCTACCACCCTCAGCCATTCAAACATCTCCTGCTTGCTGAAACGATTCCATCCATTTCCCCTGGCTGCCTAGAACTGTCTCCCAGAATCACCTTGCTTGTTTCCTTTTCAAGAAACGTTTGGATCACCTCTAGTCCCTTATTGTAACTAATTCCAAGTATGTAAAACTGAAATAATCACATATCCTTACCCTGCCTAACCTTGTCCTTTCTTATGTTGTTTCCTGGTGTCTTATTTTATATAGTCATCCTTTGGAATAAGGACCTGTCATACCTGTTCTTCATAAAGTGCTTTGTACATAGATGGTGCTAAGTAAATAAACAGGCTGCTCTATGGTAATAGAATATTTGGACCTAGGTTTGAACTGAATAGCTTTATTGTTCCATGGCTCTGTGTTTGAGCCACATAGCATATGAAGTCAAATTGGGGGCGGCAGCAGGAGTGGGGAGAGAACACCAGTCTTTAAGATCCCAGAGGCTACTTTTGAATAGTTTCCCTATTTATTTTATTTATTGCATTTATATCCCACCTTTTTTCCCAAGGAGCTCACATTCCTTTTCTATGCATTTATTGTGAGCTGGGTGTATCTGACTTAATTCTATTCATTTAAACCATTTATAGAGCTCCCTTCATTTAAAAAAGAAATCAGGGCAGTTCACAGTTGCTAACAAAAACATCTCCCTCCCTTCCCTCAAGCAGCAAGCTGTGCTGGATTGAAGTCATTTCTCTGAAGAGAAGGAATCATTCTATTTGCAGAACTGAGGCTGCATGCACACGACATTTTATTCTAGACTCAATGGAGACTTTTTTCTACATAGTCCACACACAACCTAGATCTACTGCATATTGTTTGCCCTTGAAAAGCGTTTCTTGAGAAATTGGTTTTGTTCCAAAAATAAAAGCTCCTTTCAGACTGAGTCTGCATTACCCCACAGTTTGTCCATTTGAAAGCAGATGAAGGCAGTGGGGAGGATGTAGTCACACCTGCCCAATGACATTGGGTAGGCCTTCTTCATTCACCTGGATTGGGCAAGGAGGTAAAGGTATGGATAGCCTAATCAAGGGGAAGGTTTTAAATAGGCAGCAAGTTAGCACACCCACCCTGGTAGATTGCAGGTTCTAGAATCAATCTTGATTGAAAGCAGCACTGTGTCACTATAACCACTGTAGTAAATCACCATGTGCAGTAGAATTGGGAGACAATTTGAACAAGTGAAGAAGATTGGCCAGAGCCCATGCAGAGGTTATTAACCTGCAGGGAACAGCATGTTAGGTTCAAAACTGAAAGCTTGTTTCTTCATTTCCTGAAGCGACAAAACTCACCCATCAAATAAGCAGGCTGACAGGAAGAGTGTGCAACAGGTTTTCACTAGATGAAATGCAATTTACCTCCTTTCTAATGGATTAAAAATCATTTAGTTACCCTGAGATAACACCTCTTAGTATTGTTAAGTGTAAATAAACAAAACATATCCTGAGATAAAAGAATCATGTTTTTAAAAAGCCTTCCTCCCATTTATACATATGATTAAATGTAAATATATTTCCGATGTAAAGCAATCTGTCCTTCATAGATGGCTGTACTAGGAGCTAGTGAGAGCTGGAGAATCAGACCAGAATAAAATTACTAGTTGGTAATAAATGCCCTGCTTCTATAAGCACTTTGCAGCTTTTCTAAGCTCACTTATTTCCATTGTTAATAATAATTCCACCCCCAAGAAGTAGTAAGATTAAAGGGGGGGGGGAATCGTCGTGAAAGCGTTTTGTACCGCAGTAATAAAATGGAAGCTGTAAGCGCAACTCTATGTGATCAACAAGCCTGTGATTTGCCACGAGGCTGGAGGAAAATGGCCCCAAGAACTCTAGAGCATTCAGTGCTGTAAGAACACGCTGCTTCAGGAAATCTGTGGGAGGATATTACTGTGTTTGTAAATGCCTGGCCTTTGTGCTGCTCCCATGGTTTCTTTTAGTTCAACTTTAATTTGCACTCTTTGAAAAGCTCTTTTCAGGACTCATTAATCTAGCCGCCTAGAAAGCTTTTCAGCCACCATATACTACTGCATACCCAGTTTGCCTGACTTTTAGAGCAACCACAAATCTCACTGAAACCAATGGGAGCTGCAGGCACCTCCTGTTTTCCTGACAAAGTGGCAACAGCCTTAAGTTTGTGTGTAGGAGCTTGGCTCACCAGGGAGTGTGTCATCCTTGATTACCCATGTGCAGCTTTGGCTACCTCCAACACATTTATTACCCGCTCGCTGTCTGTCAAGAGCTGCACTTACGGGCCAGCGCACCAGAGGTCTCTTACCATGCATGTCTTTTATTGGGCTGCTTTTTTCCTAACACCTACCCTTTGCCAAGTATTTATATGTCTAGACCTACTTCCACTTGGATTTTTGGCCTCTGCAGTGGGTCAAACAGTATAAAAGCCATCTCCAATGACTAAGCAGCTCATTAAGGAGCCTCTCACAAAAGATGAGGGAAAGGATGGCAGAGATGTATTGCTCCTGCTGATAAGCTGCTATAGACACCTTCAGCTGAGAGGCATAGTCCTTCCATATGCTGGAATTTTGACCTGGGTGCCAATTTGAGCGATAGCTGAGGTAATATGCAGCAGGGTTATGGCTCAGTGGAAATATATGTGCTTTGCATGCGAAAGACCCCAGGTCCAGTTCCCAGGATTTCTGGGTAGGCCTGGAAAAGATCCCTGTCTAAAAAAAACCTAGAGAGATGATGCTGAACTCAGTGTGCGACTCAGCATAAGGCAGCTTCCTATGTTCTTTCCTATGACTCCACTCGTAGGGCTAAATTCCCACAACCAAACGGGCATGAGAAAGGAAGGAGGGTTAACCATTCAATTGCTTTACCAGAAGCATGGCATGCAACTCAAGCAACTCTCAATGCACACGTGAATTAAAATCCAGGCTCCGCCATTGATTCTTTTTAGGAACCAAACTAGCTGTATCTGCTGTCTCAGGTCAAATAGTATATAATACAATTATATACTATGGGAAATTAACATGCATAAAAGGAAATAGGATAATATATACCTACTGGCTTAAGACGATGGATTCTCCACAGTCAAACTTCAAGGGCAATGCAGAGATGAAATTATGGCCTGGAAGGATCAAGACTCCAAGCAGATTGGCCTTACCTCCCCATTCTCAGTTTAAGATGTTATCCTTGCTTTAGAGCAGAGTGAGGAATCGGTGGTTATCTGCCCGAACACATGCCTTTATAATGCATGCTGGTACCATTAAGTGTATTTTCTTAATAATGGTGAAGAAGCGATTCTGTAGTTTCAGAGGATCCCAGAAGTAAAGCTGGGCCTTTCAAATTCCAAGCCCCAGAAAGGGCTATCTTGAGGCAGCATCCTCAGCAGTTGAAAATCCATGTTATCCCCTTACTAGTACTGTGCTCCTCTGTCAGTGGAAACAGATGCTACCTTGTGGTGATATCTCTTTAAGAGGCTTGTTGTGTTTTGGAGGGAAACCCTCTGGGAGGTGAAGCCTCATCTGGACATCAGGTGGGAATTGTGTATGAGCCAGCTAGTGCAGGATAGGATCATTAAGGAGCAAATACTAAGCCTAGCTCGTGGTCGTAAAATAAATGAAACAACATTAAACTGAAGAAATTTTATCTGACATCTGTCTTTACCTGTGTGTCTGAGAGAATTACTAAATAGTCACATGTTCAAGAACAAATGTGCATGGTGGCTGAGGTAAAGATTAGCTCTCAGCTTATTACTAAAGGTATTACTGATTACAGCCACTAACCATCATGAAATACCTCAGTTCTTATTGGAAGTGGGGGGAACAAAAGTCAAACTGCTCTTTCTTTATGCCCAAAGCACACAGTGGCTGGAGCCAGATGCAACCGAGTTGCTTGAAAAGTGTAGTTTGTCATTAAGGTCTTTGGAGCTTATTGCAGGAGACAGAAGCATCTATCATGTGTGATCGATCTGTTAGGCTTCCTGCCTGATCTGAGTGGAAGTAAAGTGCAACCTCACCTCTTTTTATCTATTAAAGAATCTTTCAGTAAGCTTGGGAGTCTTGAGATGACTAACACATAGTTACAGCCAGTGCAGGATTGATGATTTCTAGAGGTGCGAGTTAAAATATGGAGGGCTAGTGTGATTCAGTGATTAGAGCTGTGATGACAACATGAATTGGGAGAAACAGGTTCAAATTACCACTCAGCTGTGTGAACTTCACAAAGTGACCTTGGCCTAGTCCCTATCTCTTCCTCTAGTTTACCTCACAGGGTTGTTGTGGCGGGCAGGAGAGAAGAATCATGTATGCTGTTGTGATCTCTTTGGAGTAAGGATGAGATAAAAGTGTCTTTAAGATGGGGGATAAGGTGACTTTATATTTTTGTGTTGTTTAGCAGGGCATGAATGAGAGACATGTAATGATCTACAACACTTGTTAATAGGCAAAGCAGCTTGAAGTGCAGCTGCCAAGGATCCTATGCAGCATTTATAATATGGTAGTTAGCCTGGTTTTCTATGTTCACATTTAAAAACAGGCTCCTTGTGAGAAATATTATGTTCTCCAGACTGGTGCCCTCCAAATGTTTTGGACTACAAGCACAGTGGTGCTGGCTAGGGCTGATGGGAGTTGTAGTCCAAAACATCTGGAGGGCACAGGATTGGGGAAGGTGGTATTTGTTGAAAGTGCAACATCTGGGATCATTCTGTTTGTAACTTATGCGGTTAATTCTGTTTTCCGTGTTAGTCAACTACCCATGGGGAGGTGTTGCTTAGCAACTGGTCAGAGTGGCATATCTCTGGTGAGGTGGTGCCTGCTCTGATTGGCTGCATAGGTCCGAAAGGTGGATGTTAAGTTGCACTGTACATTAACTCTGTTCTCAGCAAGACCTGACCTAAGAAGGACAAAACCTCTTTTGCTTCTTTCTCCTCAAGCTGCATACCATTTCTCTCATTAATGTTTCTCTTTGGACTCCATCTGTGTTATTTAAGTGACTTTGCTAACATTTTTAGACTTTGGACTTAATGGTGTTATGTGGGGCCCCACACTTAACTTCAAAAGGTAGTAAGCCAGCCCTGCTGTATTCCTGTTCATTTTTCTAAGTGGAGCCCTGGGCTATAAGTAGTGCCACTGGGGCTACTTATAGCTCTCCCATCCCCCTTGCATCTGAAGATCTAAAGATGTAGTGATGTACTCACTTAATTTCTATCTCACTTTTCCTCAAAGCACCTCACAACAGCTCACTTTTATTCTCACTACAAGCCCACAAGGCTTCCAGAGTAAGGTTTGTGGAAGGGATTTCACCCTGGGCTTCCCTGGACTAAATTCCCTAGCCACTGGCAGTTCAGCCTTGCCACTTGAACAATGTTGGTAGCTTTTTGTTCACAAAACAGGAAATTTTGTGTGTGTGTGTGTGTGATTAGGCACCCTGGAAACAGCACCAGTACTAAGTTATATGGTGCCCTTGTGCAAGATGTTCCCAGTGGGCACCACCAACTAGATAGTGACATGTAAGCTACATTTCAAAAATTCCAATGGAGTAAAAAAACCAAAATAACTTAAGCCTGCTATTGATTACAAGTTGTTTTCCAGCCTTGTGAGTTGTAAAACACCACCACCACCAAAAGCCTTACATTTCACATATTACACTGAACACAAGTAAATCTGTCACTACACATTTTGTGTGCTGTACACTTGCTCATTTATTATGCATCTCAACTATGGTTGTACACAGACTGTACATGCATTGAACATTACAGGTGAATAACTGCAGCTTAGCTATTTGTAGACACAGGTACACACATTGAATATTTGTGGAATACAATGTGTGTTTTACTACAAAGAATTAAAATGCCTTAGCCAGATTGTTTCAAAAAACCTGAAATAAAAATCCTGAAACCAGCATCCCTTGTGAAACACCTGTCCCCAGTTCACCAGAAGATACACCTGCTGTAGCAAGCATTTAGTAGCGTATTATATTAGTGCAATCAGAGCAATTCTAAAGATCTGTTCAGCAACAGAGCACAAATAAAGCCAGCAGTTCAGATTAGTGGTAAAAGAAAAACCAGCCGCAGGTTTGCCACTGAAGTTGTGTTTTGCCATTTTGAGTTAGCGCAAGGACTTTGATCTGGCAAACACACACACACACACACACACACACACACACACACACAATGCAGTGCTTTCTGAATACTTTTCTTGGCAGCTTTAAGGCGGTAGCATTGGCTGCAGAAGAAAAGCTGATCACATGACCTGCATTCTAAAATGTTGCCAGGCCAGTGTCAACATACAACACTGCTGGGAGCATAGGGACCTCTGCTGATACTTCACAGCAACAGCTGCTTATGGGCTCTGCATAAAAGGGCAGTAATCTTGCTTTCCCCCTCCGCCTGGATCACAAGAGATGTACTGCAGTATTTTTGATTATTGCGTGCACAAACATGGAATCAAAAGCTTGACTGTGTTATTGCCATTCGTATTAACTCCAAAAGCTCTTCTCCAAAGTGCAGTATTTTGAGGACTCCAGGCAAGACCTAATTCCTGCCCCTCCCACCTCATCTAGAAAGCAGAGTTAACATGAAATATTGGGCTTGATTTAAATGTACAGTATCTCAAGCATCTTGTCCTAGTTTGTAAAATATTAGAATCCACTCAAAACTAAGTGCCAACAAATTCATTGTGAAAAATTTAAGCACATACTCAACTTTTCTACGGAAATCTGTGGTGGTATGTCTATGTCATTTTCAAGGCACAAGAAAGCTGAAGTTTCCTAAGGGATTGTTATTACTGGAATTACATCTCCTTGAAATAAGTAAAAAAGGCAACCTCTTTTACAGGATAACATTTACAAGTAGCTCATTCTTCTTTCTGGGGGATGAAGCCTAAAACCTGATTTACTATTGGAAATGCATAATGAATAATTTTCTTCAGTGCAGGATATTTTAGGAGCACGATAAATCATATGCTTTTTACACACAAAAGGTCTGAGAATGGATTCCTTCTGGTGCCAGCCAATGTAGAATATACAGTAGTATAAGGCAGCTTCCTGTGTGCCTTAAAATAGCTAATTTGCAAGTTAACAAAGCCTTTTGTGCATCTGCTTATCCACATACTATTTGATGGTAGTGTTGAAGCATCAAAGTTAAAAAATGGCATGGTCAATCGATTCACTTCGGGAATAGCTTAATTGGTTTAATAATAGCTTAAACCATCCTCTGTTTACACACTTTCTTTCAGGAATTTCAATGTGTTATTGGTCCTTCCTCCCTTTTTATCCTCCCAACTACCCTATTGGTAAATTAGGCTGAGTCAGTGGCCTACGGTCAGCTTAGCAGTGAGCTTCATGGCTGGTCTCCCCAGTCCTATTCAAACTCTTAACCACTGTGTTTGTATTGTAGAAGATCAAAATTTTCCATTCTTTGATAATACTTTATATTTAACACCGCAGTTCTAGAGTCTACACAGAATATTCCCTGCCTACCCCACTGTGCTTCTGCTGCTCAGACGCCATCATTATGCCACATAAAGCTAACAGAAAGCTTCAGAGGAAAAACCAAATCCCTGCCGGAGGGCTGGATTAGTGTAGTAGGCTCTTATGCTATGCAATGCATGCCAGATTCTGCTTGTGAATAGAAATTCAAGCATTCTGTTCCTATGCAGAAAACACTTCAAAAATAGAAAACCAATGCAAACTACCGTATACGGCTTTAACTCCAATAGTGTTTTTCTTTCCCCTGGCCCCTCTTGGAAAACCCAAAATGTTTGACACTCTGGAAGCTCTCAGAACCTGCCTGTCTGTTTGGATCCAGTGTTCTTGAAAGATGTTTGTGTAATGTTGCATGCTTTTGCAGTACCATGCAAAAACATTCCCGAACCAGTCAACAGCAGAGGTGCATACGTATCTTTTGTGTGCTGCTTAACTAGGTGTCTTAAATAAAGCTTGTATCATTTGCTGCCTAAAGCAAAACGTAATTAGAATGTAATGAAAATAGCTCAGGGAACAGTGATGCTAAAGTGAATGAAGACTTGGTTTCAAATGGTAATACTTCTGGCAATGCATGAGTGATGGGGAAATCTTCATTAGTGAACAAAAAACTTGCAAGTGGCTTATGCTGCCTTTAACAATGGGGAAAAGGTGGAGGGGTGGAAGAAAGGGAAGACTTGGGAATATCCTTGATGTGGCAACAAGTCATACATCTTAATAGGGAACCCCTCATTCAAAGTTGATTTTGTAGGGCAACACAAGTCATATAGAATCTATTTAGAGAAGACCTTTCAGCCTGAAGTAGCCATTTTTCCAACAACTGAAATATTTGTTAAAATGGCCTCTTATAAAGGGTGCTTCTTTGAACATTCTGGGTCATAGACTTGAAAGGGACCTAGTCCAAGCCGCTGCAATGCAGGAATCCTGCCCACAGCTATCCCTGGGTGGGCTTGAACCACCAACTTTCTGGTTAACAGGCAGATGCACTGTGCTGCCTGAGGTGCTGTCCTGGTGTGATTTCCTACAATGCATCAGCAGCTGTCACTTCTTGTTTCCCCTTTAGCCTGCAGTGTCTGCTCCAGAGGGTTCCCCCAACCCCTCTGCAGGTAAGATTTCTAGGGTGTATGGAGAGAAAAGGAAAGTTCCAATGTACAAATGGAAGCCTGTTGCACAAGGGGGGTGACACTCACTGTTAAGACTGCTTATACATCAGTGAACAAGAAGTGATCTATATTCTCATCAGTTTAAGGAAAACTGCACAACCCTTGGAAATAGGCAACTGCAAGAAGGAAGCCATTATTGGTTGTTTTTACATTCAAGTCTCAAAATTTCATTAATACTCAATTTGCAAATGGAACACTCTCCAATCTAGAACGAAATATAATATATTGTCAACATTTGCATCCTTCAATTATAATCTTATACAGTAGCAGATAGTGAAGTGGAAGTCACTGCTGCTTACCAAAAAACAAGGGCATGGCAGGGAGAACAGCATGGTGCAAATATACCACCACCACCACATTAGCTGTGCTGGTGGCATTTGCACCACCACCACCTTGCTTCTCTCAGAAAGCTGCAGTGATTCACCTGCCAGGAGGTAAGGTAAGCACCTCCACCCCATCCCACAATCTGCTACTGGCTTACAACTCATGTAAATTAATTTGCAGCACAAAATCAGTTTTACATTAAGAAATCTTTACAAATCTGGTGGGAAAAAACAGATTTTTATTCACATGGTCAAGATAACATCTTATTCTGCCAATTTTAAATAAGACAGCTCTACGGCATCCTTCTCTGAAGAGGCATTGCACGGGACACAAAAAATGACCAATGTGATCCCTCGGTGAATAGAACAGGTCTTACGCCACCAGAGCAGAAGCTGTGGATGATTCACTAGACAGAGGGAGGCAAAAGAGAGATGTCAAGATGTGGCAAGTGCAACACCCACAAGACTGCATTTAGGAATTTTATGACAATTCCAGCGGCTCACTCAGACATCCAAGGAAGGGCTGAGCCAACACAAAAGAAAAACCTTTCTGGTGGAAACTACGAATGTTTGGAACACAATCATCACAGTGAGCAATCCGCAAATGAAGCAACTGAATGCTTAAAGAACTATGGAGGAAATCTAGCCTAGTATACCTGTTAACAGGATTAGCACATATTTCTAACAAGTTATTCTGTTATAGATGTACTACATATATAGTACTACATATATAGCACCTGTAGACCAACAGTACTCACTTGGGCTGGAAAGAGTTCTTTTACAGAAGCATATCCCAATTGCATTTAATGGCTACATTACCCTTTAAAATAAAACTGAGCCTACAGGTAGCCAGCCTATTGTCAAATCAGATGTAACAGAAATTTTATGTTTAGAACATTATGACAGCAGCTTTCCTTGTGTAAGTGCTATCTCTCCCCCCCCATCCAATGTCATAAGGTTAGGAAACTGAAACCTGCTGCCTACTTTTTTTTTCTTCATGGAAAATTTCTACACCAGGATCAAGAGCAAATTATACTTACTACTTCCAATTAGGTGGGAGTACCCTCTTGGTCTTGTAATAACGAGCAAGCCTATGAATTCTGCTCTCAATCAAAATGAGACGGAATTTGGCATCTTTATCCTAAGGAGGGAAAACCAATTTTCTTATAAATACTGCTTTTTAACAAAAGAAACTAACTAGAAAGGGAAGGGGATGTTCAGTGAAATCTTACACAATGGATTACCCCAACCTTCTGTAATTGTTCTTAGAACAACTGCAGGTCCCATTTTATAACCTTGAGGATGGAGTATATCCAGCTTACCTTCCGGTTCCTCTCAAGATGCTTACGGACAGCCACAGCCTTCTTGATCAAGTGGTAAAGGTCTTCTGGAAGATCAGGGGCAAGTCCTTTGGATTTAAGAATCCTTAGAATTTTGTTGCCTGTCACAAAACGAACTTGGGCAACACCATGGGAGTCCCTGAGGATCACACCTGAAACAGAGAAATAATTACACACTTTTAGAAATACAAGACAACTCAGCTATGATTGGAAATGCTCACTCTACCAAGGAATTATTAGTCAATACAAGGGAGAACTATTCTGATAGAAATAAAAAATGGTTTCTAACAATTATCACAGAGAGCAGCCTGAGCAAAACAGTGCTATGCACACTCAGAAATACAGGTACTTGATTGGTGTGTCAAGTATAAACTCAACCTAATAGCGACTACACAGCACCTTGAAATTTTAGAAGCAATGGAATTTGAGGGCTGAAACCAAATAAATCTTTGAAATTTAATGGGCTGAAATATTTACTTAGCAACACACACACACACACACACACACACACACACACACACACACACTTAAAGCTCCAATCCAATGTATTACACATGATTTAAGACTTATATGCTTAACCCAAGACAGAGATGCAGCTATACCACTACAACTGAGCACTCCACTAGCAATAGTCAAGCAACACAACTAGAACTGTAAAAACTCTATGTAGCCAACAGGAGTAATACCTGCCAAATGTGGTACATTAGCTCAACATACCAATTTGTGAGGGAGTTAGGCCCTTCTTCGCCAACTTGTAGATCTGTTCTTTGACATCATCAGAAGTAAGTTTGAGCCACTGTAATAATTCAATTGTGAGCCAGATTAGTTCACACATAGTTTATGTTGGTAGTATAAACTATCACCCAGAATCAAATTGGGACTACATTAACCATGCAATACATTACATCAATGCAGTTTCAGAAAATGCAACTGTCTAGGAGTCTTTCAAACAATCCTCTCTGCTAAATCTTAATGCATATTCTTGTAGCATTTGTCTTCAGAAAATAGTGGTGGGTTGCATTGTAACCCACAGTGGCTGCTATGCTGTTTTATTCGTTTTATGTTGCATTTTTGTTTTAATTGCTAGCTTTTAAATTGTACATATGTACAAATGTATACCACTTTTGTTCAGGAACACTGTAAGAAATTGTAAAGAGATCCTAAAGGACTACTCCAAACTAGTAAAGTGACAAATGTAATTCAGTGTGAAAAATTATAAAGAGGCACATGTGTGTATGGGGGGGGGGAGGTATAAAGACATATGCTCTTGGGGTCTGAACCAGCAGAGACTAACAAGGAAGGAAATTTTGTGGTCATAGTAGACAGTTTGATAAAGAGAGTAACTGAGTTTGTGGCAGCTGCGAAAAAGACAAATACCATGTTAGGGATCATTAGGAAAGTTATTGAAAATAAAACTGC
The DNA here is from genome assembly GCF_965113315.1 of Podarcis vaucheri. NCBI lineage: Eukaryota > Metazoa > Chordata > Lepidosauria > Squamata > Lacertidae > Podarcis > Podarcis vaucheri. Next base: position 74,169,287 of record NC_138759.1, read on the forward strand.
CAGTATCATAATGACATTATACAAATTTGTCTAAGACCATCAATGATTACTAACCATGATGATTTTGCTCCTCCGTCATGGTCAGAGGCAACATGCTTCCGAATACCACTTGCTAAAAACTACAGGAGGAGAGAATGCACCTTTGTGCTCAGATCCTGCTTGCAGCTTTCCCACAGGCTTCTAGGTGGCCACTGTGAGAACAAGATACTGACCTGATCTAGCAGGCTCTTCTTATGTTCTTACCTTTCAAACCATTTCCAGTGCCACGCGAAACTGAATATATACAGTTGCAGCCACAGACAAATTTCAGTGTGCTTCATTAATATAAATATTTGAGAAAGGCTTGCCTATTATTTAACTACCTGTTGAACAGCACTTTAGAGAATACTTTGCTGTACTACGAGCTTTTAGAAAACAGGACACTTTGACAAATGCATCATAGCATCACTGTTTAATCTATACACTGTAGGCCAAAATAGTTTTCTACAATGGCAACCCACTTGAATATTATTTGAGTGTACACCATAATACATTCCCCACATACGTTAAGCCAAAGCAGGATCACAAACAACTGAAGATATTACTTACTGTGGGCACACTTCGCCTATAGGGCAAGGCAGACTGGGACAGGCCCTTCCTGTGGTAAAAGAAACCGAAGGAAATGAGTATAAAGTTTAGAACATGCATTTCTGGAAACATGGCAGACAAGCAGCTCACTATCTGATACCCAACAGTCACCAACTTGCTGCAGCAGCAACCCATAAATGTTATGACCACCCGTGATGCTTCCAAGACCGTACCGTGTGCAGTCAAACCAATGGAAAAATAAAAACTCTTGAATTACAACAGCCTCACTATTTTCTGGTTTTATAATAAGGGAGGGAGAAAAGCTCCTCCCCACGACGATTTCATTTTTACTAGATCAAGTCTGAGCCCACGTCTCCAAGCGTGGCGGTTTCCCGCGGCCCGACTCCAGAGGCCTCCCCGGGAGAAAGTCGGGAAGGCCAGGGTGAAAACCACCCTGAGTCTCCATTCACAATGAGCCCCAAGATCCAGCCCCAGGCTAATGGTCAGCCAGGAACAGCGAGGCCGAGGCCGGCCATGGACACCCGGGAGACAAGGCGGCTCCTCTCCTCGAGGCCTCCGAGAAAAGGGCCCCGAAGCAACGCGCCGCCAGCCCATAGCCCGGCCCCACCAGCTCCCCCCGGCCCCAGGAGCGCTAGAGAGAGCGCCCTCCTCTCCAGCCCCGGCCCTCGCCTCCTTTCCCCGCTCCGCGGGCGACTCACCCAGGAGCGTGCATGCGACCCATGATGGCGGCGGCGGCGGCGAAAAGGAAGAGGAAAGCGAGGCGGCCGCGCAGATCTACCCTTTCCTGCAGTCGGAAGTGACGTCAGCGCGCTCGGCCGCCGCCGCCGCCGCCGCCGCCGCTCTCGGGTTTCCTGTTTTGTTTGGAGACATCCATTTTGCTTCGCTAGAGCCATAGAGTTCGCAGCAACTAGAGGGGCAGCGCAGCCGGTCTATTTTCACTCGCGGGAAGGGAGCTGGAGGCGCGGGACGCTCGGTGGGGGGCGCGGCTGGCGGGAAGGGGCTTTTTCAGCGCCAGTGGCCATAAGAGCCTTAGTGGATCCCAACAGGGGTTGACTACACCTCAGTGACGAAAGGCTCCGGTCGAGAACAGCAGGCGACCCTCCGGATGCCATTCAAATAATGGCATTCAAATTAAGTGACATAAAGCGTTACAAGCGCTATATATCGAAAGGGCAGTAGCACATCAGCAAAACTAAGAACAGATTCCTTAAAACCAATCGATACGGTTCATTACGCACTTCATAGTGATGCGAAATATCAGAAACAGCTGCTGTGACAAATGACACAGTCTCCCTGGGCAGGGGCTTCTTCACAGAGCTCACCAAGGGCGCTTCTTTTTAACCCTCTGAGAGGATCGATCGCTTCTATGCTGTTTTTGCAGGGATGGAGCAACAGGTTCCATAGAAGACCCAGAGTGTCTGAGAGGTCTATTTCTTCATATGGATACTGTGAGCATAGCCTGTCTATATTTCAGATTGAACATTGTTTTCTCCCAAATATTGATTACAGAGGTGACAGTCGAATAAGGCAGGCACAGAACTCGTTTCCTCAGGTGACATTTTCCCACCCTGTATATATATATATATTCTCTCTGTATATTATGAAACCATGTTTTAATAAGAACCTCCACCTCCATCTGAAATATGGAGACAGTAAAACAGAGTAACTGAGTTCCTTGGCTTGACCTGTGCTAGAGCGCTGATGTGTAGTGCTGTAATGCAACTACCATGACACCTACAGTATAGTTTCCAGAAGGGACTACCATGCACAGTACTGTATGTTTTCATTGAATTGTAAAATTGGAACCCCTAGTTCTATTTGCCCAACGCAGGGCTTGAGCCAACAACCAGAAATTAAGAATTTCATGCTCTGTGTATTTTTTCTTTTAAAATAAACTTGCATCTAAAGCATAGCTGTCAACGTTTCCCTTTTTTAAAGGGAAATTCCCTTATTCTGAATAGGATTCCTTGCAAGAAAAGGGAAAAATTGACAGCTATGATCTAAAGGTGTTGAGCTCTGGATGTGCTGGGCCATGTCTGTTGTTACAGGAAACAAGGGTTTCTGCAATTACTAATCCATAATATTTAACATGCAAACCACCTGCTTGTCCAATCAAGCACTATATTTGACATTACAAAGAGGCAGGCAGGTAGCCGTGTTGGTCTGATGCAGTCAAAATATATATTTAAAAATTTAAAAAATTGTCCAGTAGCACCTTAGAGACCAACTAAGTTCGTTCTTGGTATAAGCTTTCGTGTGCATGCACACTTCTTCAGATACACTGAAACAGAAGTCACCAAACACTTATATATAGTGGGAGGGTGGGGTGGGGCTTTTCTCAGGAGGGTAGGAGGAGATGGGTGATTGACTCAATGGGTATGGTAAACCTGTTGACTGTTAATGACTGCAATTAGTCCTACAGGAAAAAGCAAGGGATAGTATGCAGATGATTAGCATGTGTAATGAGACAGGAATCCAGTATCTCTATTAAGACCAGGTCTTAATAGAGATATTAATACAGATATCATTTTTTATTTTTTTACATATTCAATTACAAAGAAGCAAACTCTAGTGAATGGCAGCTGTTATGCTTGGTAGATGTGAGCATGTTCAGGTGATGTACTTTTGACATGAAACTGTTTTTCTTGACTATTTTCCTTTCTTGCAGGAAACAGCTATACTTTTACAACCACTGAGGAAGTAAAAGCAGTGAGTGGAGATGCTATTCAGCAGAAAACAGCACAAAGAAAAAAAGGATAGGAAGCCCCTTCCACATCCAATTTCAGCCCAATGGCAGCATGGTTTTAAATAAAATTCCAAGCACTCAAAGAACTGCCATCAGTTTTGCAAACCCAGCCAACATACTGTGTGAATCGCTGAGAGTATTTGCTTTGTGTGCTATTGCTACAAAAGTCAGCCAGGTATAGTGAAATAAAGACAATACAGCAGTAATTTTTAAAATGTGACCAAATGCTGGTCTACATTTTCTGCAGAAAAGGAAAATATAGCAGCTGTGCACTCTTAAGCTGATGAAATTTTAAAGGTGCCCTCAGACTTATTTGAGCTGTAGAACCACCAACTCCAGAAAATGCAGTGGCTTTCAGTTTTGTACTTCAAACCAGACACAAGTAGTAGCCAAAGATAGAAATTTGCTAATAGCAAACAACAGAGAATTTAGGCTTTGCTAAGTGAATGGGTAATAGTAAAATCTATTACAAGGCCCCTACATTATTTTTGTAGCTTGTGTTTGTTTTTCTACTTCCCCACGCACACATACCAGTGTTTGTAGAAAAAGAGGCAATACGTTATTATTCCAGAATAGTGTTTAATGTAATTGTAGGACAGTTATGGAGTCACATTTAACCCATATATTATGGGTTAGGATACTGATAGAAATACTGTACTGTACATCCTTATTAGCTATCAGTGTAATATAACTGAAGTATTTGGTTCTTACAGATAAATAGACAATTCAAGGCAAACTTCTACATTTGCTCCCAATGCATTTCATTATCTATGAACCTTTGCCATACATTTTTTAGTCACAGTATGAGAGTACAAAGCACAGAAGGAAATTAAATTCCTATGGATTGTGAGAATGGTGCTATATTGCCTGAATGGTTTTCCTCCATGTAACATGCATAGGCTACAATCTAAAACAAACAGACTTAAGTCCATTGGTGTAAATGAGCTTAAGCATACATAACTCTGCATTATACTGTGCCCCTAACTCGGCAAATACCAGAAATAAAATTTCTTCAATTTGAAAGCTGCACTGTATAGTGTCCTAGAAAGAGCAATCAGGTTTTTAAGGCAACATACTAAGATTTCTGCACCATTTTAATTTTAAAAATAGAGAAATATCAAAGATCTCTTGAGCTTTCATATATATGTGTAGATCATAAAAAAGCAGTAATATTTAAAAAATTCAGTGCAAAGTCATAGCCAGGTTATTTAGTACAGAAAACGTGGAGGTCATTTTTCTTACAGCAAGATGTTTTCCTCAAAAGTACATAGACACAATTTTCTTTCTAGCTGCAGTCCATACATGTTGCATAAGATTTTCTTTGATTAACAATGTATAAAATGCCAGTAAGACCACATTTTAAAAACACGAAAGTGTTAAATGTTAACCCAATTATTCCCTCCTCCCCTTTTGTGTATACCAAACTAAGATAATCATCTGTTGTGTATCACACCACTATAAATAATTCAAGAGATGCAAAATTAATGTTGTTCCTCTAGAGTTTTTAATGGTAAATGAAGAACAGTTTAAGAATCTACCAACGTGTACTTTATTTTGAAAAGTGGTGAAGGTGGGCAAAGGCACAGGCATGGACAAACACTGGCAAATGTAACCATTAAGACAGCATACATATTCTAACCAGCATCCAGCCAAGAGTCTTTTTAATGTCACGTTTTGTGCTGTAACATACTGTGCTCTAGTAGAAGACTGCAAAAAAGCAGTACATATTGCTTCCAGTAATTTAATGGAACGTTTCACAAAAACAGTAGTCTTACTTTCCTGTCTGGTTGTGGTTCTATTGATGAAATGGAATGCATCTCAAAAAGCATCAAGTGAGCAGGAAATACAATCTAGTTAGTTTATATATAGGTTACTATTTACATACTGAACTCAAAGCTAATAAAACCAGGACTTTTTAAACCTCAAGTAGCTTTTGTTAGCCACAATGTAATTTTGACACTGAGAAATATTCCAAGGTTTTATTGTACAATTGGACCACAAATATTTCAGGCAGCAAAATGTTATTCCCATTTCTCCCCTGCCCTTTTTAGTATTAGGTCCGAAAATGGAGACCTCACTATGCTTTAGGGTAAATAAATTAGATCACATTTTAGTTCAGTTGCCCGGCAATAAAGATTGTCATTGTCTACTTTATCCTCCTTTATCATTGCATAATTTTGCTTTAAGCTCATTATTACGGACAGTTGAGAGATCAGCTTTATTCAGAAGTATTTGGGCTTTAGCTTTAAATGTATCAGGTTATATCCAACTAGGTCATGCTCAAAGTAGACCCAATAAAATTAATGGACTTAAATTATGAGTCCATTGATTTCACTGGGCATGCTCAAAGTATGACGAATATTGGATATTGGCCATGGTGCAATCTAAACACTTCCTACATCAGCTTTTTAAAATCTTTGTTTTACCAGTTAGTAAATTTTATTTATAGCAACCTATCCCTAAGTATCACACAAATGTAGAAAACTAGAATACAATTAAAATCAGTGGATTCAGAGTGCAATCCACTAAAAGGTGGTGCAGAGCATCTTCCACGCATTTCAGCAAGTCAATTTCTACTGGAGTGAGTAAGGTGCTTGGATTACTCTTTTAGTGCTCATAGACTGAAAAACTGTTATTGTGCCCGGTCACATCACCCAAAGTTTTTAGTGCAACTTATTCTCAACCGGCAGCTGATACGATGCTCTTCTGCTCTTTAAAGTGACCTGGAAATGGAATCCCTACCAAATAATGCATAACCCATAACATTTACTTTCTGGAAAAATATGTGCTATGCAGCAAACCATGGCATAAAATAGCTTCAATGTATATCTTAATGTGGCAGTTTATCAAGGTATAACATACGGGCGCACAAAAATGATCAAAGTCAACTGGATAAGCATTTAACATTTTGGTGCCATCTGAGTTTGACTTAAGGAAGCTGAATAAAATAAAAGGGGGGAGGAATGTTAAATGAATTATTTATATAGCAAACCATGTGAGCAAACATTCATTCTTTTTTTAAAAAAAAGCTGGATAAAAAAGTGTTTTAGAAACAATTATCAGAAATGAGGTATAAGAAGCAGCTGAATGACAAAATAAGGCACCATTGTTTATTACTTCCATTACTGGCACTCATTCTGATAATAGCCTCAAAGAGATTTAATGAGTCCAAATGCTCACTAAGAGTATCTCCAGCTGTCTGTTTAAATCTCCCTTTTGACAGTTTGTGCAGCCACTAACTCTTTTCTGACAAGGAGCAATCTTTTTTTTTTACTTTGATATTTTTTGACATGGTACTGTGTCCGATAACAGCAGCATAAAGCAAGTTTCCAATGTATCAACAGGCAAGCAATTCAAATGTGACTGAATCTAATCTATTTTTTTAATTAAAAAAGAAACACCCCTTAGATTTAATTTGGAACATCTAGTCAAGGTTTATAATTTCATTATCCACAGATATTAAATTTATACAATTCATTTACAGCAATGCTTGGATATTATTACAGTAAAAGCATGAAGCAGAGCTGGTTTTCCAGAAGCCCTGTTTAAACTTTGTGAAGGCTGGTCCAACAGCAATCTGCCAAATTGCCATGTTTTATGTTAAAGTGTGTGAGTTATCTTCAAGTAGGAAAAAGTGACCAAATATAGGTGAAGTTGAGTTTATTCAATTCTGTTCTTATTTTCACCTCTCAGCTGCCAGGTTCACAAATATGGTACAGCAGCAAGTCGATACCAGTTGACAGTCTCCTTGTTCAAGTTAAATTCCTTTAAGGAGAGTGTGACACCGCCCAGGAAAAAGTTCTCACGCAGCGATTCAGCGCTGAGTACACTTAGCTGAAGTTCCCTTTGCTTTAGGGTCTCTTTGCTATATCCACTGTATACAAGCTATATATAAAAAAAACCCACACAGTAATTCATAAACAATGAAAGCCAAGACAGTTTATTTACAAAACATCCAGGATTAAGTTACAAAAACTGATGGTGAGTAAGACAGATCCCTGTATAGAATACGTCTTTTATTTTCTACTCCTAAGCTTATTACCATTTGCTGGGTGACTGAGGTAACCTTCTGCCTCAATCAGCCATATGGAAGATAGGTATATGGTAAAGGTAACGGTACCCCTGACCGTTAGGTCCAGTTGCAGACAACTCGGAGGTTGCACGCTCATCTCGCTCTATAGGCCAAGGGAGCAGGCGTTTGTCCCCAGACAGCTTCTGGGTCATGTGGCCAGCATGACTAAGTCGCTTCTGGTGAACCAGAGCAGTGCACGGAAACACAGTTTACCTTACCACCGGAGTAGTACCTATTTATCTACTTGCACTTTGATGTGCTTTCGAACGGCTAGGTTGGCAGGAGCTGGGACCGCAATGGGAGCTCACCCCATTATGGAAATTCGAACCGCCAACCTTCTGATTGGCAAGCCCTAGGCTCTGTGGTTTAGACCACAGCGCCACCCGCTGGTACCCACCACCTGCTGGTACCTGAATACAAATGTATGTTTTTAAGGTACAGTCATACCTCGGGATGAATACGCTTCAGGTTAAGCATTTTTGGGTTGCGCTCTGTGGCGACCCGGAAGTAATGGAGCACGTTACTTCCAGGTTTCACCGCTCGCGCATGCGCAGACGCTAAAAATGACGTCACGCGCATGCGCGAAAGCAGCAAACTGTGACCTGTGCATGCATGTTACATTCGCTTCAGGATGCAAACAGGGCTCTGGAACGGATCCTGGTGTATTTCTTTTGACCTTCATTCATTTAGAGTGGGAATGGTGTTGGGTTGTTGTTTTTTTAAATCCTTTTATTAAATACTTGAATATGCTCACTAATTTATGTTTCAAAACATTCCACTCCCTGAACTAGCACCTACCCTTTGAAGGGCAATAGTTTAATTAGTGATGAAAGTTGGAAAGGGACAATGTCAACATAGCTACATGTCCCTGATTTCCATGCACACACTTCCCATCTGCATCCCCTGGGATTACAACAGCAAGTGTCTGCATTCATTTTAAATCCCCACTCAACAGATTATCGTCATGTGGGGACATCTGTAAACGTGGGCACACCCTTAGATTAATCCATAAATATATCTGGAATGTTTCATTCAGCTGTGTATATATGGATTTAGATGTCCACCTATACCCACCCACCTATATTAGATGAAAAATTCTTCAATTAGTCATTGACTTATTTGGGCTGCTGTCAAGGATTGTTCACAAATATTCTAACATCTTAGCTTAAATGCAGTTGCAGTGGTGTATTTCTAGTGTCTGTCACCCCCTAGGCAGAAGAGATTTGTTGGGGTAGAGGGACAGGAGGGAGAGGAAGAGGGACGTACAAGGATCACCAGATTGCCTGCACAAGCCCTTTGTAACTTTTTGGGTATCTACTCCGAAGTAAATACCAGTGAACCAAATTGATCTTACCCACTCCCCCAAGTGTGTACAGTTTAAGACCTCAGTGATTTGATCTACTGAAAACAGGCTTGTAAAAATAAGCTTTAAAAATGGACTTGCAAAGTTCCTTCCCTACCTTCACCCCCAATTTCATATTCCATTGTTTTAACTGTAACATTCAGAAGACTGAGAATAATTTTTTTTAAAGAGGCAGATTTTCAGGAAAAATCCTGGCACTGGATTCTTGCTTGAAGAAAATATTTTAGAAGAGGCTCTCCTCTCCCACTCCGAATTCATAAACAGGGATACAGTGCTTTCAAGGATAAAGCTAACCTCCCAATTTTTGAAATCATTCCCTGTTATTGGAGAGTGGCACCATGGTTAACTGGGATGTGAGAGAAAAGCATTCTCTGTGATCCACACTGGGCACCCTGAAAAGGTGGTAAAGGTAAAGGTAAAGGTACCCCTGCCCGTACGGGCCAGTCTTGACAGACTCTGGGGTTGGGCGCCCATCTCACTCAAGAGGCCGGGGGCCAGCGCTGTCCGGAGACACTTCCGGGTCACGTGGCCAGCGTGACAAAGCTGCATCTGGCGAGCCAGCGCAGCACACGGAACGCCGTTTACCTTCCCGCTGGTAAGGTGGTAGACTTCTCTTAACAGCTTAAGGCATATTTGGATGTAAAAGCAATTGGAAAATTGTACAGCCAGACATATATATATTCTGGCCCCAAGCTGTTTCATACAGCATGTGTTATGGCAGCTGCAGGATAGATGTGATTTAGAGTATGTTTCTTACTCTCATTGGGGCAATTCAATGGGGGCCCACTGATGTGTTCCATCAGTTATAGCTATGTAACATGGATTTGCTTTGAAAAGCCACCGGATATTATACATAGCTTATTTCAGCTTACCATTTCATTGAATGTTGGATTTCTTGTTTTCCGTGATATCTTGGTTTTCCGTTTAGAGGTTTTATGTATGTCCGGAAGCAGGTATGTTTTCACATATGGATTTGGGTCTGTGCCATCATCAGTCACCTGAGAATGAGAGCACATCTCTGGTGTAAGAAACAACCATCAACCATACTGAAATAAAGTAAGACACTGGCGTTGCTGTTTAAATAACACAGGGATTTTTATCATAGGGATCATACCCTTAGAAATAACTGTTGGTAAGAGCAAACTACTTGTCACCAAAATCTACTATGAACTATTATATGCATTTTCCAGTTTTGTACATACCAGATCCTTAATGTGCATCACCATGATAAACAGAGTGCTGTTTCTATAGGAGATAGATAGTTTAACTTCTCCTCCTACTTTGCCCGAGGTAGGACTTGAAGGGCTCACATCTTAAAAAAAGAAAAGGCAGAATGATATTTCCCTCTACATTCCATAGTCAGAACGTTATCTAACCTGTGCACTTGTCATTCCCTTTTCCCACAGAGGGAAAATCTTTCCCTGCTATCAGAGAGTGGCACCATGGATAACTGGGATGTGAGAGAAAAGCACTCTCTGTGATCAGTACTGGTCATCCTGAAAAGGCCAGTTTATGGAGTTCTGACTACTTGAAATGACAACATGTAGTATCACATTACTATTGAAGGAATGGGTTTCCCAAACCAAAAACTGACTGTGCAGGCAGTTTAAAACAGGCACCAAAATCCCTATTTTTCCTTAGCTAAAATCCATTAACGAGCTCTGAGTCAATATATAAACAAAAACCCGGTTGTATATCAAGTGCTCAGACAGTTCATGACAGCAAGGATGACCTTGGCTGTTCCAGTAGAACAGGGATGACACGTCTAGGTCCTGACCACACTGACGCACAGACCTAGTCTGGGAACAGCGCCAGTGTGTGTTCTTGGAGTTGGTGACCTCTTGCTCCAAGATAAGAGTAGGAACAGGAATACCCTTTTATGGTCAGAAGTACAGGAAGCAAAACCCTTTTATTGTTAAGAATACCGGAGCAGGAACACATGTGATGTCAACCTGCATGTATAGGCTGACGTGGTTGGATTCCTGGGGAAGGGGGAGAGGGTGCCTGGAGGATATATATACTGCATGAAATTTCTCATTTCTTTGGACTTGCTGTGGACTGACTAAGCGAGTGCCTTTCTGCTGTTCTGGAGAGCAGAAATAAAGAACTCTTTCTCTGAACCAACCCTCGGTGTCATCTGACTTCCTCCCTCCCTCCTGGGAGCAATGCAGAGCCCACCAATCGGTAAAGTCTAATAAGGCTACACTATCAGAGATGAATCCAGCAAACTGTTATTGAGGAGATAGTGACAAAATAGAGTGACCTGCACAAAGCCCACTGGACAAATCACACACACTTTATTAGATAACAAATTCACCTCCTCTCCATCAAAAACTTTCACTACTCTATACCAATATGTTTGTGGTTTGACAATTTCCCACAGAGCTTAAATTGCAGATGAGTGTAGAAGGGAGATATTTATTCATGGGTGGACTTCTTTGACAAAATGAGAAATGTGACATTTGTTGAAATATATTCTATTTGCTGGTTCTTCTATTCAATATAAAATAAGAAATGAAGCAAAAAAAGGGGAGGGGAGAAGAAAACCAGCACACAAAATCATTGAACTTGTATTTTAAAATATAAAAAGAAACCCTCAAATGTAAACATTTCTCTTTCAAGGACACTTTAAACAGGTAAATATTTTTATTCACACTCAAGTTATTTTGAATTATTGGTTTGTATGCTAGGAAAAACCAGGGGCGGGGGGGGGGGAGGAATGACTGAAATGTTCAATAACTAGTTCAATACAGTTGTCCTCCTGCCTTTATGATTTCTCTTTTTGTGCTTGATAGAATGTAACTACAACAAATATTTTCACTTTTCAGGACACGATCCACTTCTTTAAAAGTGATATTCTTACCTGTACACTTGGCTATTCCATCTATTCCTTCAGCTTTTTCATCACGAAGTATGGGATGGAAGAATGTATAAACAAGATCACACTAGATGTGGAAAGACAAAATGTTATTATGAGGTGACTGTACCCAACATAAAGGAATTAAAACAATGATGTTTATATTACTTTGTAGAACTACCTCCGAAACATCTGCAGATGCATTCATTAAACTTTGTATGTAGCTGTTCAGTTCCACCTTCCTTTTGGCAGCTACATCCTTTATGTGTGTTCTTCCTAAAACCATCTTACTAGGAAAGCTGCAATATAGATACAATGAACACAACATTAATAACAAGAGTAAGTAGCAACAATCAGTATTTAACTTTTGCTGAAGTAAACAATCAAATACAAGATACTAGTATAATCTATGAGTTGGTCCAAAAGCTTGGGCAATCTTACAATAGAACAGAAGGAACACTGCAAATTATACTGTTGTCAGCTGTCCAGTATTTGTTACTATATCAAGAGTACTCCAAGTATAATGTAACATGGCAACACACATGCTCCAAGGAAATATTTTCCACCCTTCTGACCCCTCTCCCTTTTCTAAAATCACTGAAAGCAAATACTCAAGCATCATCAACTGTTATAGTCCCTTTCAGAAATGAAATGAAAATACAGAAAATAAATTCTCATGTGTCTGCATTACTCAAGAGAACTGAGCAACAATTAATAGCTATTACTAGGCAAAGTTCTGTGTGTGACATCTATGTCATATTCAGAGCAGACCTGCTGAAATAAATGGTGAATGACCAGCACTGCATGTTACCCTTAGTATGTTACTATAACATCCTTTGAGTCATTCTCACACACCATATCCTTAAGAATGCCAGAAAATTGTATACCAGTCTGTGACCCAGGCAGAATTTTAGACTAATTTAAAATGATATGCTTTCCTCAATTAAAAAATGAGTCGTGAAATACAGTTTGTTTCAGGGAGAAGCTACTACTACATTTACAAAAAGTAAAAAGCTCAACAGCACTTAAGGAGATACTGAAATAAATGAAGGCTTTAGGGCTATGGAACTACAGTGACTGTTCTGTATCCTTCTTTGATACTTTCCTTCAGAGCCAATTACAACAAAGTGTTGTATACTCACAGCCTAGCTCCTGGAATTTAAGAGTACTGCATGCATGGGGAAATGTATTTCATAAAAGGTTAACTTTCACACTTCACTTGTGTATAATCCCAGGAAGTGAGCCTCAGTTCACAGGAAAGGCTATGGCTGATGGGGATAGCATGGGATAGCATAGCTTTTACACGTTGGACTATTGCTATGTCCACTTTTTAATGTTACTGAGAAAATTGAATTGTTGCAAAACGTGAAAGCTCAGTGGATTTCAAATTACTTTGTTTATATTTAATTGAGTTTTTAGGAACCTACCCTGGTAACTTCCAAAGAGGAAATAGGATGCCAAGCTTGTTGTGGAATTCCTGGAATTCATCAAATGTCCGAAAAATGAACGTGGGTTCATTTTGCCCCTCTCTTAAAACCCTGACAACATAGATCTGCCAAATCAGAAAGGAACACACTTTAATAACTTTTAAAAACACACACACATAAATTCTTTATTTTATCTATTTCCCATCATCCAACAAAAGAAAGCAAAGAGATAGTGTCATTGTCTCTAGCGTGTAAACACACAAAAAGAACAATAATAATGTCAGTACCAGGTGTTGCAAGTGTGTATACACGTTTCTTCCTCAGAATTATAGCTCCTCAAAGCTCTTGCATTAAGAGGGCAGGAAAGCGGAGTTTCATTAATGAGGAAAGCAGCAGTGACAGGCTGCAAGCTATTTTCAAGGTTACATTGGTTTTATGTTTGCTGTGACAGGGTGCGTGTGCACACTATGTATATGAACAGGAAGCCAAAAAAGCTGAGCAGGCCCACCCAACATTTACAGAATTCATTTTCTACTGTATGACGCTATCCTGGAAATGCTTCCCTTGTAATGTTAGATTGTGGAATTAAAGCTTGGCACTTAGATTTGTGGACAACGCAATTCAGACTGATCATAACCTGGGATCCTGAGCTGTTGAAATAGTATTGCTAAGCTGTTATATAAACACTGAACGATGGCAGACAGGAACTGGCCATGGCTTCCTGATCTGCAGAAGCATGCAAGGCAAAAGAACAAGGATTTCAGAGTCTATCCCGTTATGGTATGAAGGGAGCTTTTCCATGGCCAACTGCCTCTCTGCTGGAACCTTTCTTAATAAAGTAACAAACTACTTATTTCACCCCACAGTTAAATGTCTTGATGAACCTGATGTCAAGTTCCTAGATAATACATAGGCAATATTTGTGGAGAAGCAACAGCTTCAGGACTCTGCAAGTTGCACCAATAATAAAATGAAAAATGGCAAAACCTGGAAATCTTAAGACACCATATGGATCCACATACTTACATAATATTTATCTGGGTTGTATCGCTTATGGTATGTAAAGACAGACACTTCTTTGATTCGACCATCTTGTTTAAGCGAGTACGTTTTGGGAGAAAAAGAGAGGATGGGCTCATCATTGGAAGGCAGGCCTGAAAAACGCAGCTGAGCAAGGTTGTGAATGAAAAAATTGAACTTTGTGGCAACACTTCCCAAACTTGATTCAATCAACCTAAAAAACAAAAAAGTGGGGGGAAATCAGATCATGTTCATTTCCTTTGAGATGTACAGTACATTTGCTTAATTGGAGTAAAAAGGAAAACTATTTTCATAGATCACAGAATTGATCACACCTACTTTATTAAAACTGATGAACATGCATAAATAAGGTTTTTGTAAAAAGGAAAAAAGTAGTACCTTGTAAAGAAAATTGTAGCTTCAGCATCTGTAGTTTGGGGTTGAAGAGCATCCTGGACATATTTCAAGTCTTGAACTCCAGTAAGTTCTGGTAATCCAGAAGAGAGCATCTATAGAGTGAACAGATATGTTTTAAAAATGGAGAAGATCAATTATTCACTGGTACAGCCAAACCAAACCAAACCAAACCAAACCAAACCAAACCAAACCAAACCAAACCCAAACCAGTACTATATTTTAAAATAGCATTTCCAGATTTTATTACTGCAGTCATTATGACATAAATTTAATCTGCAGTTTCCTGCATTTAACACTACGTAGTTGTCTTTAAGCACAAGAACTATTCACTTGAAAACATCCAAAGGTTACAAGCCCACTTGCACAATTGACTTCCCCTCTCAGAAACAGAACTTCCTCATCCTCTCCTCTCTGCTTCAGCATCCTGCACCCCCTTTTCCAAAATATGCCCTGAAGATTGAGGGACAGGCTGGAACAGAGGCTGCAGGAGGAGAGGAAGCCTCTTGCCTTATTTAGCGAAACCTCCAACAATACAAAAACTATTACCAGTGATAGGAGGTTAAGAAAAAGGTTGGCTCGTTTCCTTATCAAGTTATAAGCCTGGCAGCAGAGATCTACGAACAACTGGAAACGGATGGTAGGTTTTTCACCACCGTTGATAACGTAGGCCATATCTGATGTCAGCACAAAAGGAGCCCGATCCCTTTAGAAAGAAGAGATAAATCAAATACAGATTTTTAAGTACTGAAATTTCATTTTCTAAACTTCTAACTTGAGGGAATTTCACAGGAACTCTGCAAATTGTGCAAAATGGAGAAGGAAGCAACTGCTGTAAGCAAATGGTTCAGAGTGTATCAGTGGCCCACAGCCCCCTTCCCTTCTTTGTATATTTTCATAGGTCGAAATAAGATCAATGTAGCTCTATTTATCAGGTGCAGAGTCTGTATGGCAATCATACATTGTCATATTTAACATTATTTTGGAAGAAAAGTTACAGCTAACAGAGCATACTGCCACAGAAAGCTATCGATCTTTTCAAGACCATTTATTACTATAGCTGTAAAGTTAGCTGTATAGTGAAGAATCAAATTTTACTTTGAAATCATACCTCTTAAAGCTCCCAAACATCTGTGCATGGCCCAAAAACTTTCCAAAATCAATATGGAATGTATGTCCTGTACTTCGAAGCATGATGTTGTCATTGTGCCGGTCACAGATACCTAGGACATAGGTGGCCACGCAACACCCAGCACAAGAATATATGAAGTTTTCAGAAGCCTAGTATAAGGAAAAATAAATGTTAAGTTAGATTCAATCTAATTGACTACTAATTTACTACTTGGAGAATACTCCTGTGGTTTATCATATATAGGTCAAGCGTGGTAGCAGAACTGCCAGTCACTCAAATAGAACATGATTAGGGACTTTTAAGGATTGTATTAAGTTTTGCTTAATTTTTGAGAAGTTAATAGGGTAATATGATCAACTGGAAAAGAGTAAGCACCATCTTGTGCCAGGTGTTGCAAGTAGGTTTTAGCAGTGTTAAGAAGGGTTAGGGGTGAGAAAACCTGAAAAGTTAAAAACGTACTAAGGCACACAGTAAAATGGCTTCTACAAATTAATAGGAAACATGCGCAATTAGGAAGTGTAACGAAAAAATTGCACTAAAATTAGAATAAAAAGTATCAAAGTAATATAGTACAGTGGTACCTCAAGTTAAGAACTTAATTTGTTCTGGAGGTCTGTTCTTAACCTGAAACTGTTCTTAACCTGAAGCACCACTTTAGCTAATGGGGCCTCCTGCTGCTGCTGCGCCGCTGGAACACGATTTCTGTTCTCATCCGGAAGCAAAGTTCTTAACCCGAGGTAATATTTCTGGGTTAGCAGAGTCTGTAACCTGAAGCGTATGTAACAGGTACCACTGTAATAAAGTTACTGTAGATCTTCCTTTTCTTTCCAATATGCAATATTTGCTTTAAAAAACCTGTTACGTACTTCAACAGGAGTTTCTAAACATCACAACAGAATCTGGTTGGTTAGTTGGTTGGCATCCATCTGCCTCGAGAGACAATGGAATGTGCCTCTGGGGGTGAAGTCAAACTGCTGCATCAGCAGCACCAAAGTGACCACCCCAAGGCACAATAGAATAGTTTCCTTTTAAAATAAATAAATGCTAGAATAAATATTTAGCATCTTAGTTTTAAAAATTAAGCTAAGCCTACTAACCATTTTTTCCTCAAGAAAATAAAGTTTGCCTTAAGTAACATCCTTGTCCATCTAGTTCAGACAGAAGCTATTTTCTAGGATCTAAACATTGACGTCATTATCTCTGCTTCTGATGTCAGAGGTTGAAGCTGGACTTTATGTATGCAATATATGTGCCCTCCCACTGAGCTATGCCCTTTTCTCAATAGCAACGATTACTCTACATCTCATAACTTACGTGTACGTGTGTGTGTGTGTGTGTGTGTGTTGTTGTTGTTTAGTCGTTTAGTCGTGTCCGACTCTTCGTGACCCCATGGACCAGAGCACGCCAGGCACTTCTGTCCTCCACTGCCTCCCGCAGTTTGATCAAACTCATGCTAGTAGCTTCAAGAACACCATCCAACCATCTCATTCTCTGTCGTCCCCTTCTCCTTGTGCCCTCCATCTTTCCCAACATCAGGGTCTTTTCCAGGGAGTCCTCTCTTCTCATGAGGTGGCCAAAGTATTGGAGCCTCAGCTTCACGATCTGTCCTTCCAGTGAGCACTCAGGGCTGATTTCCTTCAGAATGGAGAGGTTTGATCTTCTTGCAGTCCATGGGACTCTCAAGAGTCTCCTCCAGCACCATAATTCAAAAGCATCAATTCTTCGGCGATCAGCCTTCTTTATGGTCCAGCTCTCACTTCCATACATCACTACTGGGAAAACCATGGCTTTTACTATACGGACCTTTGTTGGCAAGGTGATGTCTCTGCTTTTTAAGATGTTGTCTAGGTTTGCCATCGCCTTTCTCCCAAGGAGCAGGCGTCTTTTAATTTCGTAACTGCTGTCATCATCTGCAGTGATCATGGAGCCCAAGAAAGTAAAATCTCTCACTGCCTCCATTTCTTCCCCATCTATTTGCCAGGAGGTGATGGGCCCAGTGGCCATGATCTTCGTTTTTTTGATGTTGAGCTTCAGACCATATTTTGCGCTCTCCTCTTTCACCCTCATTAAAAGGTTCTTTAATTCCTCTTCACTTTCTGCCATCAAGGTTGTGTCATCTGCATATCTGAGGTTGTTGATATTTCTTCCGGCAATCTTAATTCCGGCTTGGGATTCATCCAGCCCAGCCTTTCGCATGATGAATTCTGCATATAAGTTAAATAAGCAGGGAGACAATATACAGCCTTGCCGTACTCCTTTCCCAATTTGGAACCAATCAGTTGTTCCATATCCAGTTCTAACTGTAGCTTCTTGTCCCACATAGAGATTTCTCGGGAGACAGATGAGGTGATCAGGCACTCCCATTTCTTTAAGAACTTGCCATAGTTTGCTGTGGTCAACACAGTCAAAGGCTTTTGCATAGTCAATGAAGCAGAAGTAGATGTCTTTCTGGAACTCTCTGGCTTTCTCCATAATCCAGCGCATGTTTGCAATTTGGTCTCTGGTTCCTCTGCCTCTTCTAAATCCAGCTTGCACTTCTGGGAGTTCTCGGTCCACATACTGCTTGAGCCTTCCTTGTAGAATTTTAAGCATAACCTTGCTAGCATGTGAAATGAGTGAAATTGTGCGGTAGTTGGAGCATTCTTGTGTGTGTGTACCTTCATCCAAACATCACAGGGCAGTTTACATTATCATAATCAGTTCATGTTCTGAAGCCATATTTACTTATAGCCTCCCGCTCACTGAATGGGTTACATAAAATATACTTTAAAACAATGTAAAGCTTATGAAAAACATAAAGCCATCTGACTATCCACTGCAAGAAGCAGGTTGCTGAACTAGATAAACTTCTGACTGACACAGTAGGGCTCTTCTAAGGAAAGAGGGAAGCAGGACTCAGACAGTAATCCTTGGTGTGCAAAGGAAAAGTCAGGGGGCAGGGAGGAGGAGAGGTGGCCTGGCTCCATGTCTGTTTCCCTGGCACCTGTTCTTTCCTCATGAATTTCAATCAGTTGCATATTCAAGTTACCTTTTCATATTCTTCTTCTGTAGGGTTGTATTTTCTTAGCCATTCTGCAAGGGGCTTATCTTTGAAGGACCCTGTCACTCCATACTCTACTTGAATTTTCCTAAGTGTATCTGAAGCTGGAACAAGCTCCACCAAACCTTAAATCCAATAAGCAAAAAAAATATTTACTGTCAGGCATACAGGATTTGTACTCTATTTCTAGAATGGGTTTAATTAAGTCTTAACTTCAAACATTTTAAAGAAATACTTCTGTGAATCCAAAGGGTTTGCTGACAAATAATGTTGCGTGACATGAAATATTTGTACCCGTGCTCATTCAAACTGAACTTTAAATCAAACCAATACTTTATAGATAACCAAAAAGACATTAACAGTTTTAGACTTAGAAGCTGCTAGCAGCAGAATCCTTACAATTTTTAGCTCTCCTCTCCAATCATATATTTGAGATTTCTTCATATGGGATAGAATTTCCTTTACATCCATGTTAACACTTTATCAAACTGATTTCAGACACAGCTGAAACTGCAGATAGCTCAGTCTATGTCATCCCCCAAAGATGCTACTACTACACTTGCAAGGTGCTCCTCTAGCTTGCTCTGCAAATGCAGACATACTTTTGAGGCACAGGCTTTAGAGCAATCATGCTAAAGCCGTGTTCCCACTGGGAACAGACACGAAAAGCAGACCAAAATCTAGATGGCATGGAAGGCATTATGCTCTGGGAACTACAAACGGTGTGCACCTCTATCTTTGCCAGTTGAAAGGCACTTGAAGATAACCATCCGCAGGTCCAGTCCTTCCTGTAACCAGATCTTGTCCATAATTTTTATCATTTGCAGCGCCAACATGTCTTGACGCAGATCCTCTCCAACCTAGAACAAAAGTAAGGATGCAAATAGAGAGAATGACTTTCAACAGGACATGTGTCATAAGCTGGGGTGTGCATAGTCAACTACGTTTCTACACAAGACCAGAAATGGATGTTTGGCTAGAAAATTCAGTACTTCTTATTTGAAGATGAATGGGCAAGGCCTGGAAAAACCTCAGAAAACAGCATTCTGTGCTCAGGGCTTCGTTGCCATCTATATCTCCTTCAGAGGCATACCTAGGGTCCCTTGGCAAGTAGCTGTATTGGTGCCCCCCACCCAATTACTTTACTGCAATAACCATACATGCCATAGGTATGTATCATAAAGCTAACTAGTTTTAAAAGATTTATCAAATTTATGTTACCACAAAAATATGTCTGTCAAACACATGCTGAAAAACTGTACCTTAAACATGACATTAATTTCTTCTCCCAAGGGATCTGCATTCACCAGAGCAAGTTTAAGAGGTACTGCATTAGAACTGAAGTAGGAACATGCCTGCAAAATACAATTTACATTAATTACTGCAACAGCAGACTAACTAGCAATACAAAGGCAACCAAAGAGCTCCAACTATCCTTACAAGAAAATATTATAATTAATTTTGCTAAACTAGCAAATAAGGGAACCACAAAGGATACAGAAGCCCAACTTAAAAGCAGTATTTTTTTTGTTATTTCTCATGGCCATATTGATGAAGTGAGGATGACAGATTTACAGAGATGTGAAATGTATCATCTAACCCTAGTGCCTCATTATAAAAATAGCAAAGTATGTTCCAACAGTATTATAAAGCTTTTTAAATAAAAAATCTGCTTGCATTTACTATACATATTTATCTATATTGTTCATTCTCCCTCCTTTTATTGTTACTTATTTTGTATCTTATTAGCAATATATCTTTTTTTATTAAAAAAAAAAAGCTTTACCCTGCGCTCATGAATGCATGGGGGGGGACTTGCAAAGGAGTATGGCTTCAACAACTTCCTGTTTCTTCCTACAGCTGTGCACCTACGCAAATTTATTTCACAGTTTAGTACAATGGTACCTCGGTACAGTCGTACCTTGGAAGTTGAACGCCTTGCGAGACAAACATTTTGGTTCCCCAACGCTGCAAACCTGGAAGTTATTGTTCCGGTTTGCGAACGTTCTTTGGAACCTGAACATCCATTGCAGCTTCTGGTTGGCCGCAGGAGCTTCCTGTCTTGGAAGCCGCGCCTTGGTTCCCGAACGTTTTGAAAGTCAGACTTCCAGAATGGATTCGGTTCGATTTCCAAGGTATGACTGTATTTGTCTACAAATTTCACAAAGCACTGAAGTCAAGATGAGATTATGCAAACACTATGCATATTTCTAATTATGGTGGTCTTATTTTCTTTAGCACTTTCAAAATCTGTGCCGAAAATTCCCATACAGAGAATTTTAGGTTCTGTCTTCTGGTTATTACTGGAACTTCTATATACAGAGGGAACATGATTCCAAGTGCCATATCCTAGGGAGATAAAGGGAGGAGTGCTTGACTTCATGCCATTCTGTGAACTTCCCAGAGGGACTTGTCTGGCTAATATTAGAAACTGGGCTGATTGACCTTTCGTCTCATCCAACAATGGTTTTAATCATTTACAGTTTCAAGTCATTTGCCCTATGCCCGCCAAACAGTTTTGCTCTTTCCTGCTGGTTATTCTTGCATGTATTACTAAATGTGAGTACATACATATTATACTGGATTAGAAATCTAGACACACACCATACCTTGACATTCAGTTCTTTAGCTACAAGGCTGGGACTGAGAGGCAAACGGCATTTGTTTTTTAAGAAAATGGACTGAACACGCTCCATTCCGCTTTGTAAGACAATCTGTTAATGAACAGTACAAGGTTAAAATTTACCTGGATTAAGAAGTGATTTTAATTAGCAATACACATACAAATATATATTCCTAATGTAACAAACCTGTCTGGAAGATCCACTTGCTTGTTTTACTTTTTCGGCTACGGTTCCCAGAATCTGTACCAATTTTGTTTGCTTTTCCAGCTCTTCTCTCAATCCTTTGCCACAGACTGAAAGGAAGGCACCAAGGATATGCTCATACCTTACACCATGTTTGATATCATGCAAGGCATCTTTCAGTAACCTGAAATATTACATATTAGATTAGTTTTCTTCACAAACTGCACACACGCACACCCTCCGTAGGCTACTAAATTTTCTGCTGCAGTAACTAGATTATAAAGTGCCACAGAACACAGTATTAGTTGACACATACAACACAAGCAATGCAAGAAAAGGTGTGAAGGGAGAGAGGCTACAATCCTAAATACAAGGAAGTAAGCTCCAGTGTAGGCAGTGGGAATCACACCAGAGTAAACATGCCATGGATTGGGCAAGGAAATGAGAATTAAAAGTTAAGATGCTCTCTCTAGTACTGCAGAAAAGGGTTCTCAGCTTCCACAGAAGACTCCTATCAATGACTTTTAGAGAAAGTGTTGTTATAGATTAACTACTTTTCATCTCTGGGTTCAGGGCCATGCTACTTCCACTACATTTGCAGTGGAACATTACATTTGAGGTTAAATTGGTGTTATCGTTTTGTTACCCTTTGTACCTGGGTTTTCATTATGAAGCATTATCTTGCTTAGGATACAGAATGATGAACTAACTGCACTAGTATGAGAAAGGCTGATGTAAAATGTGGTACTTTACACTATAAGTTAGCCTGCTGGAAAAGAAAGCAGCAGCCCAGGGCATCATAAAGTAAGTACACTCCTGGTTTTTCAGAACACGTAATTAAAAATATTTCCAGTGGTGGCAGCAGGTCTTTTTCTACGCTATAATGAACTGTGATCTATAATAATAATATCCTTTATATTCTCAGACTAACTAAAGTCTGGGAATATAAAATCTTAGAACAAAAATCTGATAACAAAAAGAATGTAGATATTCTTACCAATATAAATAGTGTGCTATTCGAATATTTCCTAATGCTCGGGCCAAAAGGAATCTGACTAGAGCGTTGTCCAGATAGGTTTCAAATTTTAGTGCCTAAATATATAAGAGAGATCAAGTTTTAACCAACATAGTTATTAAAGCAGCTGTCTATTTGAGGGGCTACAGTGAACTAGTATAAAATATAGTTGTAATACTCAATGAACACAACTGTAGGTGGCTTACTACAACCAGACACATGTAGTTTTACAGGTATTTTAAGGGGGAAACTATTCCCATAACCATATTCCTGGTATGTAAAGCTATTCAGCACAGATTAAATTACTATCCATTCAGAAAACATGTACTTATTTAGAATATCTGCCCTTTTGTTTGACACCTCCCATAACAATGAAAAATAGAACTTACAAAACACGAATTTTAAGTATAAATCAAAATTTATACTGGCTTATAAGCAAATGGGCAATCAACAACTAGCATACGCAATAAAAACTGTGATCAGCAACAATTAACCACTTTTAATTATATGATGGGCCTAAGCAAATTAAAAAGGCACCAGGAAAGCTTCCCTTGACATTTCACATGTCGGGTGTCACAGATGGAAAAGGCTTCTCTTCAGTCACTGCCTGCCTAATTTCAGAAGCTGTGGGGAGGAGGCACTGAAAATGGTCTCAAATGATCTTAGCATTTGGGCAGGCTCACTATCATCATTTTAGATAGGAACCAAAGAACTGAGTTCCATTGCAGCCTTGGAAATATTTCTCCAGTATTGTATGCACACAGCCTTGCCTGGCATTAATCCTTCAGTATTCCCTTCTCTCTGGCCCTTGCCAAGAAGGAAGGAGGGTGTCTATATTAAAGGGGTAGCAAAAGCAACCAGGAATGCATGAAAATGGTTAGGAAAAAAAGGAGGGATGTCCAGTTTGTCTTTTAAAAGCTACTGCCAATCACACCAGGTAAATTACAAACCATAGTTTGACTTTATTGGACTAAATAACACTGTATCTAAAGGCTATACTTTCAGAACGTCAAAATGATCCATATTTTTGTGTGTGCAATTAGTAAATGCCAAGTTGCCTGCCCCCTCGCTTTCAAGATATTTAAATGTGTCATTCATCTCACCTGCACAAACTGGGGAAGAAAGTCAGCAAGTTCATCATCACTAATTGCTTCAATCCACTGCACAGCTCTTGTTCTTACTTCCTGATCTGCAAAGCTACAAAGCATAACATCTGTAACAAACAGCGTTTCGTTTAACTTTGACAAGAGCATACTTCCCTGGTGGTTTTTGGAATAAATAATTATTTTTATTAATGAAGAATCTAAACCAGTTCTCGGTATATATAAAATGTGCTATAATCTGCAAGGGAACAAAGAAAATTGTCTTGAGAATTTGCAGCCTCACCTCCTTATGGGGACTGTTGAAATGTTTCTCAGAATGCACTGTCATTCTGTGACTCTCTAAATCAGTACATACAGTATAACACAACAGGAAAGACACTTGATTGTACCAATAAGGGATATTCCTAATTGTGAATCTGCCTGCAAAACTATGTAACATTCTTCCAATGTCAACATTAACACTGTAATGTTCTGCTGAGGTGACTACCATGTTTCAACCCACTTATGTACTGGCACAGCACCACTGTAATCAGGCTACAAGCCTACTAAAAAAAATAGCAATTTATAAACCCTAAGCCTTGCAAGATGCACATTTAATCATCTGCAGTCTCCAAGGACACATTTGTGTGGCTGCAAACAGTAAGTTAATGAATTATGAATGTGACTTGTACTTCTCACTTGAAGAAGAGAATAGCACAACATAGTTCAGAACTTGTTACTTACTTGGAGTCCAGCAATTCTAATGCAGTCAGAGGAGGTAAGGGAGGCCACTGCTGAAGCAGCAAATATATTTCAGACAGATTTGTCATATCCCAGTTTGGTGCACTGGCCAATATCTTTGGAAGGCTGCTTGCCTCTGTATGGCAATAATGTCTCTTCTCCCACAAAAATGCTTTATCCTTTCTAGACAATCTACAGAAAGAAAGAAAGAAAGAAAGAAAGAAAGAAAGAAAGAAAGACAAAACGGTTTATTAGTTCATGACAATATATTTATGGTTATCACAGCGGTCATTAATGCATGGCCCTTGGGAAGAAAACAGGCGCAAAGTTTAGGACATGCAGAACACAATACAGTGGTACCTCTGGTTACGTCCGCTTCATGTAACGTTCTTTCAGGTTACATCCCGTGGTGACCCAGAAGTACCGGAAAGGGTTACTTCTGGGTTTTGCCGCTCACGCATGCACAGATATGCAAAATGACGTCAAGCGCATGCACAGAAACAGCAAATCGTGACCCGCCCGTGCGCAGACACACCTCTGTGGGTTGCGCTCTTTTCATGTTGCGAATGGGCCTCTGGAACGGATCCCGTTCGCAACCAGAGGTACCACTGTATTATACTCTACTGTTGCAAAAGGCCCAAGCAGGAAAAAGGCTGCTACAGTCAGAATTGTAAAGCAAGGCTTTTGAGTTGAATTCATGCTAGGAGACTTTAGTGCTGACGCACCATTGCTTTCCACACTCTGCCACAAATGAAATTAAAATGGTTGCTCCATATACCGCTAAAAAGTACTGTATTCCCCATAAAAAGTCAGCAAGTAAACCTTATTATATCCCTATGTTTAGTCAGAGATAAGATCCACTGCAGCAGAGGTTCCATTTTTTCCAGTCCCTGGCAACACTTTTGACTCCAAAGGCCGTATCATTACTAGGATCTGCCTCACGGGTCAAATTTGACAATCACCTGATGTCACAAATGAAGTCAGGGGATTTGCTGCTTTGAAGTCCCAAACTCAAAGGAGAAAAGTCTTGAAATGAATGGGGGGGGGGCCACCCAGACCAGGAACACACACACACCCCAACAGGATTGCCATCCTTTGCACCCTACTCTGTGAAGCATTTCAAAGGCTCCCAACAGACCTTTGGAAACTGCTTAAGTGGGCTTTGCCCAAGCCCTGGCCTTGACATTGGGGGTAGGGTGGGTTTCAGTCCTGGGCTGAGATTTTAAGGTTTTTATGTAGTCCAGAAAGGCCAAAATTGTCAATTTTTTGAAATTTCAAACGCTCATAATTCAAAAACAGGGTGAGATAAAAAATTAAAACTGAGATCAGGTAGCTTCTCTTATATTACTTTTAGGTAACTGAAAATGAAAGCAATATGAAATTGTAAGGTAAAAGTCCCTGGATCATTTGACATGGAATGACCCTTCTATTATTCTGAGGTACTAAAAGTCAACAGGTTCTGCAGACTCAAAAATATTAAAAGGAGGAGCTTTAGGGAGGCACTAACACTATCTCCCAGCTTTTTGCCACTTACCATATTTTTCGCTCTATAAGACGCACCAGACCATTAAACGCACCTAGTTTTTGGAGGAGGAAAACAGGGGAAAAAATATTCTGAATCCCAGAAGCCAGAACAGCAAGAGGGATCACTGCACAGTGAAATCAGCAATCCCTCTTGCTGTTCTGGCTTCTGGGATAGCTGTGCAGCCTGCATTCGCTCCATTAAGACGCACACACATTTCCCCTTACTTTTTAGGAGGGAAAAAGTGAGTCTTATAGAGCAAATAATACGGTATTTCATGCAAACAGGACGATAAAAAGACAAGATTTCCCCAGATCACCAAAAATCCAGTCAAAATACAAGCTGTATAAAAAACAAAAAAGCAGGGATGATTGCCAGCTATGGCAATGTACAGATGGGCAGCATGCTTTATGGTATTCTGATGAGTATTTTCTGTAAAGAATGTCAGGTTTCAAGTTGT
The DNA here is from genome assembly GCF_965113315.1 of Podarcis vaucheri. NCBI lineage: Eukaryota > Metazoa > Chordata > Lepidosauria > Squamata > Lacertidae > Podarcis > Podarcis vaucheri. Next base: position 74,195,573 of record NC_138759.1, read on the forward strand.
CTCGCACACAAAAGAAGAAAGTTTTAGACGTGAGATTCAAATGTGTGTAAATACAGTATTGTTCTGCATCTACATTGACATGAAGATAATTTTGTCAGGACTTGTAAACTGGAAGACAGAGAAACTCAACATCCTAATAAAGTGCAACATTTTGATCATGTATATTAAATTAAAAGGTGACTGTAGGATAATTATATAGAAAGGCAAACCACTACTCTTAATATTAAGGATAATCAAAGTGAAGTCCTTCATGTATTGTGGATTAAAACTCCCATAATCTCTGAATATTGGCCGTACTAACTGAAGCTCATGAGATATGAAGTCCAAAACATTTGGAGGGCACCATGATGACTAACCACGCTTAACGCAATGCAACATACCCAAGTGTACCCTCCTTGGAAAGAATGGAAAGAAGACGCTCTCTTGAATCTTTTCCCAATGTTTCTATGGAATGACATGTGGTACTGTTTGCAGCTTGAGGAATTTTGTATACAATATCAAATGATAAGGAAGGGAAATCAATCTGAAAAATTTAAAAAGTAAACTTATTATTGACGCAAACTATGACATGGCAACTCAGAGAACTTCTTCTACATCCTAATTATGACCTCATTTCCAGCACCCACTTTTTGTCCTCTTTCCCCTCACAATAAAGTAACAAAACATCAAAGCCACAGACCATAAATATGAAAAGGAACATTTAGTGTGAAGTGTTCTCACAAATAATACATATAGTATATAATAATAAAGTTTCCATATGACGTTTGTCATTGCAAAACGTGACTTACAATATATAAACAAATATATACATTAAAATTGGCATGGGGGGGAATCTCAAAGACAAACTATTTTTAAAACACTGGATTAAAATGCCCCACCCACTCAAGGACACCACAGATAATTAAGAGCCAAAGGCCTGGTAAAAAGAAATGCCTAGTGCCTAAATCTATGTAATGATGGCACCTCCCTGAGGAGAGCATTCAACAAGTGACAGCCACTACTGAATTATCCTATTCTCATATTGCCACCCTCCAGACCTCCCAAGGAGGGAGACCATGAAAAAAGGCCTCAGATGATGACGGCAGGGTCTGGATCAGTTTATATGGGAAGAGGCAATCCTTGAGGTATTGTGGTCCTGAGCTGTATAAGGCTCTGTAGGCCAAAACCAGCACTTTGAATTAGGCCTGGAAACTAATTGGCAGCCGGTGCAGTCAGGCCAGGATTGGTGTTATGTGCCCAGACTATTAAAAATAGCTTTACTGTGATGTGCAAAGCGGACCTTAGAATGCAAAATCGACCAAATGAAGCTACAAGTAGAGAAGCCCATTTTAAAATGTTCCCTAGAAGTTATTACAAGTAACTGAAGTACTAAGAAGAGAGGTTCTAACTTTCTGTTAATTTTTTTTAGTTTTTGTTTTTACATAGGGGCACATTCAAAAGTATTATGGCTGCCAGCAGTTTGAAGTACTACAGTCTGCCTCTACTACACCATCTCATTACATTGTATGTATAGGCCAGACATTATGCATCACACTTTTGGATGCAAAGGTCCATACTCAAGTACAAGGATCTATGTATATTTTTGCAGTTACAGCATACTGAGAATGTGATCCGTGCAATCATTTCCTAGCATGCTTATCAGGATGATAAACTGCATTAAACACTCACCCTTGCACACACAAAAGGATTGTGTGTATAAGAACTTGTAATGTGCAAATCCCTCAGACAGAGACCTTTAAGTCTAAACCCTCACAGGTAAGCTATGTCACAGAAGTTTTCATATTTCTTCATCACTCTGCAGTTATTTTACTCTTTTATATGTGCATGGACTGCACAGCCATATACAAAAAGGCTAAAGCAGAAAAAGGGCAGATATATCCTCTCAAGGTTTTGCAAAATGAGTCCAAGTAATGACGAGATACAGCACTCAAATTTTCATTGTGGATTAAAGAACATGAGATTGTGAAGGGATCATTTATTACTACTCAAATAAATCAGCATAGGGTATAAAAGCTTTTAAAAGCAATTAAGAGGGAACTAGCATTACCTGCAATACTATTCTTTCCATTAAATTTCCTTTCTTATGGACCGCTCCAGGGACAAGGTTTGTGGGAGGTGTCCAAAGGTGTAAAAGTTTTGTTCCACAAGTCAACATTCTACAGACACAAAACCAAGAATTTAGTGCTCTGTGCAGAGAAAGAACTATCAGTTACAAAATGATAGCAGTTGGAATGCGAGGACAGAAATCAAATAAGGAGCCAACTTAAGCAGTTATTACTAGGAAGAAAAAACAAGTTTTGTTCATAGAATCATCCAAGACCTGATTCATATACTTCAGCATCATCAGGCTTATAAAGATAATTTCCCATATGCTTATAAAGATAATTTTCAGAAGTCTTGAGCACTGTGGACCTCTGGTTTGAAATCTTTAGTAGCCTATTAGATCAAAATTCATGACCTCTGAAAGCAAAACACGAGGCATGAAAAGTCTGACAAGGATGGAAGCACCAAAAAGGAGCCTTATCATCCCTCTTATGGCACTGCCTTCTTTTTATCCATCTCTATGAGAATGTCACCTAATGAATTGTCATTTCCCACAAGCTCCCTGCCATCAAAAGAAATCTGTTGCTAAGATCAGTCTAGTTGGGATCAGTTTCCTCACACAATGCGTCTTGCTACTATTTCCGCTGCCATAGCATGAGACACAAATGGGCTGTGTCCACAGATGCATCTGCCACAAACACAGCAACCTTAAAGAAGTTGAAAGATGTTTTATGAAGGCAATCTACATCTTAGAGTGGAATTGTTGAGGATGTCGCCCATCCGTCGGGACAGCTACCCTAGAGAAGAACACAGTCATGCAGGATGCTCACAGTGACAATGCTGCTGCCTCATGCACACATTCAAGAGTAAAACTGAATTAATTCAGGAGGGATAATTAAAGAAAGGAATTGAAGGCTGAACCCAGGTAAGAAAATTACAATTAATAAGTAAGGAAGCCCCCAACTTGAGGTTAAGGCAATAGATAGGCAACTGTACAATTTGGTGACAAAGGAAAGAATTGGAAGGGAGAGAGAGAAGAATCAACTGTATAATTAATGGAAAAACAAAGAAAGACAGACACTGAGGGGGAAATGGCTCAGAATGAAAGACACAAATGCTGAGGAAGAGTCCTCAGGGGGTGGCGTGGGGAGGGACAACAACAGAGAATCACTCACTACACTTAGAATATCACAGATTGCACACACAATGAGCCAGAAAAGACTGGGGCAGAAGAGCACCAGCAAAATCAGGTCTGCTTCAAGCAAGGCTAGAAAAACAAACTGCCACTCCAAGACAGGAGTAATCTACAGGTTATTTTGAAGTGGTAATGTTTTTTCCTGCCTTCTAGCAAGTGGAGGATGACAACCAACTTGACTGTGTTCTAATGCCCACTTGAAAAAAGGCTGTACCTGCAGTATTCCTTAAGTTCACTCTGCGGTTGCTAACATGTAGTACCAAAAACATCTGGAGGGCCCCAACACCTATTAACCTTAGCCACCATGGCCAGTGGTCAAGGATGATGGGAACTGCTTTCCAACTACATTTGGTTGGACAATGTACTGGGAACCTAGAGAATTTCGTACAAGTAGTGGAATTTCTAGGGTGATAAAACCTTAATAGCTGAAATCTTATGAATCAGGGATTTAATCAGTCCATATGCAGGACTGCAATCAATACCACTCAGTATTCAAAAGTATCACAATCCTTAACATGGAGCCAGCCTATCACTTCACCCCTCCAAAGAATAAACGTATTTAAAATATATTATTCAAAATAGGAGGTGACCGTTATCTAGAGCCCATCCCACCTATATAATGCACTTCTCTTTCCATTTTCTTAGGTTCAACTCTATTTTCTTTGGATTAAAATTGGTAACCTCTCTCTAACAAAACTATACTATTTGCCACAGAAGACATTTTGAATACTCACCGCCTAAAATCAAAAAGAGGTAAGGAAACTTGACCCAACATTTCAGGGCCTTTTCTCTGTTTATTGGAATCTGGTGAACTACCACCATTTTGATTTAATATTCCAAAGAGGGTAAGGCATAAGATGGATTCTAATGGCAACTGAGAGATCTGTATAGGAAAAATTATTCTGTAAAACAAGGAAATAGAATCGTTAGGAATTACTGACTACTATGCTTTAAAAATATATCATATGTTCAAGAAGATCAATACGTAGTTCCCCCATTGCTAAAACAGTGCTTTATTCTCCATTGCCAACTAAATGTAGACAATTGCACTATTGCAAATCTCACTAACCCTCACCATACTTCAAAGGAAACCCCTCTTACATGGACAAAATATTTCATGCAATATTTATAAACATTAGTGACAAAGAAACAGAGTCATTAGAAGCATGATGAGAAATGGAACAGGAATAATCAACTGACTTTTGTAAAGCCATGCTTTTAATATGGTGATGGCTATTTCCAACATCCATCACTTTGGTGTAAGAAATGGTTTGCCATCTGGGAAAAAGCACATGCCTACTTGGTTGTATGCACATGTCTCATATGCCATCAGCTTCACACAGGATTCCTCATAGTTTCCCACATGAGGAAATTCCCAGTTCTGCATAGGGATTTCCATTGTGTGGGAAGCAGCTTGATCCCCAAGGCATTACTGGGGATGGGACCTGGGCTTGCAAGCTTCCTTCCTTGTTTTCTTCACCAGCTGAATACATTAATAACTGAAGAGTAGAACAACACCAATTTTATTTTTAGTTATTTCTATCTTGAAAAGTTGGAAGGATCTATGCAAATTATGCTGAAGGACCTGGTAAACTATTCAGAATTTCATGCACTGAAAGAGCATAGAAAATGAAAGACATTAACTATGTGGTCTGACAGAATCAGTAGCATTAATTAACAATCTCAGGGGATGTGATAGCTACTGCTCTGAGAAACCATAATATTTTTATGAGTCAGATAAATACAAAAATCACCACTTACAATTCATCCCATTTAATCAAATAGAAGAAATTCTTATAAGTGCCAACCTTCTTGGACTGCACAGGTTTGAAAAGATCTCTTCCATTGTGGGTAAGAGAACAAACCAAATAGTATTTTTCATAACTGTAAAAGGGAGACAAACATTATGATGAATCAAAACATTCTGATGCGTGCGCACTGGGATAAAAGGTGCGTTTTGCTTTAGTTACTCACACAGAGACCCAGCTACTAAGGATTCCGTGAGCTGCAAATATTGTGAACTGGAGGTGCTCTGTGGCAGTCCATGCTTCTTTAGTGCTTTTCTGAATCTTTGGAGTGTTTAAGGGACTGCTGCACGAGTTCAAGTGGAGTTGAAGAAGAGCATATACTGCTGAGGTCAGCTGATCTATGCTGGTTTGCAGAGGGTTTTCAAGTTGCAAGGCACCTAAAATGAAACATTTTGCTTTAGGAAGGTAACCATTAAAACAAACATTAAAGACAAAATTAGATTCAAGTTTTGTACTTACCAACTGCATTCTTGCTAGTCTCATCAGAAGATGTTAAAGACACCTGTGCAATAATATATGGAAAACACAAACCTCACATATGTGAAAACCCTTGGTTACGCTATACTATAAATGAAAGTTACCATATTTTTCACTCCATAAGGCACACCTGACCATAAGGCGCACCTAGTTTTTAGAGGGGGAATTCAAGAAAAAAAATATTATTTAAAGGGAGTGCTGAGCAGAGCCTGTATGCATCCCAGGCTCTGCTCAGCGCTCCCTTTCACAAGCTACGTGGAGCCTGTGTGCAGTGCTTGCAGACTTTTCCCCAAGGAGGAAAAGCCCCCCAAGAGCCACACACACACTCCACGCGGCTCTTTAAAGGGAGCGCAGCTCTTGGGCACTTTTGCGGGAGGTGGGGGAAGTGAGAGAGCCGCGCTCTGTCCCTTCCCCCACCTCCCGCAAAAGCCAGGGATGAAGGCTCCCCGCTGCCCTGCGGAGGCATTGTGCTGCTAAGGCAGAAGCTAAAACAGCTAGAGGGAGCACTGCGCAGCGCTCTCTCTAGCTGTTCTGGCTTCTGGGGTAGCCCGTGAAGCCTCTGCAGGGCAGCGGGGAGCCTTCATCCCGCAGCCCTGCGGAGGTTTCACGGGCTACCCCAGAGCTGCTCAGGAGTGTGGGGCATCTGCGCGCAGCCTGCCCGCTGCTCCCAGGGCTGGCGGGGGAAGCCCGAGCCCCCCCCCCCCAGCCCCAAAGAGCAGCTCAGGGAGAAGCGGACAGGCTGCGCGCAGCCTTCCAAAGCTTGTCAAGGCTGGCGGGGGAAGCCCGGGTTTCCCCAACCCCAGGGGCCACACATTCGCTCCGTAAGACACACAGACATTTCCCCTTAGTTTTTAAAGGAAAAAAGTGCGTCTTATGGAGCGAAAAATACGGTATTCAGGTATCGAACCGATTGTTAAAGCTATCCTATGAAAACTTCATAATAGTTCTTTCTTTCTTTACTTCTGTAGAGGCAAAATATGGGTTTCTTGTCACCTACTGTAAATGCGACAGTTCTCTCTGCCCTCTTACCCTCCACTGTAAAAGTACAGAATTGGATATGGGAGGAGGAACGTCACCACTATCACTGCCCCAAGTCTCTTCAAAGGCTGTAATTGCAGAAGGACAAAATTCACCATGCTCCAAAACAAATAGTTCCCCCCCCCCTCCTCAAAAGAATAAAGAAGAAACATTTTCCATTTACCTCACGCCATGCTTCTTGGCTAGTGAAACAAAAACCTGTCTTTCCCAAATTTGCCCTATCAAAGTGTCTGCAGGTAATGCGAGGGATGGGAGTAAATGTTCCTTATATCTCACAAAGCATGTACAAAGAACAAAACATGGCAAACCAATTACCTCAGGACTCGCACTCCTTGGAAGGTTAACTGCTCTTCTTAGCTTCTTTACAGATGTTGTAATTGCAGGAGTCTCTACCCCATCCAATGTATAGCAAATTTTCCGAACAGATTTAATGATATGATCTACAACTTTAGTCTGGTTCTGGTGAGAAAAGCACATGAGAGAGTCCTGAATTAGGAGTCCAATTGTGTGGGTATGAAAACAAGACTCACAGCAGCCAAGCTATCCCTGTCCAGCAAAGGGTGTATAGCCCCTTATAAAGATCTATATGGATTCTCATTTGTACTCTGAAAAATACACACGAGCACCATTATTCGTTTTTAATGTGGAGGAATGTGGACATGGGGAAGTATGGACCATGGTGGTGAGACTTAGCAGATTTGGGGAAAGCTGCAATAGTCCAGTTCTACTACTATTAAAGGTAAAGGGACCCCTGACCATTAGGTCCAGTCGCGGACGACTCTGAGGTTGCGGCGCTCATCTCACTTTACTGGCCGAGGGAGCTGGCGTACAGCTTCTGGGTGATGTGGCCAGCATGACTAAGCCACTTCTGGCAAACCAGAGCAGCACACGGAAATGGCATTTACCTTCCCGCTGGAACGGTACCTAGTTATCTACTTGCACTTTGACGTGCTTTTGAACTGCTAGGTTGGCAGGGGCAGGGACCGAGCAACAGGAGCTCACCCCGTTGCGGGGATTCGAACTGCCGACTATCTGCTTGGCAAGCCCTAGGCTCTGTGGTTTAGATCACAGCGCCATCCGCTAAAAAATATTTTTAGCCATCTCACCCCTTGCTTTTTCCTGTAAGACCAATTGCAGTCGTTAACAGTCATCAACAGGTTTACCACACCTATCAGCTAATCACCCATTCTCACCACCCTTCTGAGTAATACCCCTCCCCACCCTCTCACTATATGTAAGGGTCTGGTGACTTCTGTTTCAGTGTATCTGAAGAAGTGTGCATGCACATGAAAGGTCATACCAATAACAAACTTAGTTGGTCTCTAAGGTGCTACTGGAAGAATTTTTTTTATAACCATAGAAGTAAGTTTAGTGCAGCAAGAGATAATGCTTACCTCATTCTTAAGTAGTTTATCGACTTGATTATGATAAGCTTCCAACAGCTCTTCAAGAGACTGACTGAAACAAACAATGATTGTATTACTATATGCATTTGTAAAAGAAATATACTGACAACTTGGAGGTAATTCATTTCAATACAAAGGATGTTATGACAGTGGTTACCTTTGAATGCTTTCTCTGAAAAGCTTTTCTACATGATAAAGATGCTTCGTCAAATCCACAGGTGTACTGTCATCATCTTCCTAAAAATGAGAGATATACAAGTTATTTGAAGGCTATAACTGCATGTTTCTTCTAAAGGAACTCTAAAAAGTAATATAAACATGGACAGCAATTTGTCTGGAGTTTAGCAAATGAGATTTTTGGCTTCCCCCCACTCTTCCTTTAAAGAATAAAGTGCACAAATATCTACCTTCAAATACTTTAGTTAAGGGTTTGTCACAATGTCTATAAACTTGTACCAATATTTTTACTCTCCAAATTCTATTAACTATTCACCATGAAGCAGTGAACCAAATAGGAATTTTGAAAGCCAACTCACTTTTTTTTACTGTAAAATCCATTTCAGGTTAACTAATGTTTTAGGCGGTAAGCCAAAACTGACCTAGGAATACGTAAGTTTAATTGAACTCAGTGGGGCTTGCTTGGGGGCAGACATGAAAAGGATTGCACTGTTAGCCCTTAAGCTCTCCAATGAACCTATTTCACCTCTACAAATACTTTAAAAAGCCCCAGGCCAGGTGCTAAAGAGCTCCATAATATGTACAAAACGTTTATATGTGCACAGGAATTTCCTGCATTTTTTGCTTTCAGCCCTATTCATTGTGATGACTGCTGTTCTAAGGTTGCTTTATTTTCTTTGTTTTTTTTAAACAATGTACAAACAGAACAAAACAGCAAAAAAGGAGAGGAAAAGTTGGTTATGTTTAACGTAGTAAATAAAGATCTTATAGAATCGAAAAAAGCATACGGATTTAAGTTTATTTGTCCCTTGTCACAGATGATGAAGAATCCATTTTTCAACAAAACAATCATAGTTGTGCCTACCCTTTTTGAACTGAATAATATTGGTCAATTTAACCATGCAAGCTATATCTCAAACTAATCAGCTAGTCCTCCAAACTTGGAGGCCAGATTTTGTTCCAGTTATAAAAACAGTGATATGGGATGCACTTAATAAAGGATCATCTCCCTGCTGCCCATAGGCAACCAAAAAGAAGCTTCAATTGGTCCCTTGGCATGGTATGTCCTGTGAGAATTTCAATTTCTTTAATGTTAGTCCAAAATTTTGTTAATTTATGACGGTTCCAAAAGATGTGTAAAACATCTAGCACTGGGCATCTTACTTCTCCAACAAAGACTACTTGCTGTTTTATATATATGGCTAAGATGTTTTAATGTTAAGTAACACCTGAAGATCATTTTACAGAAACTTTCCTAAGACCTACACTAACATTATACTATGACACATGCAACAATACCATTTAACAACTGGGTGACAAAAAATAGCTCTATTCTAAGTAAGAATTGTGCTCTGATCTTTGACATGTTGGATAAATTTGGAACCCATCATCTGCAAAAGAAGAATCCCGACGGAAGAAATGTCTGCTGTTTAACTGGATTAATATCCAGTGTGGTTTTTTCTGAGGGGGTATGCGGGGGTACGCACACCCCGAAACATTTTGTGAATCTTTGTACTTTTGTCCATTTACTGTATTTATTTTTCCTGATTTGAACTATAAAATGGTGATTTTCTTGAGTCAAAACCCCTAAACTTTTTTTTAAAGCACTGTTAATATCTATTGATATGTTACAGCATATTTCAGTAGGACTAATTTTTATTCACTATAACAATGTGAAAGAACCTTCCTAACTCAAGAAATAAGCTAAATTTTTTTTGTTCATTCCTTTATTTCATAAACTTTAAATACCGCTTGTTTCTAAACAAAAACAAAAACCAACAACTTCAAAGCGGTTTACAAAGAGAGCACAAAACAATATAATGTAAAGTAAAAACAGTTTAAAATGGGCATTTAAGACATTTTTAAAAAATTAAAAACAGCAATAAACCAAGATTAACATTCTATGTATCTGGAACTGGCTTGTCTTATAAAAGAAAATTAGATACTTGATGCAGTAGATGGCAGGGGAGGGGGGAATTATAGTGCTTTATCAAGTTCTTTTAACACTTTAAGGAAGTGCTGACAAAATATTACAGAATATATAAAATGAAATCACTAGCAACAAGTATTTATTTCTCCCTGCTCCTGAACAGTTAAGAGGCTGCAATGTTTTTTAATCCTCACTTATAACTATAATGAAAACAAGTTATATTTTTCCTCAGTTCCAAGCTACAAGAAGAGAGCAAGGAATGTGCACAACCTCAATAATACACATGAAATCAATAAAGTCAGGTTGTTTTGAGAATGTGTGTTCACTTTGTACTTACTGTTCGTGCCAAATCTCTGCATATAACATTACGGGTCAAGAGCTGCAGTTTAATATCCGTGTCCCACTTTCGGCAGTTCTGAATGTATTCATGGCTTCCTACACCGTGCTTACTATAAAAGAAATGCATGTGGTTGCCTACCATTTCAAATTTGCAAAACGTTTTCTAAAAGATTTTCCTGGAAAGTAATAGTGACTGGAATCTGGAAAGCAACACTGTGGTCAATGCAGACGTAACATGCCTTTGCAGTCAACATGTACTCCCTTCCTCTTCTCCCACTCGCTACTGCCCTTGCTTCTTCTCTTTTTCTTTGTTAACTATGGCTTAGCATAGTTGTGTGATAAGTCTGGGAGATACAGCAGGCTTCAAAACCACCCAATAAATCTGTTTGAGAGGTGGAGGACCTTCTCTCCCAAACAGATTTTAGGTGCAGCGTGGAAGAGGAATCAGCAAAAAAAATCTTCTTGGCTATACATACAAGTCCACCCCCCCCCCCAGTGTCTACATGACATCATCATCAAAATGAGAGCCTGCATTTAATCCAGATTTACTCTTTTTGCAGAAAATCCAGTAAATTAACAAACATTTGCATTATTTGCAATATTCTCTTTCTGAAAGCACCCTAAGCCCACTTAAATATTGAGAGGGAAAGTATCTGCTTACTTCTGCAAAACTTCTTCTTGTCCACAAACCTTCAAGATATAACTGTCAATGTCTACATCATTCAAGTCATCGTGAACCCAGCAAAGTGCTTGCATTATTATAAGCTCAACTGGAGAACTTGCTATTTAAAGACAAAAAAACAACAACATAGAAGACAATAGTTAAGAAAGTACTATTTTATTCTGCACTAACTCTTGAGGTTTTTCCAATTTAAATGAGTTAATAGACGTTTATATGAAGTATAATTTGTATTTCTAGCTGATTTAAGTGCAGAAGTCCTTTAAAGACATAAAATCCAGTACAAGGTAACTTATTAGGGGAGTGGTCACTATTAGAGCGACCTGGTGACCATACCAGAATATGCAGTGAGTTCTATGAGGGTTCTCCATAAAAAGATCAATGACATGTCTGCAAGTTTTCAACTACAAGGAAAATGATTTGTTCATTATACTTTAATTTAAACTGCTTGATTTAAGAGAGTGGTGGTGATAATCTAAATAATAAAATGTTACTTTAGAACCCAAGGTAGCCAACTTTATCACACGAGAAAAGCTTATTCCCAGACTTATTTAAAAGGCTGACATGACATGCAAATTTGACCAGGCTGCTCAATTAATAGACTTGAAACACTTAAACTAGTTCTAGTAAAAACAAAAACCCAAACCCAGCCCATTTAACGGTTCCCTAATAATTACACCAGATGCATTTGATAAGAGGAATCTTATCTACTGATATTTACAACCAACTAAAACATAAACTGTAGAATAATGACTATTCTCCTGTGTGCTAATAATTTAGGATGCATATAATTCTTGGAATTTTCATCTTGATATAATCTTTTGATCTATGGAAACATCATTTATAAAAACATGAAAACACCCATACCATCACATGTAAATATCACTGGCTGTTGGAAACCTTCAATTTCTATTGAAATCTTGATGCTTGAGTTCTCTCCACTGATGTTTCTTTGCAACATTACTGGGCTCAGCACAAAGCCTAAGTTTGTATCAAGATTGTCATGGGGAAACTTGGTCCTCAACCTGTAAGCAATATGTATGTAAGTTCCTTGCTCTGATGAAGATAAAGTACACTTACATGGAGTTCACAATGTTACTTATTTCATAGTAAACAGAGTTAGATTCACACAGTTAATTCATTTGCCTAAAAACTGTTTTACTTGTTTCCCCTCCACCCTATGAGACAAGTCATTGGCCTTGTACTCATGGAACCTAATGTTCCATTATCCTAAAAATCTCAAACCATCCAATCTATACAAAATACATCTGAATCAGATTTTAAAAGTGAACAAGTTTATGCAAATCTACCCATCATGGAATAAATTATGTAATCACAGAATTCAACATTTCCTAGTGCACAAATCTCAGGTTCCCCTTTCCCCCAATTCTCCATTACATAGTATTGTACAGTAATAGCTCAGGAATAGAGGAATGGTAAAACATCCTACAGCCAGATGAATATGCAGTAAAAATTCAGAAATCAATCTTAGTGTTTTGCTGCTTTAATAACTATTAAAAAATGCATTTTTCCTCCAAACTAGTAAAAAAGCATGAATATAACATATGACACATGAAACAAAATACTCAAGTGTCAAGCCTATAAATGAAACTAGTGCTGTCATTTACTTCCTTAAAAATGTTTGCACCACACTACTGCTTACTTTGCAATGGCATCACAAAATGCTGCTTGTTCTTGATTTTGGCCATCACCATTTTTGAGAAATTTATTTCCTGTTGGCAGGTTACTGGTCCCATTGTCTGTCTGAAATTTAAGAATAAAGAAGTAAAGCAGTGATAGACATGACTCCTATAAGCCTTTCTTGAGACTTATTCCTTGGGCTCCCAAATTCAACCAAGTATGAGACAGTATGTGCAGAATTAAGTATACACATGATAGAATACTGGGCACGGACCAGCACTAGAAAATACTGGCTGCATTGTCATTTTTGTTCCCAACCTTTGAGTCTGCTTTCTGATTTACTTAAGGACTCCTATAAATCTAGATGGCTCCAACTTATACACAGCAAAATTATATCTATTGGTATTGACTTGGAATTACTGTATAATTCTAGTAAGCAATATATTTATTGCAATATTCAAATTTGATTAAGGGATATTGAAAAAGAAAACATTTAATCAGCTGTAAATAAAATCTGCTCCCCCAAGTTCTATGGTTTAAATGCAACCAATAACAGGATCACTTATATCTCAAAGTTAATAATTCCAGCCCAACACAGGGCAATTATGTTAGCCCAACAGAACGTTTCCCCCTCAGTTTTTGTTAAGGGCAGATATTTAAACATCCCTAGAAATGATAGACATTGTGGATGTTATTTGACTGTGCTAGACACTGTATAACATATTATTTTCTACTGTCCATTGTACAACCAGCTACATAAATGTGTGTTATCCCCTTTTTTTGGGTAGTTTAACATCATGTCACAATGAAAATATCAGATTCTACCTGTCTGATATTAACCTGGAGGTAAAGGTGGCTGAATTTCTGTCAATAGTATCTCTTACAGCGGTGAATGGCACGGTTTGGCAGGAAGACATTCCAATGAAAAATTCTGTTACTATATATCTTGAAGGCTGCTTCTTTGTATATATTTTAAATTTTTGCATATATTGATGTTTTAAGATGGTCTATATCTGTAATGCCTAAGAAAGTTTTGAAGAAAGAAGCCAGTGAAAGTATAGCCCTAGTCTCACCTGCAGTGGCTAAAGGTAGGACAGAGTTGGCAAAACTAAGTGTATTTGATTCCAAATATGTTTGTTTCATAGAAAGCAGTCTACCACTGCTAAGAGTAGGTAGGGGTGGGCAACCTTCCCAGGGCATTCGTGTGGAATTAAGTCCCAGGGGATGGGGCAATGGTCAGGAAGTGGTCCTATTGATGGTTGCAAATGGGATCGAAGCACATAAAGGGTCAGACACCTTGTCTAGCTGTGCTGTTCACTGAACATTTCATTCTCTCATACCACACACCCATTTATTCACACAAACATTTGTCCTTTCCTCACATCATTCGGTCACCATTTACTCATTCTTTCTCTGTCTCTTTTCCTTCAGGCTTCTTGGGGTGGGTGAAGTGTACCAAGAGAAGTAGTGCATGGCGCCATGGGTCCTCTAGTCTAGACCGTGGGTTGCTCACCTCTGGCAATGTTTCAGGTAGCTTCAAACACTGCAGTTCCAGGTTATTGCTATCACTTTGTGCTATAAATGCCTCAAGTCTCAAGATCACAGAAATGTATTTGCTTCTGCTGCTGTCTTAGCAAAAAAAAAATGCATGTGTGTTAAATTGTGGCAGCTATAGATATTGGCCATGCTCCCTGTTGGTTTTTGTTTTCGTGTGTACATTTTACATGGGTTGCTTGTTTGCCCTAAACCCCTGAATAGTTAGAATGGGTAGAAGTGAGAGTACCGCTTAATTCCTTTTGTCAGATGTACCGTATTTTTCGCTCTATAGGATGCACCAGACGATAGGAGGGGGAGAACAGGGGGAAAATTTTTGTTTCCTGTTCTCCCCCTCTAAAACAAGGTGTGTTCTAGGTGCATTCACCCAAAGCCTTGGGAGCGCAGCAGGAGTTCCCGCTGCGCTCTGGAGGCTTCAGACCTTGGAAACCTGGAGAGCGAGAGGGGTCGGTGCGCACTGACCCCTCTCGCACTCCAGGCTTCAGTGAAGGTAACCCGAAGCCTCTGGAGCGCATGGGGGGAGTTCCCGCTGGGCTCCGGAGGCTTCAGGTTCCTTTCGACCTGCTCTTTGGGGCTGGCAGTGGGGGGAAGCGCTGCTTTCCCCCACCGCCAGCCTCAAAGATCCCTGAAGCCTTTGGAGCGCAGTGCGAGGTTCCGCTGTGCTCCAAACGCTTCAGGGATAGCTTTGCACGCAGCCATCCCCAAGCTACAAGAGCGAGACGGAGCGCTCAGTCTCGCTGTTCTGGCTTGGGAATAGCCTTTGTAGCCTCTGCAGGGGAGCAGGGTGAATGCACCCCTGCAGAGGCTTTGCGCGTAGCCATCCCCAAGCTAGAACAGCGAGACGGAGCACTCCGCAGCGCTCCGTCTCCCTGTTCTGGCTTTGGGCTTAGCCGTGCAGCCTGCATTCGCTCTATAGGACGCACACACATTTCCCCTTAATTTTTGGAGGGGGAAAGGTGCATCTTATAGAGTGAAAAATACGGTAATTTTTTTTTAGTGTGGCTCATTGTCTGTTCAGGCTTCTAACACTTAAATGTATGGAATGTAGGGTTGTTAAGAACACTCTAATTCTTTAGCTTGGAAAATTCTATTTTAGTCTTGTTTCTATCTTGAGATTTTGTTGTCATATATTGTTCTGGTAGATTATTATATACTGTACTGTACCTTCTGTTGTATTAATATGCTTTTAACTGTTGTGGGGGCCTTCTACCAAAAACCAGTATAGAAACTTTTTTTTTTTTTTGAAAAATTCTCCACCTTAATACGCAACTACTGTGTCTCTGAAAAATTTCCAGTTCAACCTGGTACTCTCATTATCTGATGATGGATTCGTTTTCTGTTTATTTAAACACAGACACACATGCACACACACACAATATAATCAACAGTATATATTGCATAGCACATATAGACAGAAGATGGAAAAACCAGATGTAAACACATCATTATGACATAATTATAACACATCTTCACCCCAACCCCACCACCAACAGCATAATCCTACATGCACTCACTCAGAAAGAGGTTCCATGGGGTTTACTCCCAAATAAGTGGGTACAGGATTGCAGCCTACATCTATTTAAACTGAGGCGTACAGTCTCAAATTTAATATGATGATATTGCAGCAGACATAAACAGGGTATTTTCTGTTCTCTGATTCCACTTTTCAAATAAAAGCAAGTGAAATGGATTATGATCTGGAACTCCTACTAAAGGATTTCTTAGTTCTAATTATTTAGTCTTAAAATAATCCCAGTTTTATGGCTTCTACCTCTAATTTCCAATATACAGAATTTGATGGCATTCTTGTGGAATTAAGTCCTGAAATAAGATGTGAGTAGGTTTACTTCAAAAGTCTATGGAACATTTTATTCATGTTATTAAAAGACCTGAACAAATATTTATGCAGCTGCTATTAGTCAAGTCAAAATCCAAATTTTTAAAGATAATCTCTAGGGGAAAATGTAAAAAAGTAACTCATACAATGTCTTATATGAACAACTTCAAAATAGGAGTTGCTTTAATGCCATAGCTCCTGCCACCTGTGCCATTTTTGTGCCAACTGCTTAAATCACACATTTGCTTGTGATTTAAAGCACATGTACCATATGACATGCCACAAGAGGAAATGTCCCATTTATCAGTGCCAAAATACACTCTGAAAGGCAGCATATGATTAGTCCTCCATTCAATAGCCAACAGTAAAATAAAATAACACAAGTATGTTGGTCCTGGTCTACCATTTGTCACGTTGCTGGGTAGCATCAATTAAACCAGTGGGTACCAAAAAAATTACATTGGCTTGGATTAAGGCTGCAGCCCCTCCACCACACTACAAACTACTCTGGGGGAGCCATCAAGTGTCTTCTGCTAATACCTGAAGATCTTTGGGCTCTAACCCACAGAAAGTGGCATTTTTTTTACAAGCAACTCCCATGAAGTACATTCTTCAACGTTCTGTGACTGTTGTAAATTGTTTTAAACCCTTTTTAATATTGTGTTTTAATGTTGTAGCCTGCCCCAGGACCTTGAGAGTGAAATGTGGGTAAATGATGATGCTGATAGACAAAAAAAGTAACCTGGTTTGGATGGAATACTAAAAAAAACCTAGGATTATATGCACAAGCTTGCCTCTCCTCCCCTGATCCTACAGTGTGGCCAAGAGAAGATTAGAAGCATTTGCTTCTGTTTTCAGTTAACCACAGTGCATCATTCTGTCTCAACTGCGAACTGCAATTATTTTCAACTATAGTTTATCTTAACAAGTCAAGATTCTAAATCACAGTTTGAAGTATACTTGTTTGTACAAACTATAGTTGAAACTAACCACAGTTCATCCTAGACATAACAAGCTAGCCATGTTTGAATGAAATGCTAAACCATAACTTAGCACAATGTAAGTGTATTGCAGTGAACCCTGAACATGCACATTCCCCTCCTGTGTGGATGGGAGGAGAATTTTAGTGTGTTTACTTCTAGTTGCCTATTTGGCTTGTCATTTTTTCCTCAAAGAAAAAGACTGTGGCTTACAATACAGTAATATACCAGATGTTTTAACCTCACATATCTCTTCCTACTTTCCAAGGTATAAACCAACCATTCATATATTAAGCCTCACAGATTTTATTTCCATGTAAACATGATTCTGATTTTGCTGCAAATGTGATAAAAATGAAAATAACTTTCCAATGTGCTAATGTGACTTGCAATAGATTTAGTTTTGATAATATGTATGTCATTTTAAACTTTCCACAACATCAAGGTTTCTGAAGAACCTGTGTTGAAGAAAGAAAGAAAAACATGTCTCCAATTTAAAGACTGAGCTTTACCTAGCATAACTGAATTGTGAATAGAGTAAGGGTTTAATTTATGAAGATACCACATAGTGTTTTGACAGAAGTGAACATGACATTAAATTAAATGGCAATAGCTCCTGTTCCAGGGATTTTGCTACATTTAATAGGCAACTGATTCATTAGTTTCACCTGCAAGGAAGAATGCTGAATTAAATGGTCTGATTCAGCATAACAATTATATTCTGTAGCTGGAAACAAAATTAAATGCCCAAGTCTTAGATCAAGCTAATACCGGATATTTTAATTTAATTTTAATTTTGTGAATAAAAAATCCCTAATTTTAACGGCAGTCAAATTTATCTGACGCATTTAGTTCTATCCTGTATTTCAGTGCAAACCCTAACTAGACATTTACAATAAAAATGGTAGAAACCAAAATAACTGAATATAATAAAAACACCACCACACATACGAGCTGGTCTTTGACCGTAATAAATTATCTTATCTTATCTAATACCACCACATATACGGAACCCATAATCTACAATAGAGGTAACCAATGTGGTACTCTCCAGGTGCTGTGGACCTCCATCACTCCTACTGACTATCCCTGCAGAAGAATTTAAGACAAAAACTACAACTAGAGAAGCCCCAGAAAACATCCATACCCTAGGCATTCAAATGAGCTGACTAATCCATCTTATTGTTATCTGGCTGTCATGTCATGGCAAACAAATAGCGCACATCCCAACAGACTCAGAGGTCCTATATGAACATTCTAAAGAATAACAAATGAACAGTAGGGGTTAATATGACTGCCACTTCCTACACTAGGAAAAAAACACTTTTGAGAACCATTGTGAGCATATTAAATCTCAGGCCTTTGTTTCGTTCTGCTGAAGTGCTATCCTGCAGAGTTGTAAAGCTTTGTTCCCATGCCAGATAGTTTTGATCATGCACGGGGCCTAAATGTCTACTTCCTCCTAATACTCATGACAAATCACACAGATGGAGCCTCTTTGTAAAGGATAAACCGTAGAGATTTGGGGACCAAGTTAACAGTTTTGGCCATGATATGTGTATACTACCTAATTTAGAAGCAGTTTATATATTTAATATACTATATAGCACATTATGTGTGCAACATCAGTATGAAATATGGAATATAAGAGTTTCTAATGTCATTTTTTTAGAAGAGCCTGTTTACATGGAAAAATAATCTTTAAAAATTATTTTTTTCAGCAGAAGTATCTTATTACAGTAGTTCTGCAAAGTAACCAACTACACAATGGCAGAAATCCCGAAACCACTTCCTCACAAGTAGCCCATGTGATGTCAGTAAGTCTTTAGTATAGGAATAACAAGACTTTAAGAACTCATGACAATTAAGTTTACTTGCACATATACTCGATTACTCTTGACCTACCTGAACTGTTTGTGACTTTTCGATAATGATTAAACTGAATAATAATCATCCCTTCTAATACCACACTTGGTGATTCTGGACCAATTAGTTTAGCGGTGAAATGGAGCTGCCCACAGAAAATACAGTAGTTTCTGCATTTTTTAAAAAAGGAAAAGAACTCCAAAAACATCCTAATGGGGACTGAGCACAGTCACCAGCTTTGAAGAA
This sequence comes from Podarcis vaucheri, assembly GCF_965113315.1. Classification (NCBI taxonomy): domain Eukaryota; kingdom Metazoa; phylum Chordata; class Lepidosauria; order Squamata; family Lacertidae; genus Podarcis; species Podarcis vaucheri. The sequence goes on from NC_138759.1 coordinate 74,214,789, forward strand.
GCACAGAGTGTTGAAAGTGTTAGTTGGAGAATAATAATAATTAATAATAGGGGAAAGGGATGCAGAGGGCATTGGCTTGGCATATTTGAGCTGCTAACTGCTACAGTATTTCAGGGGAATTAAAGTCTGGGGTATGCAAACCATGAGATTAGGATTCCTATCACAGCACTATGTGGAGTATTCACTCACATTCCTCAAATAAAGTATCCACCCACCACTGCTATTAGATACAAAAAACAAAAAAAAACCAAAAACAAAAAAAAAAACCATAAACAAAACCCCATTCTGGAAGCCAGTTCTGAATCTCTTTGGAACTAAATAGCACAGTACGAAAAGTTTTCCAGACACGAGACCAGGCCTTCTGTTTTAGACTGGGTGGGGCCTCAACAGGAGGCTACTCGGCAACATTTTGTGGGTCCTAAATTTTTCCTTCTAATTCCCAATTCTGTGATCCTATACTTTACCAGCAGGGCTGCAAACCAGGGCCACCCACAGTCAGGATTGCCCCAAGTATGTGTATTTTCATGAGGTTGAAGGACTTTACAAGTATGAGGAAAAATATCACGCCAAAAAATTATCGTAACAAGAGGGTTCCCTTAATCTGCTGACTTTGTGTCTCACTCTAAGGTTTGTCATCTGATGGAGCTGCATAAGGTCTACCCACAGCTGTGTACTGTTCAGTAATGAAGGCAAATAAAACTCTCCCTACTCACCGTTCTTTCTTCTGACTTCTGCACATCTAGAAGGCAATTGTCTGAAGCTATACTGCACTCTTTAGAAAATGTGACTGTAGTACTTATCAGGAACAATATTTTTTAATTTAAAATTTCCAATTTAAAAATTAATGCAAAATAAACACACAAGTTACCGAATTCACAATTTTTCTTAAAAGTTCTAATAATCAATTATTTGTAGAATTATCATTGGGCAGGAAACAAATTCTTCATTCCATTAAATAGTATAAACTTTTCAAAATGAAAGTAAGCTTACAAAATGAAAATAAGCTTTCAGGATATGTTTTACCTGTGATGTTTGGCCATGTAACTTAGTAAGCTGAGCGGTTCGAATGTTTAAAGACTGACTTCTTGTAACTGTTGCCCCAGAAGAAGACTTCCCACTAACTTTTCTTTCAAGACGACATTTCCCTGGGGATTTCTCCTCCAGTAGCACAGCATCCCAAGGATCTTCTACAACTGTACTACAAGTCACCTTTGCATCATCTTCTTCTGTATACAATATATCCATACTGTCGACTTTCGGTTTACTTAAAGGATCCAAATCCAACCAATCAAATTTACTAATATCACTGGAGTTTTCAGAGGTTGGTAAGTTAACTGTAGATTTAGTAGCAGTCACTTCTAAGTCTGTGCTTGATCTCCCATTTTTCAGAAATTCTGAAGTGCTTGCTATCTTATCAAATACTTTTGCCATTTCAGGGGTAAGTGTTGGATGATATATAGGCAAACTTCTCTGTGGATGGAAGGCTGAAGTAGCAGGCAGTGCATATGTAATGTACTGGGACCTCTCTGGAAGACTTAGATAAATAGGCTTTGAAGACTGGTAAGTGGACATACCTGGATGGAAGCCATTCTGAAAGATACCAACTTGTTTGTTGTAAGAATTTGCTGGGTAAATAGAAGGTACAGTGCAAGTAGAAGGCCCAGGAAACCCAGGTGTCCACTGTCCTCTTTGAATAGTAGGGTTGGCATAAAACTGTGAAGAAAATGATGAACTCAGAATAGGAGTTGCTGGCAACGTGGTGTGTTTGCTTGACTCAGAATTGTCCTCAAGTAGTAGTTTCTCTAGCTCAGCATGGCTTAGTTTTTCTATCTCAATTGTATTTAACTTATCATCCATCTTTCTCTTGGCATCGGACTCTGGAAACACCATAAGATCGTGGTCCTGTTTCCTGTGGGATTGTACAGTTGGCCAAGAGTTGCTTAAAATGTCAACACTTTGTCTGTTACCAGCTACCACTCTTTCCTTTTGCATCTTAGCTAGAGCCTCAGCTTCCATCTGCAGCGCCTCCTCTTTGTCCACTTCTTTTGCCTTTGCTGTGCCCAAAGATGGTGATGAACGCTGTTTGACTTCATTGCTGCTAGATATTTGGGCCATGCCGTGAAAACAGATGTCCATTAACAACTCCAGTCACCTCTTCTGCAAATCCTTGGCCCCAAAATGTTCAAAGCCAGATTCAGAAGCACTGGAAGGAGAAACACTCATTAGAAACAAAATGAACTATATTTGCAAAATCAAATGAAAAAGTATTTCAAAATGGTAGATTTCTAAAACCGCTTCAAGAACTAGGTCCAAGCTTTTATTATATGCTTGTAAAATGAAAAACAATGCAGTATCAATCAGCAACCACTTGTCTCATTTCTCAAACCAGCTGCATATGCATTTTGTTTGCGCTAAGTAGCCTATAGAATTTTGTGTTATGAGGCAGCACATAAATGCTGCTCCTGCTTCCTTTTGTGTCATTCAGGTGCACAGTCCCAAGGACTGTTGGTTTCTAATAAAGCCTAGGTTCTTCATCTGTGAGACAGACACACATAACCCAACTAGAGGGGAACATGAAAACCCTAAGAATGACGTGTGAGTGTGATCAAATTTTGTAGGTAGTCTAAGAACAGGGGCTGAAAAAGTGCAGCCACTCAAGTTTCAGCAAGCACGCTGTTCAGACTTCAGTTGGTGTCAGGGTTAGCTCTGGCTACCCTTCTTCCAGTATTTCCAACAGAGCTGAATGGGGTAGATAAGCACAGGCATTAGAATTCAGCAAAAGAACATAGGTGATGGAAATAAACAAATAAGAGTGTTACTCAGTGGCTGCACTCACACATAACAGTAAGACTAAGCAAGAAATGTATATAAAATATTTCAGCTGTAATTAAAAGCAGCTACTCACAGCTACACATTTCTCATAATTATTAGAACAAGTGCATTGTTTACATATTAATTACTTCTATATATTGCCACAAATACAATGCTTGGAAGAGCATATCTAAACTTAAAAGCAGTTTATTTCTACATCAATAACTGTGGAAAGTTGTGCTGCACTGTCTTGCCAACACAGCTCAGTCCAACTCTAGAATCCATTTTAAACCAGATGAGATTTCTTACTTAGAAGAATGTTCTGCATTGGAAACCATACATTCATCTGGCATTGCTCATATACAATGAATTACATGCAATGGGTTCAATCCAGACTTTATTTATTTTAAAATTTGTAGATCCCAGGGTGGTTTACAACATATCATAAAATATACAACCCAAAAGATACATTAATTAAAAGTGTCATTAGTAAATCCAATTAATAAACAACAGCATGAGAAGACCTAAAGAAATTCTGTCCTTCACAGGTTTACCCCAAATGTCGGGGACAACAGGTAAATCCACCCAAGTCCACCATCTGCACTCCCACAGGAAGAGAGTTCTACTGGGCATGGGGTGTGTGTGGGTTTTGCACAAAAAAGAGAAAGTGCTCTTTTATGTCACCACACAGTGGACTAAGTCCATCAACATGAGAAACAAAGCTTCCCTTGGGAGAAGGCCCTTTGAAAAGTAACTGAGGTCCAGTGCATGAAGGACTTTAAAAGCCAATAATTGCTCTTAGATAACTGTACACAGACACACCTGCTTATGTTTTTGTGTCAGCATACTGTACTAGCAGTCATCTCCAGACCATCTTCAAGAGCAATCCAATATTGAGTGCATTGCAACAGTTCAGACTAGAGACTACAGGAGCCTAGATCATCATGGCATGGCTATCTAGATGGCATAGCTAGCACATCAGCCTGACCGGGTAATAGGCACTCCTTGCAATTGAGGCAAATTGTGCCTCAAAGTGAGACCACTGAATCCAGGAGTACCCCCAGAATATGGAGCTGCTCATTGAGAGGCGAGTGCAGTATACTGTACACCCAACTGCTAAATACAGCATCTGTCCATCAACAGTGTCTCCACCTTCTCAGTACTGAGCTTCTGTTTATTGGCCCTCATGATCATCCAACACATTACTGCCTCCAGACAACAGTTCAGCACTGAGACAGTTCCATATGGTTCAGGTGGAATAAAGAAATAAAACTGTGTGTCATCCAAATATTGGTTATGCCAACCCGGGAGTCCCATTAACACTAGAGGAAGCAGTTAGGGTGATGATATCTGTCAATTTCTCCTTCCCCTCCACCCCCCTGTTGTGGAAGGTTGGGTCTGCTGGGCCTCTCAGTGGCTTTTGATACCATCAATCACGCCTAGAGGAGCTGGGGTCATTGTTATACAGTGGTTCGGCTCCTTTCTCCTGGGCCACGTCCAGAAAGTGGTATTGGAAGATGAGTGTTCAGACCCCTGGGCTCTCACTTGTGGGGTGTCTCAGGGTTCCGTCCTCTCCCCCATGCTTTTTAACATCTACATGAAGCCGCTGGGAGAGATCATCAGGGGGTTTGGGTTCATCAGTATGCAGATGATACCCAGCTCTACCTCTCTTTTAAATCAGAACCAGTGAAGGTCCTGTGTGAGTGCCTGGAGGCAGTTGGAGGGTGGATGGCAGCTAACAAATTGAGGTTGAATCCTGACAAGACAGAAGTACTGTTTTGGGGGGACAGGGGACGGGTGGGTGTGGAGGACTCCCTGGTCCTGAATGGGGTAACTGTGCCCCTGAAGGACCAGGTGCGCAGCCTGGGAGTCATTTTGGACTCACAGCTGTCCATGGAGGTGCAGGTTAATTCTGTGTCCAGGGCAGCTGTTTACTAGCTCCACCTGGTACACAGGCTGAGACCCTACCTGCCCACAGACTGTCTCACCAGAGTGGTGAATGCTCTAGTTATCTCCTGCTTAGACTACTGCAACATGCTGTACATGGGACTACTTTTGAAGGTGACCCGGAAACTGCAACTAATCCAGAATGTGGCAGCTAGACTGGTGACTGAGAGGGGCTACTGAGACCATATAGCACTGGTCCTGAAAGACCAACATTGGCTCTCAGTACGTTTATGAGCACAATTCAAAGTGTTGGTGCTGACCTTTAAAGCCCTAAATGGCCTCGGCCCTGTATACCTGAAGGAGCATCTCCACCCACATCGTTCAGCCCGGACACTGAGGTTCAGTGCCGAGGGCCCTCTGGTGGTTCCCGCATTGCGAGAAGTGAGGTTACAGGAAACCAGGCAGAGGGCCTTCCTGGTAGTGGCGCCCGCCCTGTGGAACACCCTCCCATCAGATGTCAAGGAAATAAACTATCCGTCTTTTAGAATACATTTGAAGGAAGCCCTGTTTAGGGAAGTTTCTAGTGTTTGTTTGAAGTTTTATTCTTTTTTTAATGTTCTGTTGAAAGCCGCCCAGAGTAACTGGGGAAACCCAGCCACATGGGTGGGGTAGAAATAATAAATTTATTATTAATTATTATTATTATTAGGGGATGCTCCAGCAGTATGAGTATGATGAGTATGAGATGCAGTGTAGGTATCCACATGAAAAATAGGCAACAATATTCCCTGCTTTTCTCCAAAGGGAAACCTATGCTGGATCTTGGAATTGACACCCTCAAATTTAACCCACTATCCTTATTTAATGCACAATCCATATAATTTTCTGGTTGCAGAATATTAAATCTTATGTGATGAAAGACATGGAAGACATTAAAACAGCTGCCAGAGGCATGTGCAGTATAGTTAATAAGATGATACAATACTGGCATCTTTGCAAACAAAAAACATAGGATTAAATCTTGAAGCCACTGGCATTTAAGGAGCTAGAGAAGGCGTATAACATCAGTAGCAGATATCCCTGGCATGCCCTGGCAAAGCTGGAAAAAAATCTATTCAAAACTGGGGAATTTCTAGATGAACTAATGGTCTGACTCTGTACAAAGCAGCTCCACATATCAAAACATTCAAATGAGTTCAGCATGCTAACACTGAATATGTCACTGTAAAAATAGTTATGTTAATGGGATCTTTACTTCTGCAGCACAAAGTGGCAAGAGCAACATACGCAGAATGACAAAAAAGCCTGCCACAAAGGACAATGGAATGTGGTGGGTGGAGGACAAACATTCCTCAGGGGAAAATATCCAGTATGAAGATATGTGGGGATATTAAGCATGAAACCATAGGGAAAATCCCTAGGAAATGTGAATTTCCCTCGGTTTTCCCAGATTACCTTTTATTTCTGCTTTCAGGATTGTCACATCTTGCTTCTCTCTTTCCTGTTCCTAACTTGACATGCTAAAGCAAAAATACAACTAACAGTGAACTTGTGGATAAGTTTCAATACTTGCAGAATCAGAACTTTAACTATGTCCTGTTTTGTACTGGTGCCAGAAGCAACAGATTTTCTAATCATTTATAGTTTATTTTTCTCCTCTGTACGTCAGTGCATACTAAATATAGAGATTCCATAAATATATTAACTTCCACTGAATGGCTATAAATAAGTACAACCTACACTTATGCTCCTACCATATACTGTACGCTTCAGTTCTTATCGGCTGCTGCCTCAAATAAAACTGTACACATTAAACTTTTACATTTCTTATGCCTCTTCCTTGAATAACAAGACCTTTACTCTTTTGTGAAATATAAAACTGCCCAATGAGTCACTTGAACAGCAAACAGTTAAGATCAAAAACCAGTATCATATACAAGTGAAGTTTAACTTGAATGTAGCAATTTTGCTCTTTTCTGTTTACCACAGCATGTCTCAATTCTGTGAAACTATGGGTGATATTCAACTAAGTTTTACTCAGGACACATTGAAATTGACGAGCATGAATAAGTTAGGTACATATCTTTCAGTGGGTCTACTCTGAGTAAAACAGAGCTGAATCCCACCCTGTGACATGATTCCTCTTCAGAAAACTGCAGTTGCAAAATAATACAGAATGCATTGTATATGTCCTCCCTACCAGCTTCTGTAACAAAAAGCTAGTAAGAAGTATAAACACTCAGAACACTTCTAAGCTTTCTCGCAGCAAAGAGACTACACATCCAAGAAGTCTAAAGGGATAAAAACTCAGCATTTGAGCATCAGACCTTTAAAAGTAAACCCACTTTTAAATAATAGAAGGCCAACAAGTAAAATCAATTAAGCTCTTCAGTATCCCAGTAAACAAATATATTTACATGATACAAAATATAAAACAGCCAGTAACTAATATTGCTCCTTATATCTGATGTCCACAAATACAATCAAATACCACTAGTGTCTGAATCTAGAACCAAAGAGTTCTACTACAGTTCTTATAAGCACCCATGGCAACATTACAGTGTTTTGTTTAGCTGTTCTAGCATCTAATAGCACACCGCAGGAATAACACTGGTGATAATCAAATCTGGCTGCATGTTTCCCAGTCCAACTGCTGCTTTACAACTTGTGGTACCCAAGGGCCTTTGGCCATAAAAACCTGCTCCTATGCACCACAGCATCTATATTACCACCGTTAATTACTACTTTGAGGCTTGATCACATGGACACCGGTGATACACCAGCAGCATTTGCAACTACTGTCAACACACGCTGGGGTGCGAGCAATCATATGTCTCTAGGTTGCGTGCCAACCTGCCCAAGGATGCTCAAGCCGCAATTTATTACCCCCCCCCCACACAAACCAAACCCGTGGGAATTTGTTTTGGTGAGTCAAAACTAGCGCTTGTTCTCAGTCTCTCGACGCAATACGATTAGCGGGAAGACGCAGTCATTTGCGTGTGCCAAAAAACCCCAAAACAAAACAACTGCTCTGCAAGGCCGCGAAGGCGAGGGGGTGGGTGGGAGGAGTGGGAAAGCGAGAGACTATTCCTCGGCTGCCCTATTTCTCGCATGGCAGCATGGAGGAGGCCTCCTTATCTGCTCCAGCGTCTCCTTACCCCGAAGTGGAGCCACACGCAGGCAGCTCCTCCTCGGCGCCACCTTAATTGGCTGGCCTCGGGCGCCAGACGACCCAAGCAGACCAGCCCCCCTCATTCATTCCTCCTCCTCCTCCTCCTCTAGGGGAGTTAGCGAAGAAGCCCCTCGGCGGGCGCCTTGGCCTTGAGTATGCCTTGGGGTTTTCGGACCGAGCGAGGAAGCGCGGCCTCAGCGGCGAGGAAGCAGGCGGCCCAGAGAGGCTGAGCGCAGGGATGCGCCCCCTCGGAGCCGCGTTTCCCCTGCAGCAAACGCCCCCCGAGGGGTCTCTCCCGTTCCCTTCTCCTTCCCCTCGCAGCCTTCCAGACTCGCCCTCACCTCAGCGAGCCTCCATCCCGAAGCACCAGCCGTCGCCGCAGCCATTTCCCGTCGTCCCCGCCGCCGAGAAACTTACTGGCGAGCTCGACTCCAAGCCCGCTTCTCCTCCTCCTCCTCCTCCTCCTCCTCCTGCTTCTTCCCCGCCTCTTTCGCTCCCCGCGCTGGGATGGCTGTTGCTGCCGCGCGTCCACTTCCGGCTCTTAGCGAGGGGAGGCCGGCTGAGGGAAGGGGCGGCGAAGGCGGAGCCGCAGCAGGGAGGCCGGGTCGAGCGCTGGGCTCGTGAGGAGCTGGCTGCTTGGAAGCACGCTGATAGGGTACGGGCTTTTTCAAATGTGGGGAGCAAGCTTTCGGATGCTACAGGACGCTTCGTCGAGCTTAGACGTGCAAGAAGGGCCACAGGAACGCCCTTCTCGGGTTGCTGCCCCGTAGAGTTACCCGCCCCTCCACCACACGCATCCCAGCCCGCCTTCCTTGGGTAACAGCTGCAGGACAAAACATTCTGCGGGTAAAGCCTTTCCCAGCCTTCGGGTTGCAGTGAAGGGAATAACTTCACCAGTTGAATTTTCTTCCCGTGGCTGTTGCACAGGAGGGGGGTGGAGTTTACAACCATTCCTACACGCTGTACCTTAACTTGTTACGTCATTCTCTGCGCATGCACTTTTAATTGCTTTCGGAAGTGCCTGGATACTGACCAAGGTGCGATACATCGTCACCTGAAGGCTCCCCTTTTCCCACATCGTCCTGCCACGTGGGCCAGTGAGCAATGTACGAGGCAATCTTTGCCAGCTAGTGTTTCGTACTAGAAATACTTTGTAGGGGGTGTCATCTGTTTCTCACAGCGCACTTTTCACAGCTGCATGACAGAAAATTCAGCAGGTAGTGTTCAACTTCGTGCTTGAGAAAGCCTCGTTTCGTATTTCTGCTTGCCACAAAGCAGCTTCAAGGAACAGGATCCCTGCCAGGAAAGCAGAAGGGTGGGGTGGAAACTTAAGCTTTCCACTAATCTCTTGCCAGATAGCAAAATTCCTCACCCCCAAAATAGTAGAACTATTATTGGTATAACTAACTCTTCGAACTAGAGCTTCAAAATGTGGCCTGGAGTGGCAACTGGCATGAGAACTTAGAAGGCACAGTCTCAACACTAGTTGTTTTCGACGAAAATCAAAACCCTCCCACTTCTCATCTCACTGGCTGTCTCCTATAATGGGTGGAGGCAAACAACAGTGGGGTGACCGAAAGGGGTTGGATTTCATGCTTCGTCCCAGACAACGTGACTTTTGTTCCTGAGGACGTGCTGTTTATGGCAGCATCTATGGTCAGCACGTCAGGACTAGGTTGGAGATGTCACCAGTGTCTGCATTTTACAGCAGTAAGGACAACACGATGGTCATTTACTTTACTCCTTAACGAGGAATGATCTATTTTAAACACAGTATATCACTAGAGTGAATATTAGGACACTGCCTGTACAAATGTGATTGTTGGACTTGGAACAATAATTCTGCTTCTAAACCAACACACATATTTCTAAAAACGACCCAAAAGTAATTGTTTAGTTGGCACTGGTTAAATGATTCATTTACAAGTTACCTTCTACTGAGCGCAGGTTTGCATAGTGATAGTAAATAGATTCAAAGAAGAGAGAGAGAGTAAACAATCATTTCCTGTTCCTGCCATTAGATCTAAGTAAGAATGTTTTGAATTACTGGAAACTTGCATAAAAAATGTGAGCTGGTATGCAAATACAGGAACATTGAACTTTATCATATGCTACAGGGAAAATACTGAACGTACCCAAGGGAAAATAAACTAAAACAAGACATATGAAGTAATATCAATTGAAAGAGTGGACTAGGTCTGAAAAATAGAATTAGGCAGTATATTTTCAGGTTAGACTAGGCAAACAGCTATTGCATAATGCATGTTTAATATCAATGGAAACAATCGTTCAAAAATTACTGGTGAAAAAAAATTAGAAATAAAGGAGAAATAAAAAGGATTGCCATTGAATTTGGTTTTACAATTTTGATAGTATATAAAGGTGTTAAAGGCTGAGGTTCAATCTTTTTTTCCAGTAAAGTATTATGACAAAACTCAAAACCAAAAAGATTTAATTCCTAGTGAAGGTGCAATTTAATGAAAAAAAAATACTTTAACTGCTTTTGCTAAATTTAAACTAATATTGTTAAAAGTACACCTATATAAGCCAGGAGTTGCCCAGGGATATGAGAAATGGACAAAGTACACAGTAGTTTGTATGCCTCTCAGTCCTGCTTCCCTCATAATTGTCTCTTTCTTTACTTTTTTTGTTTGTTAGGTTATATTAAATCAGACTTAGACTTTTGTTCCACTGAACACAGTGAAACACACATCCAAGTAAACATGCATAGGATTGTGCTGCTTGAATATTTAAAATGCCAGTAAGACCATAAAGCTATTTAAAATCTATTGAATACCTTGTAATTGCATCACTTCTTAGAAATCAGTTGCTTGACTGAAGTAGGAACATCCTGACATGTCACAATATTTGCAGACAATGTGCCTGAGATATGCACAATTCTCCACAGAGTAATAATACTTGAAAAAAGCCCAGAGTTTTATTTACAGAATTTTTCAGCGTGGAATCCTGATACTAAAAACTGGGCTAAATCTATCTCTGATTAGTCCAAGGATACAGGAGGACAGAGGGAAAGGTAATTTCATACTTTTACATGTGTATGCCTCCCTCCTTTCTTCCCTCCTTTGTGGAACTCAAAGCAGAGTACATGTGGTTCCCAGGCAGTCATCCATCCAGGCACTCATCTGCTTAGCTTCAGCAAAGTGGGGGCCTCATGCAATCAGACCATAAAGGTAAGGGCAAAGGGACCCCTGACCATTAGGTCCAGTCGTGGCCGACTCTGGGGTTGCGGCGCTCATCTCGCTTTATTGGCTGAGGGAGCCGGCGTACAGCTTTCCAGGTTATGTGGCCAGCATGACTAAGCCACTTCTGGCGAACCAGAGCAGCGCACGGAAACGCCATTTACCTTCCTGTTGGAGCAGTATCTATTTATCTACTTGCACTTTGACGTGCTTTTGAACTGCTAGGTTGGCAAGAGCTGGGACCGAGCAACAGGAGCTCACCCCGTCACGGGAATTCGAACCGCCGACCTTCTGATCAGCAAGTCCTAGGCTCTGTAGTTTAACCCACAGCGCCACCATACCCTGAGATAATATCTTACAACATTTGTATGGAATTGACTCAGAATATTTTCTATTTTCCATAAAACTACTGAATTATTAGACAAATGTTGCATTAGAGGAAATAATATTTGACATACTGTACAACCCTGTAACCTGGTTCACAAATCACTTTAAACTACAGTATTGCTAACTATGGTTTAAAGGTCAACATGCAACATATACTACTGAAAATTGCAACCACCCCGTTCCTACCCCACCCCTGCTACTGGTAGGCTGCTAGGACCTAAAATGTGGCTTGGTTTATTCAGTGTTATGTTGAAGCTGGGCACATTCTTTGGTTGTTGGGGGGAAACAAACCATGAGCCTGCATTTGGACACAATGCTAAGCCAAACCGTGGCTTAGCTCCCTGCCACCACAAGAGCAGCAGGGGGATGCGAAGAGCAAAGCAGCTGTGATTTTCAGCCTGTGCACCAGCACACTGCATTCACCTTTAAACCACAATTAAGCTTAACTAAGCAGTATGCAGACGCTGACAATGTTGTAAATAAGGGACCCTCTTTAATCCTTTTCATAAACAGCATATGGAAACATTAGTGCTGATTAGTTCTTTTTCCTCTCTTATCTATTTAAAACATTTTATGCTACTTTTCCATTTTAAAATATTAAAAAGCTGATCTCAAAGGTAACAACATACCCTAAAGAAATTATTTAGACCACTCAATAATTGCTCCATTTATAAATAAAGGCAAAATGAACAATTAATAGGAATATTAGCCAGGTTTACTATATAACTCCACCTTTGTCTCTACCCTTATCCATATAGTTCCCTTCCTTCCCATATTCTGTATGTTGTGATAACTGCAACGTGCCACCAATGTCTCAGTGCCTCTTGCCATGGAACTCTGTAGGTCAGGAAGAAAGACATATTCAATACCGTTTTTCCCCCTCTTCTGCATCATTGGTTAGCTGCTGGGACCGGGATGGGAGGGCGGGGAGAGGAAATGGAAAAGCTTAAGTTTGATAGGATTAATGTCCGCCTCCTGTCCTCTGTCTGGTTCACACAAGAAGCAGTCACACATAATTTTGGAATATCTTATGTATGCTGACTTTTATTGCTGTTGAAGACCTTCACTATGGTTGAGACAATATTAACTTACAAATGAGGCTCTGGTGTGTTGGATCGA